>NC_057794.1:331300257-331611269 GCF_018294505.1 Triticum aestivum
GTTCGCACTTCCACGTTTCGGATTGAAATATCTGGCGGCCCCAATTCTAGCCCTGCAAAATCTCTCTTCTCCATCGTCCCCTTCCGTGCCCAGATTGCTCAAATCCCTAATTCACCGCCAACCCTCGAATCGCCCCTCGTCTCGTCTCTTTCCCCACCGTTCCCCACCTCTGTGCCGGACGACGATGACGAAGACGACGGTCGCGCTTCACCACCGCACTGGAGCTACCTCATCTACGCCCTCGTCCACCGCACCGGGTGGTCCATCGAGAATGTCGGCCACCGCAACCGACGTGCCTCACAGACACTGAGTTCCACCGCATCAGGTGCGCTTCACCGACGCCGTCTCCCAACTCACCGGGGCTACTTCACCGAGCACATCATCGCACCTCTGCCCCCCGAGGCCGTTGGGGCTTCACCAACGGTCTCGTCCACTGCATCATAGCACTCCGCTGCCACTCAAGATCTGCATCCGTGCGCGCCTAGCCAACGCCAACGCATCACTCTCAACGGCTCTGAAGTGACTTGCACTCTAGCTAGGCGAGCATGCCCAAACGCCGTCCCGAACTAGGTATCCACACATCACTCCCTTGTGCACTGTTCCGACGATGTTTGTATATCCTTTCACTGCTCTCTTAGCTTACACGCCTATGCAACTATGACCTTAACTCTTATTTCTTCTAGAGATATCATCTGAAACAAGCAAATCCATATTTTAGTGAAGCATGACAGTGCTACGGGATCTGGTACACATCCTGCACACCCGTATAACCTTGTAAGTATCTGTCCTCCGGTACAACATCAATGTCGATTCCTCTTATTTGATCAACCATTCGCTGTGTCAAAAATGCAGAGGGGGATTCAAGGAGCACAAGGCCTGCACATCCAAGCAAGTGGTAACATGGACTTGTACATGGAACATCCCAAGCGCAAGCAGAGCTGCAGTGAGCCTGTACAACAAGCTAGCGTAAGTCCCTGCATTTCATTTAATTCGTACTGGCATTCGTGTATGATTTGTGTGCATTGGCTGATCCACGAATTCAAGTTACCAGGGGCGAACATTTAACTCAAAAAATACGAAGGCACTTGCACTCCGGAAATCAACATAACTTGAGAAATGTGAAGCTACATGCACTTTGAAAACCAGCTAATGATCCAAAGTAGTTCAGATTATAAACACTAAATGATGCAAGCACCAAAAAACACAAAGTGCAACATGGTGTACAAGGACTACAAACATGGTCTGTACCTGCTTGAATTATTCGTTCTCTGGCTGAAAATATCAAAGTGTAATTGCATGTATAACCAGTGCGCAAACTACATATCAATATATCTATACTGCACAAGTATGCCAATAGTTTCAAACAATAGATTAGAAAAGTATTTATGTTATTTTGTCATGATACGGGGACTTCCTGGTAGATGGCCTCGATGTTTCCTCAAGCTATGAAAATGCACTATAATTTGCTTGTCATCAATGCCTGCAAATATCTGTCTCTCTCAACATAGTAGATCATCATTAGACACTAAATCCTTCAATGAGCTTGCAGAATGCTTGCATTAGATCCCTCATTAGACACTATATGTTCATCACCAGGAGCATGTAAAATGTTTGCATCTGAAAGTGCAACTATCCCTAGGTGGTTTTGGTAATTCATAACAACATATAGCTCATTGACCTAATACTATTCCAAGATGATTATTTCATGAAAGCTCAATGATTGGCATGGCATGGATGTGAAAGTGGAACCCTCAAAATGCTAAGGACAAAGGATTGGCTCAAGCTCAAAAGCTCAAGACTCTTCATTTTATATTTTAGTGATCCAAGATCACATTGAGTCTTTAGGAAAAGCCAATACTATCAAGGAGGGATGAGGTGTTGCTTAATGAGCCTCTTGCTTCATGTGCTTAGTGATATGCTCCAAAACCCTCAACTACTTTCCCATATCCACATATGACCTAAACCCTAAGCCAAACTCGGTCCTACCGATTCTTCCTATCCGGCGCCACCGAGTCTCACTTGTCATTAGCCACTGCCAAACCCTAGCAATTCGGTCCTACCGATAGGGATCTCGGTCTCACCGAGATGGGGTTGCAAATTCTTTGTTTCCCTTTTGTAACTTTTCGGTCCCACCGAAAGAGCGAATCGGTCCCACCAAGATTGCAATGTAAACTTAGTGTTTCCCCTTTGTAACTTTTCGGTCTCACCGAGTTCCACTCGGTCTCACCGAAAGAGCAAATCGGTCCCACCGAGTTTGCCTGACCAACTCTCTGGTTAGCTAATTACCAAATTCGGTCTCACCGAGTTTGTGTAATCGGTCTCACCGAGATTATGTTATGCCCAAACCCTAACCACATCGGTCCTACCGAGTTGCATATCAGTCCCACCGAAAATCACTAACGGTCACTAGGTTTACATTTTCGGTCCGACCGAGCTTATTGATTCGGTCCCACCGAGATTGGAAAACTGTGTAATGGTTGGATTTTGTGTGGAGGCTATATATATCTCTCCACCTTCTTCTCATTCGATGAGAGAGCTATCAGAACACACACACCATTCCAACTCATATGTTCTGAGAGAGAACCACCTACTCATGTGTTGAGACCAAGACATTCCATTCCTACCATATGAATCTTGATCTCTAGCCTTCCCAAGTTGCTTTCCACTCAAACCCTCTTTCCACCAAAATCCAAATCCTATGAGAGAGAGTTGAGTGTTGGGGAGACTATCACTTGAAGCACAAGAGCAAGGAGTTCATTACCTACACACCATTTGTTACTTCTTGGAGAGTGGTGTCTCCTAGATTGGCTAGGTGTCACTTGGGAGCCTCCGACAAGATTGTGGAGTTGAACCAAGGAGTTTGTAAGGGCAAGGAGATCGCCTACTTCGTGAAGATCTACCGCTAGTGAGGCAAGTCCTGTGTGGGCAATGGCCATGGTGGGATAGGCAAGGTTGCTTCTTGGTGGACCCTTTGTGGGTGGTTTCTTCTTCGTGGACCCTTCGTGGGTGGAGCCCTGTGTGGACTCGCGCAACCGTTACCCTTGGGTGGAGCCCTATGTGGACTCGCGCAACCGTTACCCTTCGTGGGTTGAAGTCTCCATCAACGTGGATGTAGGATAGCACCACCTATCCGAACCACGGGAAAAACATCCGTGTCTCCAATAGCGTTTGAATTCTCCAAACCCTTCCCTTTACATTCTTGCAAGTTGCATGCTTTACTTTCCGCTGCCTATATACTCTTTGCATGCTTGCTTGAATTATGTGATGATTGCTTGACTTGTCCTAAATTAGCTAAAATCTGCCAAGAACTAAAATTGGGAAAAGGTTAAGTTTTTATTTGGTCAAGTAGTCTAATCACCCCCCCTCTAGACATACTTTCGATCCTACAAGTGGTATCAGAGCTTTGGTCTCCATTTGCTTGATCTCCATAGCTTTTGGTGGTCATAGCCTTGGTTTCATAACCTAGGAGAGTATGGCGTCTAGCGAGGGAAATTATCACCGTAGAGGTCCTTACTTTGATGGTACTAATTTTGCTAGTTGGAAGCATAAAATGAAAATGCATATTATTGGACATAACCCTGCCGTTTGGGCTATTGTGTGTGTTGGTTTGCAAGGTGACTTGTTTGATGGGAGAGAACCGAACCGTGAAGCTACCGCGGATGAGTTGAAGATGTTGCAATACAATGCTCAAGCTTGTGATATTCTCTTCAACGGATTGTGCCCCGAAGAATTCAACAATATCAGCCGTCTTGAGAATGCAAAGGAAATTTGGGACACTTTGATTGATATGCACGAAGGTACCGACTCCGTCAAGGAATCCAAGTTGGATGTGCTTCAAAGCCAACTTGACAAGTTCAAGATGAAGGATGGTGAAGGTGTCACCGAAATGTACTCTAGGCTTGCTCTCATCACAAATGAGATTGCCGGCTTAGGAAGTGAAGAGATGACCGATAAATTCATCATCAAGAAGATTCTAAGAGCCTTGGATGGAAAATATGATACCGTGTGCACATTAATCCAAATGATGCCCAATTACAAAGATCTCAAGCCAACGGAAGTGATTGGAAGAATTGTTGCTCATGAGAAGTCACTTAAGGATAAAGAGGAACTTCACAACAAATCAAGTGGTGCCTATAAAGCCTCATGTGAAGCCCCTACATCATCAAGTGAGAAACAAGACTTCAATGAAGAATTGAGCTTAATGGTGAAGAACTTCAACAAGTTCTACAAGAGTAGAAGCAAAGATAGAAGCTTCAAGTCAAGGTCCTACAATGACAAAAGATCTTCTAGTCGAGAGCGAAACTGCTACAATTGTGGAAGACCCGGACACTATTCCAATGAGTGTACGGCTCCCTACAAAAGAAGAGAAGATTCTCCAAAAAGAAGAAGCAAAGAATCACCACCAAGAGAGAGAAGGAGTAGAGATGATCGTTATGAACGAAGATACTCACGGAGAAGCAAGGATTCGGAAAGGAAGGAAAAATCATCAAGGAGCTACACAAGACGAAGACATCAAGCTCATGTTGGTGAATGGGTATCCGGCTCCGACTCCGACAGCCACTCCGAGAGAAGTTATTACTCCGGCTCCGAAGATACTCAAGATGAAGGTGTTGCCGGTCTAGCACTTGTGTCAACCAACTCCTACGACATATTTGACTCACCAAATGAGGGAATTGGAAGATGCTTCATGGCCAAAGGTCCTAAGGTAACACACCCCGAGTATGTTGATTTCAATAGTGATGAAGATGACTTGTTAGGTGATGATTTGCTTGTTGACAACTCTAGTGATGAATACTATGATGAAATGTCAATTAAACATGCTAATCAAGATAAAACGAATGACAATGATAAGGAGAAGATTGAGGCTCTAACTAAAGAACTAAAAACTCTTAAGTTAGCTCATGACACTATCTTCGAAGATCATCGAGAACTTTTAAGAGCTCATGAGAAATTACGCTTTGAAAAGCTCAATCTTGAGCAAGAGCATGAGTTCTTAAAAGCAATCAATGATGATCTCCGCAAGAAAAGTTCTTCTTACATTGCCAAGCGTTTACTCTTATCCACTTACATGCCTCAAGTCAAGTCTAACAAGAAAGATTCTTCCTCTAGTAGTAACAATGATCATGCTAAATCCAATATTGTTGCTTCTAGTAGTTCTCTTGATTCCACTAATGATTCTCTTAGCCAAGTTACACTTGAGCAAGAAAATAGCTTATTGAAGGGAATTATAGAGAAAGGAGTGTACAAAAGCCTTGCCGGGAGTAAGCAATTCGAGGAAATTGTGCGCAAGCAAGGAATGCACCGGAAGAATCAAGGTGTTGGTTTTGAACGAAAGTTCAATGCCAATGGAGTTGAGTGGGAAGAAGATCAATACCCCAAGACAAAGTTTGTCCCTCAACAAGAGAAGTATACTTCTTTCAAGGGGACACAAGCTCAAGATGATCTTCCACCACAAGACTACAAGCAAAAAGGCAAGGACAAGCTTCAAGAGGAAATTGATGCATTTGAAGAAGCTCCAAAGACCTTAGTCAAGTGGATTCCCAAGACTACTTCAAGTTCCACTTCATCAAGTACGACTACAACTCCAAGGATTCCCATCAAGATGGTGTGGATCCAAAAGAAGAAGAACTAGAGAGTTCTTGAGGGTGACTCCGCCAACATACTTCACTCTTATCATTTTGGCAAGAACAAGTGCAATCAACTTCCACATCTTGCACTAGTTCAAGGAGTCACAAACCCTCTTGTTGGTAAGACAAGGGACAAGGTGACCTAAAAGTTTTCATGGACATCATCTTTTGTGTGCATCACTCTATGTCTATGGATATCCTTGCTTGTTCCTTGTGGGACTAACCCATGTAGGTATTGAAAGTGCAATTCACTCAAATGGATAGCTCCAAGAGATCTACATCAACATTGAGCATCCACATCTTCAATATCTACATGAAGTCATCATCGACAAAACCCAAGGTTAGTTCATCCCTCTTAGGGGGGATATCACATCTAGGGGGAGCTTTACTCTAAGACTTGAGCTAAAGCAACTCTAAAGATGTGAACAAAACAATGCTTTATGTAAAAGTGGTAACCCCACTTGAGCTTAAACGATGAGTATGACCTATGATCAAGTGCTCTCACTTGACTCCTAAGTCAATATACTCATATATAGATGACCTAGTCATCGCAAATTGCTAGATAGATGCTAGAATTGGTTGTGCATGCCTTGTCACATATTTCATTTGCCATCTTATTGTGTGAGCATGCTGGTTGCACATTTTACTCATTCGAGGACATCCACTTGTTGTTTTGATTGTTTGGTTTTATCTTCTTTTGCCAAGTGGATGGACAAGAATGCCTAAGAACCTCCTCTAGCTATCTACGCTTTTCTCGTCTCAAACTCTATTCATGCTGCATCACAAAATTTGATCAAGTCAGATTCGAACCACTCTGTGTGAGGAGCGCTCGGAGTCCCCGATTCGTCATAGACTTAAACTTCCAAAACCTCTTTATGATTCTCGGTCTGACCGATACTCCACTTTCGGTCCTACCGAGATCATTAAGTTGATCTAGGTTTTCGATCTCGGTGCAACCGATTTGAACCTTTCGGTCACACCGAGTTTCAGTAACTGCTTACAGTTATGAATCTCGGTGCCACCGAGTTGTTCCACTCGGTCACACCGACAGGGTCGGGCTATATATAGTCACGGGCAAAATTTGGAAATTTCTCCGAACCCCTTCGCCCGCGCGATAGCCTGCTCTGCCCTCGTGGTCTCCGGATCGTCTTCTCGCCGCCAGCCGCCTCCAGTCGCTGGTCTCCGTCGCCGTCAATGGGAATTCTGCCCCGCCGTTGCCGCCGTAGCAAGTCCCCGCCGAACTAGGGTATGGACTTGATCTTTGTGCTATTCTCCAATCTGATTCTAGCACATTGTGATCATCATGATTCTTGCCACGATTGAAACACTCCTATCCAGTCAAAATGCTCGTAGATTAGGTTTGATTCGAAAATTCTAGGTTTAGGTTTCCGCCGAAACCATCTCGGACCCACCAAGTTGAAAAACTCGGTCCCACCGATTTGGCTCTTGCCATTGCACAAGTGAGACTCGGTCTGACCGAGAATTACTTATCGGTGTGACCGATTTTTGAACTCAGTGAAACCCTAGCAGTCTCGGTGCCACCGAACCGTGACTCGGTCCTACCGAGTTCACTAGTTTAGGTTCCAAAACTGCTTCGGTATCACCGAGTTTGAAATCGGTAGATCCGAGATGATTTCAGTGGGAAACTAAAACTAAGTTTTTGGATCATTCTTTTGCAAAAATACTCTACATTTTGTGATGCTCATCTTTCTATCTCATCTATAATCTATTCACAGGGTCGGCAGTCAGTTTGCAGCATGTCTGATCAAAGTGATAGCCAAAATATGTCAGAGCGGCAAGTGGTGATGAGTGAGGGCACTAGTCCCTCCAGTTCATCTGATGAAGGCAGCAGGAGCACTCCTAGCAATTTGCCAAAGGCTGCCACGAGACAAAGGAAGAAGAGGACTTCAGATTCCGAAGATGAGGACTATGTGGCAGAGGAAGAGGCCACTTCCAAGAGAGTTGAGCCAGCTCAAGGCACTAAGCCAGGGTCTGAAAATCAAAAGGCCAGCAGGCAGGCAGCCCATGTCAAAGGCAAGAGCCTCAACTAGAAGCCCACTCCCCAAGAGCCAGTTGCTGCAGAAGGCAAGAAAAGAAAGGAAGAGGTTAAGAAGACTGTGGCTAGAGTGCTTGCAAAGCTTCCATCATGGAAGAAGAAGAGGAAGCAACAGAAGGACTCCAAGCTGACTACAGCTTTCAGCTCCAAGAGCACACAAGACATGAGACACGTGCTGGCTAAGACAAGAAGCAAGCTTCCAAGTCTGATGATATGAATGAACTGGGTTCAGGCTTGTGGGCAGACCATCAAGCGAAATGAAGAGACTACTAGCAGGTTCATGGAGTGCAGGGTCTTGAACGCTTACAGGCATATGGAGTAGAGGACTTTGTGGCAGAAGCTCACAAGTGGAACGAGGAAATGATGTCATGCAATTCTACTCCACGGCACATTTTTATCCAGGTGGGAGGATCACATGGATGTCTGAGGGTACGAGGTACCAATCCACAGTTGAGAATGGGCAAGTTAATTAATGCCCCAGAGGAGCATGATGATGACTTGGATATCTATGCCAAGAAGAAGATGGACCATAACTCCATGTCCAATATGTACAAGGAAATTCCCAATGAAGCTCTTGACACCTTCAAGTTTGGCTCTGTGCATTACCTTCTGTCAGGGCTCCCGACGATCAATTGGATACTAAGGCACACCTTATTGCCTAAGTCTGGAGATCACAAGATGATCAGAGGCCATGCTATCAACTTGCTACATGTGTTTGATGTGGCTTAGAAGTTTAAGGTGATGAGCCTCATACTGGAAACTATCAAGAGGACTGCAGCAGATCAGAAGAGGAGCTGCAGATATGCCCCTCAGATTCAGGAGCTCATCAACTCCAAGATGGGCACGGGCATATATCTATTGGACAAGGAACACCTGCCCATCCGTCCAGATTTCGAGGACAATCAAGTTGTCATGACTGAGAACGAGCCATCATCTGCCCAAGCAATTGCAAAGAAGGAGAAGGCGAGGAAGGAGAAAGCTGCCAAGATGCCTACCCAAGAGGAGGCATCTGAATACTTCTTGAAGACCAAACAAGAGTAGCTTGGTTACTTGATTGCATCCACGCTGAGGATTGAGCAAAGTCTGGCCACCCTCACTCAGAATCAGCAGAGCCTAGAGAGAATCATGGAACAGAAGTTCTATGACCTGGATGTCAAGGTAACGGAAGTTCAGTCTGTAGTGGAGCAGCTCCAGGAGGACATGCAGGAGAGGAGAGGCAGGACTACCACTCATACCTTTGCCAGAGTGCCACGAGGCCCGAGGTCATCTGCCGTGCCAGTTGCTGACACAAGAGCCACCACCTCAGCACCAGCTCCGGCATCTACTTCAGCTCCAACTCTAGCGACTACTTCAGCATCTACAGAAGCCTTCGTCCTTGGAGTGATCCGGACTCCACCACCACCTGAAGATCAAGCCTGAGCATCGATCTAGTGCTATGCATTTTCTAGGAACTTTTTGGTAACTTGTTGCCAAAGGGGGAGAAGATGTATAGATCATAGGCTTCGAGAGAGAGAGTGTTGCTTTTCTCTCTTGCTTTATTTGGTGGTTTTTCGAACTTGTTTGCTTTTGATACCGGAGATACTGCGTCATTATTTGTGAGACATTGATGATCATGTGTTTGATCATAAGCTACACTTAATGTTTGCTTAATATTATCATCTTATCTATCTTGTGTGATCATTCACTTTTCTTGGTGATGAGTGCATGTATTTCATTCTTATCATTTTAAGCGCTCCACCAAGATGTATGTGACATGGAAGAGTAACCCATGACTCTAACTCTTTGTGCATTTGCAGTCCAAAGCAAATTTTAAATATGCACAAATTTAGGGGGAGCTCTTACTTATCACATACTTCTCAAAGCGACGATATATTTCATGCTTATTATCATTTGTTGAAGCTTTGATCTATATGTTGTCATCAGTTACCAAAAAGGGGGAGATTGAAAGTGCAACTATCCCTAGGTGGTTTTGGTAATTCATAACATATAGCTCATTGAGCTAATACTATTCCAAGATGATTATTTCAGGAAAGCTCAATGATTGGCATGGCATGGATGTGAAAGTGGAACCCTCAAAATGCTAAGGACAAAGGATTGGCTCAAGCTCAAAAGCTCAAGACTCTTCATTTTATATTTTAGTGATCCAAGATCACATTGAGTCTTTAGGAAAAGCCAATACTATCAAGGAGGGATGAGGTGTTGCTTAACGAGCCTCTTGCTTCATGTGCTTAGTGATATGCTCCAAAACCCTCAACTACTTTCCCATATCCACATATGACCTAAACCCTAAGCCAAACTCGGTCCTACCGATTCTTCCTATCCGGCGCCACCGAGTTTCACTTGTCATTAGCCACTGCCAAGCCCTAGCAATTCGGTCCTACCGATAGGGATCTCGGTCTCACCGAGATGGGGTTGCAAACTCTCTGTTTCCCCTTCGTAACTTTTCGGTCCCACCGAAAGAGCAAATCGGTCCCACCGAGATTGCAATGTAAACTCAATGTTTCCCCTTTGTAACGGTCTCACCGAGTTCCACTCGGTCTCACCGAAAGAGCAAATCGGTCCCACCGAGTTTGCCTGACCAACTCTCTGGTTAGCTAATTACCAAATTCGGTCTCACCGAGTTTGTGTAATCGGTCTCACCGAGATTACGTTATGCCCAAACCCTAACCATATCGGTCCTACCGAGTTGCATGTCAGTCCCACCGAAAATCACTAACGGTCACTAGGTTTACATTTTCGGTCTGACCAAGTTTATTGATTCGGTCCCACCGAGATTGGAAAACTGTGTAACGGTTGGATTTTGTGTGGAGGCTATATATACCCCTCCACCTTCTTCTCATTCGAGGAGAGAGCCATCAGAACACACACACCATTCCAACTCATATGTTCTGAGAGAGAACCACCTACTCATGTGTT
This sequence comes from Triticum aestivum, assembly GCF_018294505.1. Taxonomy (NCBI): domain Eukaryota; kingdom Viridiplantae; phylum Streptophyta; class Magnoliopsida; order Poales; family Poaceae; genus Triticum; species Triticum aestivum. The sequence continues at coordinate 331,310,857 of NC_057794.1, forward strand.
GAGACCAAGACATTCCATTCCTACCATATGAATCTTGATCTCTAGCCTTCCCAAGTTGCTTTCCACTCAAACCCTCTTTCCACCAAAATCCAAATCCTATGAGAGAGATTTGAGTGTTGGGGAGACTATCATTTGAAGCACAAGAGCAAGGAGTTCATTACCTACACACCATTTGTTACTTCTTGGAGAGTGGTGTCTCCTAGATTGGCTAGGTGTCACTTGGGAGCCTCCGACAAGATTGTGGAGTTGAACCAAGGAGTTTGTAAGGGCAAAGAGATCGCCTACTTCGTGAAGATCTACCGCTAGTGAGGCAAGTCCTGTGTGGGCGATGGCCATGGTGGGATAGGAAAGGTTGCTTCTTCGTGGACCCTTTGTGGGTGGTTGCTTCTTAATGGACCCTTCGTGGGTGGAGCCCTGTGTGGACTCGCGCAACCGTTACCCTTGGGTGGAGCCCTGTGTGGACTCGCGCAACCGTTACCCTTCGTGGGTTGAAGTCTCCATCAACGTGGATGTAGGATAGCACCACCTATCCGAACCACGGGAAAAACATTCGTGTCTCCAATAGCGTTTGAATTCTCCAAACCCTTCCCTTTACATTCTTGCAAGTTGCATGCTTTACTTTCCGCTGCCTATATACTCTTTGCATGCTTGCTTGAATTATGTGATGATTGCTTGACTTGTCCTAAATTAGCTAAAATCTGCCAAGAACTAAAATTGGGAAAAGGTTAAGTTTTTATTTGGTCAAGTAGTCTAATCACCCCCCCTCTAGACATACTTTTGATCCTACAGCATCCAATCCTTCATTAGCAGTCTGTTAATTAGACACTTCAGGCTCAAGAACAACATGAGCTTGTATGTTTGCACCGGAAACTTGATTAGATACATGAGATTCAGTCAGTTCAGTATTGATTGGGGGAGTTATAAAAGAAGTAGAAATTGGTTTCATTTTCTCATAGATTCCCTACATACAAGTAGTTTTACAACACCGTCAGGTTTAACTATTGGCCAGAAATTGAAGAGTTGAATTAGATATAATCAGGGATGTTATGTACCTGCTCGTTGCGCATGCTACTCTTGCAAGCTGCGACTGTCCGTTTGCACAAGCTCGATGCCATGCCCGTGCTGCCGCCGCTGCCACCCACGCAGGCTACACCCAGGGTTGGATCTTCATCTTCTTGTCCTTCCGTTCGCTTGAAGCCCGGCGACCGCCCTCCAACGAGGGTGCGAGGAAGTGCTGTGTCGGTCTGTCCATCAGCGGCTAGGTTAGGAGCGAACCAGACTGGAGGCTGGAGCGAATGAATTGGGTTTTTTCCTATTGTCGTTTGATATGGGAGGCGCTCGTTTGGGCCGTGAGCCTGCTATAGGGCCTGCCTTGCACTTATGTTATTGGCCCATCCAAATTGAAACATTTTTCTTCATTTTTTACATTGCCTGCTCGTGCGTTGGGACGAACAAAACTAGCGTGGGCCAACCTGGACGACTCAAACTAGGTGCACACTTTCCAACCACCTGAGGCAGGCGCCCATACCAGCCCCTATGGTGGCGTCGCCCCTTTTTGCGTGTATGATTGGATAGTGAAAAATATTCCAGTGATGCTTTTCATTTACCCACAGAATGGTTGAATTGCTTGTTTCTATGAACTGAGTTCGCCAATAATGTGAAGGATGCCAGTCTTTTCATCCTATTGTATATTGCTTAGATCTCGATATGCCAAAAGTAATAGCATGAAATATACAGTAAAAGCTAGTGTGATGTGTTTGGCTACAACTAGTCGGACTACACGTCCTCATATAACATATCAAGGATGCACCATCTTACCAGATTAACCATTCGACTTACCCATGCAGTGTGGGAAGAAAGAAGTATTGGGACTGCGTATCCAAGCAATTGATGCCATGGACTCCTTCGTATAACCTTGTAAGCGAAAAATAAGTTGCAGTGTGCCTGTACAAAGAACTAATGTAAGTTCAGTTACCTGCTTCTCGGAATTTTAGTTAGCCACTTATTGCAAAATTGTTCAATTATGTTGCTTGTCTTAATTTAGTTTGCTACTGATTACATAATGGCACAGCCTGTTAATCATATTGTAGACTGCACCTATCTATGTGTTTGATACTTACTGTCAAGAATTACCTGTTTGCCTTAACTTAAATATCTACTTGTTTGTTTAACTGCTTTGCTTCTGCAACAGCGGGTTACAATGATGTTAATAACTACTTTTCAGCATCCAATTGAAACTCTTTAATTCCTTGTTTGTTTAACTGGTTTGCTGTTATAACTCCCAGTTGAGATGTTTTGCTAACTTCAACTTTTCTGAATCCAATCGGGACTTTAATGGCAAAACAGGTTAGCCCAAGATCAAAGAACGAGGTCCCCATGGACGTTGCATCATCCCACAGCAGTGGCACCGGCCCAATCATGCATTATGAATTGCCAACTGCTGATGCTCTAGAGGCTAAACTAGTGGTAGAAAGAGATTCTGCTTCTCCACTTAGAGATGAAGTTGACATGTTGAGGAAGCAAACAACACAATCACAAGCAATACTCAAGACAACCATTAAATATTTGGTGGATTTCAAAACGAAGCAAGCTGAGACTGACCAGATTGTTAAGGTCCTGAAGGAAAAAAGGAAATTAAATTCCTACTTGGTAAATCATAGGTGAAATGTTCTTTCCATAGATGAATAACCTTTGTGTTGTCTGTTCATGTAATCAATCAAACCATTTGTTTTAGAGATCATGTAATAATTGTTTTTTTTTGTTTTTTTGTTTGTAATTTTATTTGAGCACAAGTCTGTATTAATTGATAAGACTCGGAGACATTTCATTTGGATTGCTGTGCCAGACCTACAAATATGCCAATCGGGATGAATGTGCATTCAGAAATAGTAGTATAGATGGACCATAAGTGGCATGCATCGGAAAGGGGCAAGATGCTGGCTAAAAAAGGATGATGTTGTAGCCAAAAAAAAGTACAGTGGCCTGGCTTATGTATGTTAGTTGATATTATTGATCCATATACTCTATAAGTGTTTATATGTCTGTTAGTTCCATACATTCTTGGTTGATTGACTCGGTATTTGAATCTTGATACATCGCTTGTGTACATATCTAAATGCGAGTACACATTATGCTGCGTGTGACATTTGAGTTGGACATGAAGTGTTCCAAATATTTGAATTCACCTTAAACTGGATTCTAGTTTTTGAATGTGAGTATCGGCATTTGTAAACTATATTCATATATGACAGTCGAATACATCTTTGTCGTCCTTTTGAAGATATATAAAAACACATAGAATGATTTATAAAGGTTCATATAGGAATACAAAATGGATTCGAATTTAGTTGCCAGGGTAAACGTGGATGCTTATTGTCCCAAAATTCGAAAGAAACAGCAAAATGTCCACTCCCACATTGGCTGCCCGAAGCCAAGTGTTTGGGAGATGGAAATTACTGTCTACCCATTACATGAGCAATCCATCGGCCCGATTTCCATCGGCTCTAAATAGGGGTAGGTTAGTAACTTCAATTAGACATGACACGACCGCCTCTGAGCCCATTCCGACACGATGGGCGTCAAACATGGGCGGCAAAACTCATTTGATTCAAGCTTGTCCGAAAGACCTCTGTTTCTCCCTCCATTCCCCATTCATACATGGTGGGCGGCAAAATACCCTCTCCTCGTCTGAAATAGATGTAGGCTAATATTTTAAATAGGGGCAGATGTGTAACTTCCATCAGACGTGACACAACCGCCCTACCTATCAGCCCCGTTCATACACCGTGGGCGCCAACCGTGGGCGGCAAAACACCCTCTCCTCGCCCGAAATAGTTACCAGCAAATATTTGGGAGATGCGAGATTACCATCCTATCCCCAACCGACGAGACATCCAAATTTGAAACGGGGGATAAGTTCGTAACTTTCCCATATTTCAGACAGGAGCGTGCCAAAAACATGGTTCCCTGTACCTCTCCCTCCATTTTCCCATTCATACACCGTCCGCGCTAGAACACCCCATTCCCACACCAGCCTCCATCCGCCACCCCATCCATCGCCGCCGTCCTCCACCACATCCATCGCCATCGTCCTCCACCATGCCGGAGCGCCTACCAAGACCGCATCGTCCACTGCTAGAGATGGACGTTTCTCATCCACGGCGACAGACCAATAGCCTTGCATCGCGTCCTCTCGCTTCGTCGGCGCTGTCGTCCTCTTTGCCGTGGCTGCTCACACGACCTTCTCGTCCACCGCAACGGGACTTATCCCCCGATGCACCCGTCTACCGTCGCAGATCTGCTTCAACGCCACCGACAGCCATCGCAACCCCGATGCCTACACGGCACCGCAAGAGAGGTGGTACTTCATATCTCTTCAACTTTTTGATCTCAACTAGAAAATAGATCTTAACTTGGTTACTCTACTTTCTTTTCAGCTCTTAGAATTTAGTTCTTAGTTCGAAGCAAACAATGGATGCTAAATATCATTTCTCCGGTTTGCAGCTTCAAATCTGCCATGGCACAACCATAATACGGTTTAATTGATCATGCTTAGGGTTTAATTGATCATGTTGGTTCCGTGGAGGTTTCTTTAATAGAAATCAGAGGGGAAACCCGCTTGTCGGTGTCAAAACCGGCGGATCTCGGGTAGGGGGTCCCTAACTGTGCGTCTAAGGCGGATGGTAACAGGAGGCAGGGGACACGATGTTTTACCCAGGTTCGGGCCCTCTTGATGGAGGTAAAACCCTACATCCTGCTTGATTGATATTGATGATATGAGTATTACAAGAGTTGATCTACCACGAGATCGTAGAGGCTAAACCCTAGAAGCTAGCCTATGGTATGATTGTTGTATATTTTTTCTATCGACTAGCCTGGCCTCAATTTATATAATGCACCAAAGTCCTAGGATAACAAGAGTCCTAGCCGAATATGCCGGTGGGGAGGAGTCCTTGTCTTGATCACCAAGTATTGTGGAATCTTCCATGTATGCGACAGTTGTCTGAACTGGCCCATGAGTATACGACCATGGGGGTCCTCGGCCTAATCTAACATATCGGGAGATGACGTAGTGAGTACCCCCTAGTCTAGGACACCGTCAGTAACCCCCTGAACTGGTCTTCAAGTTAGGAACGCTCCTCGGTTCTTCCGAACTGTTCTTCATCTTCGGTCGTCGGTCTTGAAAACTGGTTCAACAAATCTTCTCATCTTCGATCTTGAGGATCGCCAAAGTGCATCCGACAAGTTTACACGTCGGGTATCCGAGGAGCCCCTTTTAGTTTCTGGCCTTTATCAATGCCTTGTTATTTTTATGCCACACCTATGGTTTGAAGTTGTTCCCAGGCGGCAGTTTCCTCTTGCGCCCAAACCCCAACGCCGGACTGCATTCGAGGTATATTTTGCAGCCGAGCACCAATGCCGGACTGCTTCCAAGCTCCAACGCTGAAATGTATCCAAGCTCCAATGCCGGAATGTGTCCATGCTCCAACGCCAGACTATATCCAAGATGTCATAGATCATTTTGGCACAAAAAAGTTGAAAGAGTTTAGCCGAGCTCAATGCCGGAAATGCCCTCTACGGAGCTAGCCACTGGCGCCCGAGCTTTATGGCGGACTGCTTCCGAGGTGGTGCACCACCCGATAGTGGGCTAATATTTTGTGAATATTTTTTATTGGTGCAATTTATTCTCTGCCGAGATATATAACCGATATATGTATATCCAGAAGCCCTCAAGGTGTGTGTCGGTCTAAAACTAGAGATGCACCTGAAGGAAAACATGAAACCGCTGTTCCCAGTAGCCCTTGAGACTCTGGCCGATGCGCAAAATCGGCCTGAGGATCAACTCCTAGCTCGGCAGCATACATAGGAATAAAAACGTAGTGTAATATATTAGGGATAATAGTGATCGGTGAACGGGCCCTTGAGAGAGGGTCTTGAAAAGTTGCCGTAATTTATTTAGCTTGATGCCGGATAGGTCCAAATGGTACCTATTGTTATCCGAAGACACGTTTGCCCATAGTTTGGTCAAGCCGAACACTTGGTTTGGAATTTTCTGCATTGAAATAGGCAATGCAGTAGCCCCCGAGACACTGGTCGGGTGGGAACACCAGATCAGGGGATCGATGTGCCCCTTTAATTTTTGTAAATAATGAGCGCAAAGCCCAGTAGCCCCCGAGCCTTAATGTGGGCATGAGAGGCCGAATTAAAGATCGATATCCGAAGTAAAATCACAGATTATGTGTAATGATTCTATGTATCCAAGTACTTTACATCATTATTTTGACTCCATTGTGACCGTTTATCAGTTGAAAGTGGCCCATCGTCGGCTTCTACCCCTTGGTAGATACTACGCAGGGTGTTTCCGCACTAACAAAACAACCCTTAGCCGATGTCTCGGTGCCCGGAGGCGGTTGTGTTAGCAGAAACGAAGCAATCAGATATGCGGGCTTTATAACTTTCCCTTAGTCATAGGAGCTTTAAACTGGGGAAGCTTGCTATGAGCCCCCGGTTATTGTTCGGCGACATCCGAGGTCAAGCCGTAAACACTTCGGCCAATGTTATGAACGGCCCATCATTTAATATAGTCATCGGATCGCTGGCCAGTTTATGCCTATTGTGACAGTCAGTTTTCGGCTTTCTCCACTAAGGTGCTTGACCATGCGAGCTGGAAGCACAATCGCGGTGGTTCTCCCTTTGCACACCTAGCCGAACAAAGTGGAACGTAGGAGGCAAGCACTGGAGCCGGGCAACCCAACTATTGACCGAAGACACAATTCGAAACCGATGCATATATAGAAATATCCGAGAATGTTTTTGCCGGATCCCTAAAGGTGTCCGACGTTGCACTGCGAGACTAATGCTGGAAACGCACAAATTGTTTAAAAGTGCCATAGGCTTGGAAAACCAAAAACATCAAAAAAATCGACGTCCGAACTAGATCAATTGTTCGGTGCCAATCAGAAAATTGGACTTAAAAAAAGTGCTTCTGTCGTGCTTTAACATGACACATCCTATCTCAAGACTTCAAGCGGGTCAGCCGACGGCTTCAACCTCCTATCCCGAAGGCGGAGTACTTCTCGTTAGGCCAGTTTAGCAAACTAAACTTTAGCGGCTTTGAGAGAGAAATTAGGCTCCCCGGCTAGTGACCACACACTCATGTCGAAAAAAGGAGTAATGAATAATAATAGTAATAAAAACTTTGCAACAACTAAGAAGAAGAACACTTATTATAAAACGGCTCATACAAATTTAAGAGCCCCCAAGTGACTTGGGTGAAAGAATTTTATGTATAATGATTGTACGTACCGAAGTACTAATATCATATCTTTGTTCACCCGAACTTTAAACGTGTCTTAACCGACCGTCGGCTTCTCCCTCTTCGGTCAAGGACCGAAAAGTGTTATGTACTCCACCTGTCGAGAATATCGACAATGTTTCCGATAACCAGGCAACTGGGCCATAAGGCTGTAACAGACAAAGCGCGCTCAGGGAACTTATGCTATATTACAGACGAAGTGTAAGAAGCATCTTCGAAGAAAATAGTACCCCCACCGATACCTGTCTTCGGTGCTCATTATTACTATGAGACTTGTGCAATAGATTTTTTGTACTCATGAGTTCCGTTGTGTGCCGACCATGATTGAAAACAATAAGAGCGCTAGCTTTCGGCTTCACCCAGTCTGAGGTCAGAGCTTGAAGGACCCGGTCGTGACAATCGCGGAGGTGCTCCCTTTACTCCCTAGCCGAACAATCGGGAACGTAGGGGTAAGCACAGGAGCCAGGCAACCCAGCTTGCAAATTGCTTAAGTCAATATGGTGCATATTGTGGCGTAATACATGAATCAAGGAACAAAGCCGTACAAGTATAATCATATGCAAGAGGAAAAGCTTCATAAAGGAAGCCCCCAAATAAACCGGGTATTTGAATTTGTGCGTCACAAACAAAGTTTTGACAAGGAAATTTTTACAAGCAACTTTTTTTCCAAAAAGGTATAATGCTTGGTCGAACCGAACACAAGTTAAAAATTTAAAACTTGGAGCATGAAGGCAACTTAGCTGGTTAATGTGTTCGGTATTGACGACGCAGTCCAAGCTTGATGCGGGACAAGGTTCCATCCCCCAAGCCGGTCCCGAGGTGGCGGAGCAAAGAGCTCGACACTCCGAAGTTGTGACATAGCATGGTCAATGCAGGCCGGTAGAGTGATGCCGAAGTCCCCGGCATGGGGTAATGAAGTGTTGATGAAGCCCCCCGTCCAGCCGAGGTGACGCCAAAGGATATAGTCCGACTGGATCATTTTCCTGTGCACAAAAAATAGTGCAAACCGGAGATAATAGTAATAATTATAATAAAAATCGTTCCATAATAAATAATTTATGCAAAGTGAGTAATAAAAGAAATATGGCCTGGCGCCGAAGTCAATGTCGATGCAGGGTGTCAGCGTGATGCGGTAAAGGCGCGGCAAAGCCTGAATTCACAGGTCGGTCCGAGTTCCGAATGCGGCGTTCGCCGGACTATGTATGGAAACTTGACTGAACCACCATGCGATTGTCATTAATGCGGCCACCATTTGATAGACCTGCGTACATATGATGGATATACCAGAGTAATAATTCTTTGGGAAAAATGAACCCAAACAAGCAAAAAATACTAGGATTAATAGCACCTGGTTTATTTGTTGTAGCAATCCGAACAAAGGTGATTCCCAAAATTGGGACTTGATCCGTGCACCCATTGCCTATTGGGCGATAAAGCGACGGCACGGCGATGATGGCAAAGGTTGGCTCGCCGAGGCAAAGCCCTCGATCCAGCTAACGTGACAGAGCTGGTCGGCTAGTGATGCCGAAGTCTCCGGGGTATAGGTTGATGAAGATATGGCGAAGCCCCCGGTCCAGCCGAGATATCGAAGCCTCGATGTCAGCCGATGAGTTGAAGTAGGTCGGCGTGATGGACACCGGCTTGAAGAAGCAACAGTGCGGCCCTGCCGAGCCAGGTTGTGACGTGGTCGATGCCGGCTTGATGAAGTGACCGTGCGGTGATGCCGGTATGCCCGCTCCGTGTAATCCGTGAGGCGGCGATGTTGGTGATGATTTATCCTTCGCGATGCTGGACTCTTGTTCGGCTTGCCGAGATAATGATCCGAAGAAGTTGAGATTGGCTCAACAAAGTGACGACGCGTCTAGCGCAGGTCGGCAGCCGTGGAGCAATATTGCCGAACTGGTTTGACACCAGCATGATTTTGAAGATTATGTTCAAAAGATTTTAAATTTAGTGGGATGTGTTTGGGAACAAAACACAACACCCCATACAAAACTTCCTTCAAAAAGGATGTCCGAAATCCCGCTCATAAAAAAGATGAACTCGGGTCGGATTCGTTTTCGTGCAGAAAACAGATCCGAAAAGTGATGCACTAATCGGAAGGTTCCCGGAGTTTGGACGGTCGGATCAAGCTGAAATTTTGAGGGGTGGTAGATATAGGAATTCCGCAGCAGATCAAAGGTTGGATCTTCCAAAGGACGTCCTAGCTAGAAGCCGGATACCACGCCCGAAACTCGTCCAGATTCCCATCCAGATTTGACAGGGCTCCGGTATATCGTAGATTATCAGAGATTCCTCCATCGGAACTCGATGAAATTTTGCATGGTTGTTATAGACTTAATTCCACACAATTCCACCAAAGGGATCGTCAAAGCGATGCTCAAAGAGGTGGTGGCAGGGAATACAAGTTTTCTGTTTGGAAAAACTGCACGGTCGCCCGATGACAATGTTGACGTTGAGCCCCCGAGCTCCATGGATGATTCCTCCATGATCTTGATAGAGATCAGAGTTGATGTTGATGAAGGCCCTCGTCTGAACATGACGATCGGAGATGGAGTACGGTCCTTGTCGATCCAAGGTGACCAGTCGAGCCGGCATCGCAGTTGACCTGCAGATGAGCCATCGATCCTTTTGCCGATCATATAGCGGAACTCTCAATGAAAGCACCAATGTCGGTGTCAAAACCGGCGGATCTCGGGTAGGGGGTCCCGAACTGTGCGTCTAAGGCGGATGGTAACAGGAGGCAGGGGACACGATGTTTAACCTAGGTTCGGGCCCTCTTGATGGAGGTAAAACCCTACGTCCTGCTTGATTGATATTAATGATATGAGTATTACAAGAGTTGATCTACCACGAGATCATAGAGGCTAAACCCTAGAAGCTAGCCTATGGTATGATTGTTGTATATTTTTTCTATCGACTAGTCTGGCCTCGGTTTATATAATGCACCAAAGGCCTAGGATAACAAGAGTCCTAGCCGAATATGCCGGTGGGGAGGAGTCCTTGTGTTGATCACCAAGTCTTGTGGAATCTTCCATGTATGTGTCAGTTGTTCGAACTGGCCCATGAGTATACGGCCATGGGGGTCCTCGGCCCAATCTAACAGATCGGGAGACGACGTAGTGAGTACCCCCTAGTCCAGGACACCATCACCTCTTTTGCTAAAAAATATATGCTTAGAGTTTCCCCCTTTTATGATCACTATACGACCAGAATACATGCTTCGTGTCATAATAACACTGCTCCACCCATCAAGCTAAACAAGCTTAGTTGTTCAAATACGAATCTGATATTATTAAAACAGAGTTGTTTAATTGGTCAGCTAAATGTTCCTAAATTAGTTTTGAAAATGCATGTTCGCCGCTCGGGTGTGTATCTCTGTGTGTGGTCTGGTCAGCACGATTGGGGAGGTGAACTTTGCATATGCAGGGGGTTTATAGGGAGACACTCTCCGAGTTGAAACCGCAATGCATTCCATAGATAATCTGACTACTTTTTATGTTTTCATGAATCTCAGATTCTGAACAGCATCATAATGATTATGAGCTTGCGCGCATGAAAAGAATAAAGCAGAACAATGCTATGGCTGTCAAACCTGGCATTAAGGGACTGAAATCAAGTCTGGATGCAATGCAATGCAAACACTCTCCACCTACAGATTCATGCTCAGAATATGATCCTAAAAGTGATTCTGAACTAGAGGGAGACCTAAGTCAATTTAGCTCCCTAGTGGAGGAGTCAAAGGAAGATGCCCTATCTTATTCACCCATCAAGGTACTTGCTCTAACTTTCCAAGGTTACATTGCTCGCACATATCTTGCAACTAATGCTTTGCATTGCTTCTACTTTGTTGAACAGCCATTAGCTTAGTTTACACATCGTGTATGTGAATACGCCCTGCCTATCCATTTTCAGTACATATTCCATCTGTCATCATACCATATTTATCCATTCAAATGTTGTTCTTGTGTATCAAATGTTCAAAAGGAAGAGTGCGATTGCTGATCGGGGAGGAGCATAAGCAAAGTATTTGGAAAAGGTAGTGGCACCTAATAAATCAAATAGCCCATTAGGTATAGTTGCAATATCACCTGACCCACAAAATACCCCAACTCTAGCAGACTCTAGCCCTACTACACTGGTAATTTCTGATGCCCCAACTTAGCAGACCCCAACTGCAGCAAACAGTATGATTATGCCAGTTGACATAGCACCAGTTGTACGACGCAAAACCCCCATTCCAGCAAAGAGTACACCAAATCCAGTTGCCAAATCCCTTTTCGAACTAGAGAGAGTCCCAGTTGCAGCAAATAGGACCCCTGTTCCATTTCTTCACAGTTTAGAAGACGAAGCTGATGTTGTTGTCAGGAACTTTGTCCGCATCTTTCCTTCATGGAAAGATTATACCGCAAACACAGAACAATTTCCAGTCTTCCTCCGCAACTTATGCGTAAGTAATGTACTAATGTTATTCATGGTCATTACTGCATATGTTTCTGCTGACAGAAGACACAAGATTTCATTCTTTTAAATAGGCGAGGCGCAAACTGGATTGTGATGATGAGCAAGGGTTGGTTGTGCTTTTCAAGCACTCGTTGATGAAGTATTGTTCCTACCTGAGGCAAGCGCACTTCGATGGCAAGCCTCTGAACGAAATTTCTGTAAAGTCTCCGGTGCTACATTTATCCGACAGTGACTGGAATAATCTTGTTACACATTGGTCTCGGCTGCAGCGTAAGGTACTGTCTATGATATCACATCACAAATTGAACTACATTTCTGCATTTGCCTTAATGTCTCACTTGTACAAAAATTGTTAGCAGAAGAACATTCATTCTCAAGGGACCACAAAATCTCGCAACTATACTGCACACTGCATTGCTCTTGTGAGTACCTCTTGCCCTGTATGACCATACTTACTTCCATAGCTGTTTGATTATGTAGCATCACTGCACATGTTAGCCTCATAATCGTCCATTTGGTGGACATTATAAGATCTGTATGGACTCTTACATAAATTTAGAATCAACCCAATGCTTTTGAAGAGGTTTAGCTCCGCAGTCCTCTTGTAAGGACTGAACGTGGTCTATCACTGTACTTACATTAACAGCTACTCCCTCCGTCCCATAATATAAGAACGTTTTGTATAGTATACCAGTGTTCAAAACACTCTTGTATTATGGGAAGAGGGATTGGTTCATTTTGTAGCATTCTGCATCTTATCTCCCTCGCCCACCATTTACTTAAAAAGATTAGATCTATATTTAATCTTACCAACAAGTAGAATACATAGACAATGCCAGTGCAGAAGTGTAGCCCATTTCTCTTGTCAGTACATTTTGTCCTGTAACACTTGTACTTCCAGGGATTGGTAGTTGATTATGTAGCATCAATCTGCATCTTATCTTCATTATCCTCTATCCCTTCCAGTATTATCATATCTATAATTACTCTCTACAAAATGTAGAGTACAGGCAATGCTTATGAAGAAGATTCTGCGCTGAAATTCTTGAGTTATCCTTCCCTTGCCATGGAGAAGGGCATTATAAAGCCGGTGTTAACTGTTAATGTAAGTCAGTCCTTCTAAAGCCTTTATCCTCAACTGCTGTTTAATTTGCTCATACTCCCTATCGTTTACTGCTATTTAGTTTGTTGTTTCTACCAAAATGCATGTTTGTAAGAACCGTAAGTTCTAAATTTTACTTGTAAAACCAAATTCCTTATTCATACCATGTACATTACTTAATACTCCCTATATGTATGCTTGTGTTTGTGGATCTATAATCTAGTGTGTGGTGAAGCAGCCCACGTTTGCACCTTGTCATCTCCTGTTTTATCTTACTGATGTGGCTGATGATATGAACAACATGCCATGCACATTATCCAAAATAGATACAATGATTTTCTTTGCCCTTCATCTATGCTTGTTATGTTTACATGGTAATCCAGTAGTGTGGTGAAGCTCCCCGCATTATGAACAATGCCAAATTATGCTATTGATATTTTGAACATACTCTTTATTTTCTAATTTGAAATTGGATAGAATTGACAGAACAGTTATCATCTTTGTTTATACACGTAAAAAACCTTCCATCTCTCTGCTTTGTTTCAGGGTGATATGCCTGATGGCATGCACAAGTCTGCTGAAGGCTGTGAGACAAACCCAACATATATTGCAGCAAAGAAGGCAAAACATCTTGGAGATAGTGAGACAACCCCAAAGTCTTGTCTTGATGCAGTGTTCAAGTTACTTGAGACTAACAGTCAGACAAGCTCACAGAATTCGTTGTCTGAATCAGTTCGACTTCTTCAGTCCCAAGTTCTAGCAGAAAGGCATTCTGCAACTCAACTTCGACTTGAAGTCCTATCTCTAAGAAAGATTGCGGAGAACACCAATGAGAACCTCATCGCTAAACAGCTACACCTGGAAGCTATGACCGACATGCTAGGCCGGTCTCACAGCCTTGCTCAGCAACTTGCGCAGGAGTTCCCCCTCAAGGCTAACCTTTCTTGAACTGTCTTTGAAGTGGTCTCAGTTCAGTATTATTTTGTTACGCTGCAATGGTGCCCAGTTTTTGTAATCTGCTTCTTCATTGCACTTTATGATCACTGGTGGTGAATTTTGATGCCCAGTGGATGTAATATACCTTAAATCCTTTATTGTGTAGTGTAGGTTTATTCTTAGTTACTATGCCGTTATTTCTTTATTATATAGAGTAGGTTTGTCCTTAATTCCTACTAGTTACGCAGCAGCCCGAAATGAACCCCGGCCCATGATTGTGCGAATCAAATCACGAGCTTTTAACAGGCCAAAATTGTCTGGGTCCTTGTTTGGCCCAATCAGATATCGGCTGCGAGCAGGTCGGATGCAAACCGGGCCGTAGTTAGGCCCAACTATATGACAGGCTTTTAACAGGCTGAAATGTTAAACGGGCCCTTAACAGGCCAAAACTAATATCAGGCCGAATTACTAAGTGGGCCTTTAGCAAGTGGGCCCAAAAGCATAGTGTCTAGTTGACGGGCCGAATATGATATGGGCCATAATTGAGCCCAAAGCCTCTTAAAGGGTCGGACCTGATCTCGGCCGTAATTTGGCCCAGAATGTGGTAGGCTTTTAATGGGCTGGATCTCATATGGGCCACTATTAGGCCCGGAGCGTGGTAGGCCATTAATGGACCGGATCAAATATGGGCCGGCATTTGGCCCAAAACATGGCAGTCAGTTAATGGGCCGGCCTACTAGGGTCCTCAAAATCTTGTGGGCCTACAGCTGGGCCGGCCCTTTAATGTCGGCGGAATCTCGTGGGCCTTTAGCTGGGCCGGCCCATTATGACCCGCAAGAATCTTGTGGGCCTTTACCTGGGCCGGCCCATTATGGCACACAAAAATCTTGTGGGCCTTTACCTGGGCCGACCCATTATGGCCCGCAAAATCTTGTGGGCCTTTAGCCGGGCCAGCCCATTATGGTCCGCAAAATCTCATGGGCCTTTAGCTGGGCCGGCCCATTATGGTTCGCAAAATCTTGTGGGCCTTTAGTTGGGCTGACCCATTTAAACTTGTTGGGCCGTGCCACATGTCGACGTATCATAGGCGCCTTCTGTCCAGTGAGTGGATGACATCTGTCCCGACGATGAGCCGACACATGTTTCCTCTAGCCAATGATGATTTTACACGTGGAAAATCCCCATTGGTCGGGGCTGTTAACGGGTTATCGGATCCAAAACCCGACCCAATAGCTTAACGACGTTCCGTTAAGGTGGATGCCACGTGTCGGTCACCCTTGACGAAAGCACTTCTGTGACGCGCGATTTATCGTCATGGAAGTGGACACTTCTGTGATGATAATTTTGGTAATGGCATGGAACACTTCTACGACAGCACATGTATGACTATCTTGATTCTGTCATAAATTTGTCATGGATGTACATGCATGACAAAAAAAAGCGACCTACTATGACAAACACGTATCATCACGGAAGTGTATTTTTTTGTAGTGGAGGGAGCACACCACATCTCTTTCTTCACAAGGGACTGTGATGATCCCGCCGCTTCTTGGCATCTTGAGGACGTTGTAGCCATGGTGGGTCATTGCCGTGAATTTGGCTAATGCTGGGTACCCGAGGATGGCATTGTACGGCAGACAGATGTGGGCGACGTCGAAGTCGATGAGCTCGGTGTGGTAGTTGTCCCGCTGACCGAAGGTGACAGGGAGACGAACTTGCCCTATCGGGGTGGTGGAGCCGTCGGTCACTCCTGAGAAGGGCTTAGTAGGCTGCAGCTGATCATATGGTACTTCAAGGCTGTCGAACGTCTCAACGTACAGGACACTGAGACCCGCACCGCCGTTGATGAGGGTCTTGGTGACTTGGACATTGCTGATGACGGGTGAGCAGAGCATCGAGAGGACGCCGGCGGTCGACGCGCATTTGAGCTGGTCCGTCGAGCTGAAGGTGATGGCGTACTTGGACCACCTGAGCGGGCGCATGGCCTCGAGCCTGGGGAGGGCTGCATTCACCTCGTGGGAGAACTGCTTGAAGATGCGCTGGGAAGTCGGGGCCTGAGCACCACCCAAGATGCAAGCGATGGCGCGCGACTCCTGGAAGCCCCTAGCCCCCTCGTCGTGATGGTGGTCGTCATTTCTTCTTGGTGGCGGCGGCAGTGGAGGAAGACCGGCATTGCCCTGAGGGTGGTCCTCGCAGGGCTGGCCGCGCCAGGCGCCCTCACGAGGCTGCTCTTGCTAGTGGTTCTCACGAGTCCGGTCGTGCCACTCCTGGTAAGGGTCGCAATCATCCCAGCGTCCTCCACCTTGTCCTCCTCCTCGGCCGTAGCCCCGGTCGTTGCGCTCAGGGCGTCGACCGAAGCATCCATCTCGAATGGCCCTGAGCTCTTGACAATTGTTGGTGTTGTGGATGTGTACGTTGTGGAAGGCGCAGAACGGATGACTGCTCTTGGACGACTCGGGGTGGTCCTGGCCGCGCTTCGCGTCCGGCTCTGCCGCGAGTACGACTACTCCCTTGTGCTTCACGTCCTTGACCTTGTTCTTCTTCTCCTCTGGGTCGGCGCAGGGAGCTCGAGGAGGGAGAGACGCCCCTCCTCAGCTCTTGCACACTTGGTTGCTATGTTGAACAGCTCTAGAGTCGTGCATAGCTCCTCGTGGATGGCGAGCTCCTCCTTCATCTTGATGTCGCGGACGCCATCAGAAAACGCTGAGATGATGGCCTCGTCCGTCACCTTGGGGATCTTGAGACAAACGTTGTTGAAGCACTGGATGTACTTATGCAGGGTCTCTCCCGGATGTTGCTTGATGCAGCGTAGGTCACCCGCGGCCGGAGGGCAATCCCGAGTGCCCTGGAAGTTGGCGATGAAGCGGCCATGAGCGGGCGCCATCCTTGAGAGCCATGGGAAACCAGTTCGCCATGACCTTTTCGTCGCCGTTGGCCGCCTCGATGCTCAGCTTTTAGAGCTGCAGGAACTCCGCGGGGTCGGGGGTGCCGTCGTAGCACGGGGGCAGATCTGGCTTGAACTTGCCTGGCCAAATGACAGTGTGCAGCTCGAGAGCGAAGGCGCGGCAGCCTGCGGTGGCCACCGGGGCTCTCTGTAGGGGCGGAGCCTGCCCTTGATGTCCGCGCACCGCCGCCGCAGGCGGCACACGGTCTTGTCGTGGCAGTGCCGGGAGCGCTGGAGCATTTTCTTGCGGCCGGAGAACCTCTTGGTAGCTTCCTTCTTCGTGCATGGGCACACGGCGTGGCGGATCACACCGCGGGACCGCGCGTCTTGGGGCGAGGACAACGTCTTGACGCGGAGGGGCGGTGGCGCTCCGTGAGCTACGCATCTCGGCGCGAGGGCACCGTCTTGACATGGAGGCGGTGGAGGCGCTCCATGAGCTACATCGCCCGCGGCTAGAGGTGGGCGAGGCAACGAGAGGGATGGTGCAGGAGAGCCCCCAGCGGCACTGACGAGCTCGGCTATGCGGTCTAACCAGTCCTCGTAGAGGTCGTCAACCAGGCGGTAGCGCATGAGCTCGCGTGCCATGAGCAGCGCAGCCTGCACATCCGTGGGTACGCGACGAGCGTGAGACGATGAGCTGGCCGGAGTCAGCAACGGGGTGGCGGTGCGGCCGTCCCGCCGCACAGAGGGGTGCAGTGATGATGCTTGCTGCTCATTTGCTGCCAGGCCGGTAGCGGTGTTGGCAACAGGAGATGGAGAACGATGGGGAGGCCCGTCGATAGGGGATGTCTGAGCGACACGGGCGGCGAGGGCGGCCCGGCGCTCGATGCGGGCTCGAATTGCGTCTGACATGGATGTGGTGGAGCGGTGGAACATGGATCAACGGAAGGAAAGCTTCAGCGCATCCCTACCTGGCGCGCCAAATGTCGGATTTCGGGTTCCGGGAAAACCCTTGAGGTTCGAACACTGTGGTGCGCACGAAGATCTCTCCCCCCTAGCTCACGCTCTCACCACGGTCTAAGAGCTAAGCACATCGAACTCGCAGAACAAAGGGACACAAGATTTATACTGGTTCGGGCCACCGATGTGGTGTAATACCCTACTCCAGTGTGGTGTGGTGGATTACCTCTAGGGTTGAGGATGAGTAGTTACAAGGGAAGAACAACCTCCTGAGGAGAGGTGCTCTTCTGCTTGGTGAGTTTGTGTGGATGAGGATGATCTGAATGGCTTCGGATCCGTCGAGGATGAGATGCCCCCCTACGGTGGTGGCTAGTCCTATTTATAGAGGCCCTGGTCCTCGTCCCAAATGCTGGCGGGAAGTGATGCCACAATGGCCAAATTTGAAGGGAGACAACTAGTACAAGTTATCCTGACTAAAGGTGGTCTTCGCCTGCCAAAGGCTCTGGTGATGACGCCGTCCTGGGCTCCACGGTGAGCTCCGTCCTGCTGGTCTAGTTCTCGTTGCACTGATATGGAAACCTTTGCCTGATGCCTCCGGACTCCTCGCCTGCGCCTGTCCCTTTAGCACCAAAGAGGAAACAAGGACACTGTGCACGCTGGAGCCCGCCTAGCCCCGGTCGTCATGGCTTGCGTCACAGGAACCTCGCGAGGTGCCCCTTGCCTTGATCTCTCCGCCCCTCGCGAGCCAGCCTGGTGAGGCCGCCCCGAGGAGGTCTTGCGTCGTCCACCTCGCGAGGCTCGGCCCCTCGCGAGGGTCTTGAGTGTTTGCTGGTGAAGATGGGCCATATGGGGCCGCTGGCAGAGCCACGCCGTGGGCCGCAGGCAGGCAAGTCTGGGGACCCCCATTCCCAAGATGCCGACAGTAGCCCCCAGGCCCAAGGCACGCTCAGACTTGGCTTCGAGGCGAAGCTAAGGGGCAAGTGCGGAGCGCCGTAGGCCCCAATAGCCCGCAGCCTCGGTTGACGCGTGGCGATTGATGGGACGTGGGCGTCTCCGCTTCCCCACGCTGCCTTGGCAACTGCTCGACTGACAAAAGACTGGCGCGGGCTGCATTTTCCTTCATTCCTTTCCATCTACTTGCTCCAGATCCCTTTTCTCGCTCCTTGCTTCTGGAGACTACAGATCCACCCGGATCCTTCTTCAAGCCTGCCGCCAATGGCGCCCAAGAAAGCTCGTGCCACTCCCTCGTCGTCTTGGTACGAGCCAACGCTCGATACGCCGAGCGGTTCGGAGAAGAACCTTGCCGCCGTGCTCCCGATGACAGCGGAGGGTGATAAGAAGAGGAAGACTATGCTCTGGGCTGGCTCCAACGAGCCAGAGGCCTCAGGCAGCACCTTCTACCCCTTCTTCATGAGCAGCATCGTTGCCGGGCTGGTTCCCACCTTCTCCAACTTCTTCTACTCCGTCCTTATCCATTACAAGATCCATGCTCTCCATCTTCATCCCAACTCCACGAAACTTTACGATGATTTTTATGGGCCAAAAGAAAGGCAATGGGCCCTGGTTGCACTTGGGGGTGCCCCGAGGGGGCACAACCCACCAGGGTGCGCCAGGAGGCCTTGGCGCGCGCTGGTGGGTTGTGCCCACGTCATGTGCCCCGAGGACCGCCTCTTTGCTCTATAAATACCCAAATATTCCCAAAACCCTAGGGGAGTCGACGAAATATTCATCCAGCCGTTGTAGAGTCCAGAAACACCAGATCCAATCTAAACACCATCACGGAGGGGTTCGCCACTTCCATTGGTGCCTCTCTGATGATGCGTGAGTAGTTCTTTGTAGACCTCCGGGTCTGTAGTTAGTAGCTAGATGGCTTCATCTCTCTCTCTTGATCCTCAATACAATGGTATCTTGGAGATCCATATGATGTAACTCTTTTGTGGTGTGTTTGTTGGCATCGATGAACTTCGAGTTTATGATCAGATCTATGTTTTTATATCCATGAAAATATTTGAGTTCCTTTGATCTCTTTTATGCGTGATCTCTTATAGCCTCATATTTGTTCTCCGATATTTGGGTTTTGTCTGGCCAACTTGATATATTTATCTTGCAATGGGAAGAGGTGCCTGGTAGTGGGTTCGATCTTACGGTGCTTGATCCTAGTGATAGAAAGGGAACCGATACGTATGTATCATTGCTACTAAGGATAAAAACACGAGATCTATATCTACCACCATATAGTTAAACAGATCTTGTCGACATCATGTCATCATTCTTATTGCATTACTCCATTTTTTCATGAACTTAATACACTAGATGCATGCTGGATAGCGGTCGATGTGTGGAGTAATAGTAGTAGATGCAGGCAGGAGTTGGTCTACTAATCTTGGATGTGATGCCTATGTAATGATCATTTCTTGGATATCGTCATAATTATTTGATGTTCTATCAATTTCCCAATAGTAATTTGTTTACCCACTGTTTGCTATTTTTCTCGAGAGAAGCTACTAGTGAAACCTATGGCCCCCGGGTCTTATTTCTCATATATCTGCCTTTGCGATCTACTTTTTCCTTGCTTTTATTTTCATATCTATTAAACCAAAAATCCAAAAAATATCTTGCTGCAATTTATTTTATTTGGCGTTCGATCTATCAATATTTACAACTTTCGCCCGTCACACACAATTTTTGGCGCCATTACCCAAAAGGGATTGATAACCCCTTTAACTCGTCGGGTTGCGAGGTGTTGTTATTTGTGTGCAGGGGTTGTTTACATTATGTTGCTTGGTTCTCCTACTGGTTCGATACCTTGGTTTCATAATGGAGGGAAATACTCTACCGTCATTGTGCTACATCATCCCTCCCTCTCCGGGGAAATACCAACGTAGTTCTAGCTGCCATCAATGAGAATTTACGGCGCCGTTGCTGAGGAGGATCTTCATGATAACTAGGTTCCTAATCACAAATCTCATCTCCTTGCAATTTACATTATCCACCATTTGCCTCTCATTTTCCTCTCCCCCACTCCACAAAAATTTGCTATTTTATTCGCCTCTCTTGTTCCATTCGCCATTTTCTTGTCGGATCTATTTTTGTGTGCACTCTTGTTTGCGTAGTCATGATGCCTCAAAGAAAATATTATGATTTTTCTTACCCAAATATTTTGCTTGAAATTGAGAAAAGTACTAAGGAATATATGACTACACAATTTTAGCATAATAAGTATTTCACTGAAGAACTTAAGGAGCACTCTGTTGTTCTTGCTGCTATTACAAAACAACTTGATGATATCAGTTGAGAAGTTTGCAATCTCCAATCTAAGTATGCTTTTGCTGAAAGTTTGCTAGGAAAAATATCTGATGCATAATCTACCTTAGTAAATCAAATGGCTGCTAAACCAATCTCGTTAGAAGATAAAAGCGATGAAGATCTTAAAATGACTGGTGTTTCTTCTATTGATTCCTTGTTTAGTAAAGTTAAGAATGACGAAAAAAGGACTGGAGAAGAGTCAGCTTTGGGTATAAGGCGTCCCAATATTTCGAAGGGTGAAAATCTTGTTGAGAAAATTGATGAAAGTGGGTTTGGAGAGGTCAAAACTTTAGCTAGTGATGCACCCACTCTTTTGGATTACAAAGACTTTAATTATGATAGTTGCTCTTTAATTAATTGTATTTCTTTGTTGCAATCCATGATAAATTCACCCCATGCTTATGAACAAAACCAAGCTTTTACTAAATATATTATTGATGAAAGCTCTTGAATAAAAATTGGAATTAGAAGTTTCAATTCCTAGAAAATTGTATGATGAATGGGAACCTACTATCAAAGTCAAGATTAAAAATTATGAGTGTTTTGCTTTGTGTGACTTGGGTGCTAATGTTTCCACAATTCAGAAATCTTTATGCGATGTGCTTGGTCTTACCAATCTTGAATCATGTTCTTTGAATTTGCAATTGGCGGATTCTACTATTAAAAGACTATGGGAATAATTAATGATGTTCTTATTCTTGCAAATAGGAATTATGTGCCCATAGATTTTATTGTTCTTGTTATTGTTTGCAATCCGTCTTGTCCTATTATTCTTGGCAGACCGTTTTTACGCACTATCGGTGTTGTGATTGATATGAAAGAAGGCAATATTAATTACCAATTTCCTTTTAGGAAAGGTATGGAACACTTTCCTATAAGTATAATTAAGCCACCCTATGAATCAATCATTAGGGCATGTTATGGATCTCGAACCAAAGATGACAAAACTTAGATCCATGCTTTATGCCTAGCTAAGGGCGTAAAACTATAGCGCTTGTTGGGAGGCAACCCAACGAATAAATTTATTTTTGCTTTTTGCTTCCTGTTCTTGAGTGTTAGCACAATTATGCTACTATTATGATTGTGTTTTTATGTTTTAATTAGTGTTTGTGCCAAGTAAAGCCTTTAGGATCTTCTTGGGCAATAGTTGTTTGATCTTGCTGGAAAAAAACAGAAATTTTACGCTCACGAAATTAATTTTCATTTTTTACCAGAGAGCGATAAAATACCCATTCCAATTGCAGTAGATCAGTATAAAAATTTCTCAGGCCATCCTAATGTTTCAGAGTTTTTTGAGTTATAGAAGTATTCGAAATAGTCAGATTGCTACAGACTGTTCTGTTCCGACAGATTCTGTTTTCTTTGTGTTGTGTGCTTATTTTTATGGCTGCATGGTTTTATTTGGTGAGCTTTTTCCATAGAAAAATTGGAATACAGTAGATATAATACAAAAACAAAATATGAATTCATTTGATACAACACTTATAGTAGTGGTTTATTATTTTTATACTAACGGATCTCACGAAGGCTTTGTTGAGTTTTGTGTGATTGAAGTTTTCAAGTTTTGGGTTATCTTACGATGGATGAAGGAAGGGTGTAAAGAGCCTAAGATTGGGGATGCCCCGGCATCCCAAGCTATTATCCAAGAATGAGCGACCGACTAAGCTTGGGGATGCCCCCGAGTGGCATCCCCACTATCTTTCAACAACTATCGGTATTTTACTCGAGACTATATTTTTATTCATCACATGATATGTGTTTTGCTTGGAGCGTCTTGTATGATATGTGTCTTTGCTTGTTTTATTTTGTGTTTCAAGTTATCAATCCTTTCTGGACACACCTTTTTGAGAGATCCAAAATTATGTCATGACTTGTTAGAATTGCTCTCTATGCTTCACTTAAATCTTTTATGAGCTAGGACTTGCTCGAGTGCTTCACTTATATCTTTTTGAGCACGGTGTGCTTCGTATTTTTGAAGAAATGCTCTCTTGCTTCAATTAGATTTGTTTGAGAGTTAGTAAAATTTTGAAAAAATTCTCTATTGCTTCACTTAAATTATTTTGAGAGAAATAAAATTTGTTATGCTCATGATCTTCACTTGTATTTGGTTGAGCTTATGAAAAGCAACTCATGAAAATTAGTCCAAAGTGATGGATATCCAAGACAGATAAAGTAAAAGAAAATGTCATGAAGATCATTGGACAAAATAAACTCAATTCTTAGTAATAGTTTTGAGATATGATGATGTGATATGTGAGTTATATTAATGAGTAATTATGCTCTAGTAAGAATATGGGTGTTAAGGTTTGTGATTCCCTATGCAAGTACGGAAGTCAATAGTCATGCAATGAAAATTATATCCTACTTGTGGTGCATTATTCGGTGTTAATTATGCTTAATGCTTGCTTATGAGATTATTCGTTTCTTGGTTGGTCACTTCCCAATCTTTTGCTAGCCTCCATTTTGCACTAAGTATGATCACTACTTGTGCAACCAAAATCCTTTAAACCAGTTTTGCCACATGAGTCCACTATATCTACCTATATGCGATATGCTTTTGCCATTCTAAGCAAATTTGCATGTGCCATCTCTAATTTTCAAAATAAACTTCTCTTTTGTGTGTTTGTTTCGCTCGCGGAGCGGTGAGGGGTGGCTAATATTTTCCATGCTAGATGTGTTATTCTCAAGATGAGTGTTTATTCACTTGTCATTGCGCGAGAGTAAGGCAAAGGTATTAGGGATTCCCAGTCCCGAAATGCAAAAATAAATGAATTTACTTTATGTTGTCAAATAATAAATTCCTTGGAAAGTGTTGGTATGGAGGGCACCCATGGATACGGTTAGCCATGGAAAGTGAAAGTTATGGTGGAAAAAGGAATAAACTTTATTTTCTGTTTGGGAACCGCCTATGATATATCTAAGCATGGAAAGTATTTGGAACTCTAAGTCGCTTTCGTTGGTGGGATGGATACACCTCCCAAAATGTTTTTATCTCAAATTTTTCGCTTTGATCTCTCGAACCTCTACAAATCCCCACTTCCCTCTGCGAAGGGTCTTTCGTTTACTTTATGCAATTTTTATTTTTGAAATTTGAGAATCCATCTTCTCTTAGAAAAGCACCAACTAGGAGGCAATATGATCGTGCTCAAGTATTGGGTGTAGTTAATATTCGAGTGGGTTTCATGAATGGATCAATGTTTGAGCATGATGGGCTAGGGATAACTTATTTTAGCATTGATATTTTGAAAGACATGGTTGCTTGTTGATATTATGTCAAAACTAGACTATTGCATTGAATCATGTAAAAGTCCAAATGTCCATGCTATAAAGAAGAGAATATGATATGACTTGATGAACAACACTCCACATCAAAAAAATCTGTTTTTATTACTTACCTACTCGAGGACGAGTAGGAGTTAAGCTTGAGGATGCTGATGCGTCTCCAATGTATCTATAATTTTTGATTGTTCCATGCTGTTTTATTATCAATCTTGGATGTTTTATAATCATTTTATAGTCATTTTTTGGTACTAACCTGTTGACATAGTGCCCAGTGCCAGTTCCTTTTTTTTCATGTTTTTACATCGCGGGAAATCAATATCAAACGGAGTCCAAATGGCATGAAACTTTACGATGATTTTTATGGGCCATAAGAAAGGCAATGGGCCCTGGTTGCACCTAGGTTGTGCCCCCACGAGGGCGCGCCATGAGGCCCTGGCGCGCACAGGTGGGTTGTTCCCACCTTGGGTGCCCCCTGGACCGCGTCTTTGCTCTATAAATACCCAAATATTCCCAAAACCTTAGGGGAGTCGACAAAATATTTATCTAGCGGTCGTAGAGTCCAGAAACACCAGATCCAATCTAAACACCATCACAGAGGGGTTCACCACTTCCATTGGTGCCTCTCTGATGATGCGCGAGTAGTTCTTTGTAGACCTTCGGGTCCGTAGTTAGTAGCTAGATGGCTTCATATCTCTCTCTCTTAATCCTCAATACAATGGTCTCTTGGAGATCCATATGATGTAACTCTTTTGCGGTGTGTTTGTTGGGATCGATGAGCTTTGAGTTTATGATTAGATCTATGTTTTTATATCCATGAAAGTATTTGAGTTTCTTTGATCTCTTTTATGTGTGATCTCTTATAGCCTCATATGTCTTCTCCGATATTTCGATTTTGTCTGGCCAACTTGATCTATTTATCTTGCAATTGGGAAGAGGTGCCCGGAAGTGGGTTCGATCTTACGATGCTTGATCCCAGTGACAGAAAGGGAACCGACACGTATGTATCCTTGCTACCAAGGATAAAAAGACGAGATCTATATCTATCACCATATAGGTAAATGGATCTTGTCTATATCATGTCATCGTTCTTATTGCATTACTCCGTTTTTTCATGAACTTAATACACTAGATGCATGATGGATAGCGGTTGATGTGTGGAGTAATAGTTGTAGATGCCGGCAGGAGTCGGTCTACTAATCTTGAACATGATGCCTATGTAATGATTATTGCCGGGATATCGACATAATTATTTGATGTTCTATCAATTGCCCAACAGTAATTTGTTTACCCACCGTTTGCTATTTTTCTCGAGAGAAACCACTAGTGAAGCCTACGCCCCCCAGGTCTTATTTCTCATATATTGGCCTTTGCGATATACTTTTCCTTGCTTTTATTTTCACATCTATTAAATCAAAAATCCAAAAATATCTTGCTGCAATTTATTTTATTTGGCGTTCGATCTATCAATATTTACAACTTTCTCCCATCACACACCAATTTTTGGCACCGTTACCCTAAAGGGATTGACAACCCCTTTAACTCGTCGGGTTGCGAGGTGTTGTTATTTGTGTGCAGGGGCTGTTTACGTTGTGTTGTTTGGTTCTCCTACTGGTTCGATACCTTGGTTTGATAACTGAGGGAAATACTCTACCGTCGCTGTGCTACATCAACCCTCCCTCTCCGGGGAAATACTGACGTAGTTCTAGCTGCCATCAGAGACGTATCAGCATCCCCAAGCTTAACCCCTACTCGTCCTCGAGTAGGTAAGTGATAAAAACAGAAATTTGTGATGTGGAATGCTGCCTAACATGTCATATCATATTTCATTTCTTTATAGCTGGACATTTGGACTTTTATATTGTTCAAATCAATAGTCTAGTTTTGACATGATAACTTAAATACTCAAGCATATCAACAAGCAACCATGTCTTTCAAAATATCAACGCTAAAATAAGCTATCCCTACCCCATCATGCATAATCATTGATCCATTCATGAAACACACTCACATATTAACTACACCCAATGCTGAAGTACGATCATAGTGCCTCCTAGTTGGTGCTTTTATAAGAGAAGATTGAGACTCAAATTCAAAATAAAGATTGCATAAAGTAAAAGAAAGGCCCTTCACGGAGGGAAGTAGGGATTTGTAGAGGTGCTAGAGCTCAAAGCAAAAAACTTAGAGATGAAAACATTTTGGGAGGTGTGTCCTTCCCACCAACGAAAACGACTTAGAGTTCCCAACACTTTCCATGCTAGATATATAATAGGCGGTTCCCAAATAGAAAATAAATTTTATTCCTTTTTCCACCATACTTTCACTTTCCATGGCTAACCGTATCCACGAGTGCCTTCCATACCAACACTTTCCAAGGAATTTATTATTTGACAACATAAAGTAAATTCATTTTCAGCACCAAGACTCCATGCGTGTTAGAATCATTACAATGTAATCTAGAATACTGACTCTAGTGCAAGTGGGAGACTGAAGGAAATATGCCCTAGAGGCAATAATAAAGTTGTTATTTATATTTCCTTATATCATGATAAATGTTTATTATTCATTCTAGAATTGTATTAACCGGAAACTTAGTACATGTGTGAATACATAGACAAACATCGTGTCACTAGTATGCCTCTACTTGACTAGCTCGTTAATCAAAGATGGTTAAGTTTCCTAGCCATGGACAAAGAGTTGTCATTTGATGAACGGGATCACATCATTAGAGAATGATGTGATTGACTTGACCCATCCATTAGCTTAGCACGATGATCGTTTAGTTTACTCTATTGCTTTCTCCATAACTTATACATGTTCCTATGACTATGAGATTATGCAACTCCCGAATACCGGAGGAACACTTAGTGTGCTATCAAATGTCACAACGTAACTGGGAACTATAAAGATGCTCTACAGGTGTCTCCGATGGTGTTTGTTGAGTTGGCATAGATCAAGATTAGGATTTGTCACTCCGTGTATCGGAGAGGTATCTCTGGGCCCTCTCGGTAATGCACATCACTATAAGCCTTGCAAGCAATGTGACTAATGAGTTAGTTACGGGATACTGCATTACGGAACGAGTAAAGATACTTGCCAGTAATGAGATTGAACTAGGTATTGAGATACCGATGATCGAATCTCGGGCAAGTAACATACCGATGACAAAGGGAACAATGTATGTTGTTATGCGGTTTGACCGATAAAGATCTTCATAGAATATGTAGGAACCAATATGAGCATCCAGGTTCCGCTATTGGTTATTGACCGGAGATGAGTCTCGGTCATGTCTACATAGTTCTCGAACCCATAGGGTCCGCACGCTTGACGTTCAGTGATGATCGGTATTATGAGTTTATGTGTTTTGATGTACGAAGGTTGTTCGGAGTCCCGGATGTGATCACGGGTATGACAAGGAGTCTCGAAATGGTCGAGACATAAATATCAATATATTGGAAGCCTATGTTTGGACATCGGAATGGTTCCAGGTGAGTTCGGGCATTTACTGGAGTACCGGAGGGGTTACCGGACCCCCCCCCCGGAGTATATGTGCCTTATTGGGACTTAGTGGAAAGAGAGAGGGGAAGCCAGGGCAGGCTGCACGCCCCCTCCCCCTTGGGTTCGAATTGGACTAGGGAAGGGGGGGCGCCGCCCCCCTTTCCTTCTCCCTCTTTCCTCCTTCCTTCCTCTCCTACTCCAACTAGGGAAAGGGGGGAATCCTACTCCCAGTGGGAGTAGGACTTCCCCTAGGGCACGCCATAGAGAGGGCCGACCCTCCCCTCCTCCACTCCTTTATATACGGGGAGGGGGCACGCCATAGACACACAAGTTGATCTCTTAGCCGTGTGCGGTGCCCCCTCCACAGATTTCCACTGCGGTCATATCATTGTAGTGCTTAGGCGAAGCCCTATGTCGGTAACTTCATCATCACCATCATCACGCCGTCGTGCTGATGAAGCTCTCCCCCGACACTCAGCTGGATCTAGAGTTCGTGGGACGTCACCGAGCTGAACGTGTGCAGATCGCGGAGGAGCCGTACCTTCGGTGCTAGGATCGGTCAGATCGTAAAGGCGTACGACTACATCAACCGCGTTGTCATAACGCTTCCTCTTACGCTCTATGAGGGTACGTGGACAACACTCTCCCCTCTCATTGCTATGCATCACCTAGATGGATCTTGCGTGTGCGTAGGAAATTTTTGAAATTACTGTGTTCCCCAACAGTGGCATCCGAGCCAGGTCTATTCGTAGATTTTATATGCATGAGTAGAACACAAAGGAGTTGTGGGCGTGGGTATATACATATTGCTTGCCGTCACTAGTTGATTCTTGATTCAGTGGTATTGTTGGATGAAGCGGCTCAGACCGACATTACGCGTAAGCTTACGCGAGACTAGTTCTACCGACGTGCTTCGCACACAGGTGGCTGGTGGGTGTCAATTTCTCCAACTTTAGTTGAATCAGATTCAATGAACAGGGTTCTTTCTGAAGATCAAAAAGCAATCACTATACCGCATTGTGGTTTGTGATGCGTAGGTAAGAACAGTTCTTGCTAAGCCCATAGTAGCCACGTAAAACTTGCAACAACCAAGTAGAGGACGTCTAACTTGTTTTTGCAGGGCATGTTGTGATGTGATATGGTCAAGACATGATGCTAAATTTTATTGTATGAGATGATCATATTTTGTGTGAGAGTTATCGGCAACTGGCAGGAGCCATATAGTTGTCGCTTTATTGTATGAAATGCAATCGCCATGTAATTGCTTTACTTTATCACTAAATGGTAGCGATAGTCATAGAAGCAATAGTTGGCGAGACGACAATGATGCTTCGATGGAGATAAAGGTGTCAAGCCGGTGATGATGGTGATCATGACGGTGCTTTGGAGATAGAGATCAAAGGCACAAGATGATGATGGCCATATCATATCACTTATATTGATTGCACGTGATGTTTATCCTTTATGCATCTTATTTTGCTTAGTTCGACGGCGGCATTATAAGATGATCCCTCACTAAATTTCAAGGTACAAGTGTTCTCCCTGAGTATGCACCGTTGCTACAGTTCGTCGTGCCGAGACACCATGTGATGATCGGGTGTGATAAGCTCTACGTTCACATACAATGGGTGCAAGCCTGTTTTGCACACATGGAATACTCGGGTTAAACTTGACGAGCCTAGCATATGCATAAATGGCCTCGGAACACTGAGACCGAAAGGTCGAGCATGAATCATATAGTAGATATGATCAACATAGTGATGTTCACCATTGAAAACTACTCCATCTCACGTGATGATCGGACATGGTTTAGTTGATATGGATCACGTGATCACTTAGATGATTAGAGGGATGTCTATCTAAGTGGGATTTCTTAAGTAATTTTATTAATTGAACTTTAATTTATCATGAACTTAGTACCTGATAGTATTTTGCATGTCTATGTTGTTGTAGATAGATGGCCCATGCTATTGTTCCGTTGAATTTTAATGTGTTCCTAGAGAAATCTAAGTTGAAATATGATGGTAGCAATTACATGTACTGGGTCTGTAACTTGAGGATTATCCTCATTGCTGCACAGAAGAATTAAGTCCAGGAAGCACCGCTAGGTGACAAACCTGCTGCAGGAGCAACACCAGATGTTATGAACGTCTGGCAGAGCAAAGCTGATGACTACTTGATAGTTCAGTGTGCCATGCTTTACGACTTAGAACCGGGACTTCAACGACGTTTTGAACGTCATGGAGCAAATGCCCTGATTGAGAGGTATGAAGTCTCCAATAAGTTCCACAACAGCAAAATCGAGAAGAATAGTTCTGTCAGTGAACATATACTCAGAATGTCTGGGTACCACAACCACTTGACTCAGCTGGGAGTTAATCTTCCTAATGATAGTGTCATTGGCAGAGTTCTTCAATCACTGCCACCAAGCTACAGGAGCTTCGTGATGAACTATAATATGCAAGGGATGGATAATATGATTCCCGAGATCTTCGCAATGCTAAAGGTTGCGGAGGTAGAAATCATGAAGGAGCATCAAGTGTTGATGGTCAACAAGACCACCAGTTTCAAGAAAAAGGGTAAAGGGAAGAAGGGGAACTTCAAGAAGAACGACAAGCAAGTTGCTGCTCAAGTGAAGAAGCCCAAGTCTGGACCTAAGCCTGGGACTGAGTGCTTCTACTGCAAAGGGACTGGTACTGGAAGCGGAACTGCCCCAAGTATTTGGCAGAGAAGAAGGATGGCAAAGTGAAAGGTATATTTGTAACACCCACGATGCGGCTATATCTCCCACGTGTCGGAGCACGACTTAGAGGCATAGCCGCATAGTAGGCATGTTGCAAGAGGGGTTATCTTTACACATCCCATGTACTGAATAAGAAAGGGATAAAGAGTTGGCTTACAATCGCCACTTCACACAATACATAAATATAGAATTACATCATCCAGAATACAATCCAGGTCCGACTATGGAACCAAAATAAAGAAAGACAACCCCTAATGCTAGATCCCCGATCGCCCCGACTGGGCTCCACTACTAATCAACTGGAAACGAAACAACACAACAAACACGGTCTTCATCAAGCTCCTCCTTGAGCTCGGTTGCGTCACCTGCACGATATCATCGGCACCTGCAACTGTTTGAAGTAATCTGTGAGTCACGGGGACTCAGCAATCTCACACCCTCGCGATCAAGACTATTTAAGCTTATGGGTAGGAAAGGTAGTGAGGTGGAGCTGCAGCAAGCACTAGCATATATGGTGGCTAACTTACACAAATAAGAGCGAGAAGAGAAGCAAAGCAACGGTCGTGAACTAGAAATGATCAAGAAGTTATCCTGACACTACTTACGTTCAAGCATAACACAAGAACCGTGTTCACTTCCTGGACTCCGCCGGAAAGAGACCATCATGGCTACACACGCGGTTGATGCATTTTAATTAAGTTAAGTGTCAAGTTCTCTACAACCGAATATTAACAAATTCCCATCTGCCCATAACCGCAGGCATGGCTCTCGAAAGTTCAAAACCCTGCAGGGTGTCCCAACTTAGCCCATCACAAGCTCTCAGGGTCAACGAAGGATATTCCTTCTCCCAGGAAGACCTGATCAGACTCAGAATCCCGGTTACAAGACATTTCGACAATGGTAAAACAAGACCAGCAAAGCCGCCCGGATGCGCCGACAAATCCTGATAGGA
Source organism: Triticum aestivum (assembly GCF_018294505.1). Taxonomy (NCBI): domain Eukaryota; kingdom Viridiplantae; phylum Streptophyta; class Magnoliopsida; order Poales; family Poaceae; genus Triticum; species Triticum aestivum. Next base: position 331,342,296 of record NC_057794.1, read on the forward strand.
GCTGCACATATCTCGTTCTCAGGGCACGCCGGATTGTCCAAACTTCCGGTAGGCCAACCCAGAGATGCCCCTGGTGGCCACCGGCGGCTGACAGGTTGGACCAACACTCAGAGGAGCACTGGCCCGGGGGTTTAAAATAAAGATGACCCTTGAGTCTACAGAACCCAAGGGAAAAAGGCATAGGCGGCAAATGGTAAAACCAAGGTTGGGCCTTGCTGGAGGAGTTTTATTCAAGGCAAACTGTCAAGGGGTTCCCATTATAACCCAACCGCGTAAGGAACGCAAAATCAAGGAACATAACACCAGTATGACGGAAACTAGGGTGGCAAGAGTGGAACAAAACACCAGGCATAAGGCCGAGCCTTCCACCCTTTACCAAGTATATAGATGCATTAAATTAAATAAGAGATATTGCGATATTCCAACATAACCATGTTGCAATAAGGAACAAACTTCATCTTCACCTGCAACTAGCAACGCTATAAGAGGGGCTGAGCAAAGCGGTAACATAGCCAAACAACGGTTTGCTAGGAAAGGTGGGTTAGAGGCTTGACATGACAATATGGGAGGCATGATATAGCAAGTGGTAGGTATCGCGGCATGGCAATAGAGCGAGCAACTAGCAAGCAAAGATAGAAGTGATTTCGAGGGTATGCTCATCTTGCCCGAGATCCCACAAGGAAGAAGAACGAGTCCATGAAGGAGACAAACAGGCGTAGTCGAATGGATCCTCACAACTCCGGAACGAAACCGAAGTTAACGCGAGAAGCAACCCGGAAAGAAGCAAACAACATAATAAACAACCAACACATAATCATGGCATGATGCACATCCAAGTATGATGCATGTCCGGTTTAAATATGCATGGCATGGCAAAGTGCACAAACAAAACTACAAGTTAAGTGGAGCTCAATATGCAACTCCGTTGCATATTGATGAAACACCATGACAAATTATTTATTTCTATCTCGTTTATGTACCCAGCAATATTAAATGTTGCTTAACATGAAAAGAGGTGAAGCATAACAAAACTATACTATCTAAACAATTTAAATGGGGCCGGATATAACAAACAACAAATCCGGTAAATCCCCATATGCAATTACCAATTTGGTGCAACAACAGTTTTAAACATTTAAATGTTATTATCATGATGCGAATGACATGTGCAAGTTTTATGCAGTATTTATGAAAACGTTGACATGATAAGATATGAGGCATTTGTCATCGTGGCGGAAACGAAAGGGGTGCCACTGAACGACAACGGAAATGGTGCCACGGCAACATTCCGGTTCTGGTAACTCGATTGAGATGCTGGTGCAAAAGGAAGTGTGACGGGAGCGTGTCATGCAAGATGATGGGGTGATCCCAGTTACCGGGTGTCCCACATGACGGTGGCAAGGCAAAAGAGGGGCTTCGTGCCACGAACAACTCCGACACGGAGCAAACACGGGTATCTCATACACCACACAACATTCGCTCTCGAAAGGTCGGCTCGGCGGTTATACCTTCGAAGCATGCAAACGGGATGGCTCGGGTTCGTCGAGGGAAGTAGAGGAAGTAGTCGTTCCACGATGGTAGTAGAAGTAGTGGTACTATCGGTCCTCGACGGTAGTGGTACATGTTTTCCTGTAGATGTTCGGGTTAACGAGGGGGGTACTTGGCGCAACATAGGTCTTCGGGATCGTCGGGTACATGTTCACGAAGTAGTCGTACACGTCGACGGTAGTTGTTCTCTTGATGGCCTTCAACAAGGGTAGTTGTTCTCGTATCATCGTGGAAGTAGTGGTACTTGGGGTCTTCGGACTCTCCGGTCCCGTTCTTGCGACGACAGTCGTTCACGTTTGTTCGGAGAGGTTCTAGACGCATCCCGGATATGTAGTCGTTCGGGCGTCGGTCTTGCTGGTGGGGTACTTGGCGAACCCGCATAGTTGATCTTGGCGTAACCAATGGTTGTGGAGGCACATAGTTCGTAGACGTACAGGGCCATCGTAGTGGTACTTGACATCCACAGGGTTGAGCGGGACGCCGACGAAGCCGGGAGGCGAAGGCAAGGCAACGCGGTGGCCTGTGCTCACCAGTGAAGCAGCAGTAGAAGACGAAGGTGGTGGTCAGTGGCAGGGGCTCGAGGTGAGAGGAGTAGAGGAGTGCCTTGGGGTCGGCCCATGCGTCAACTTGACCAGGAAGATGGCGGAGGTTGGCTCCTGTGGTCGTCGTGGTCGTCGGATGTTGCGGATGACGCCAGAACGAGGCATGAGGAGGAGCAACGATGATGCAAGCGAAGCTTGAGGCGGCGGGAACGGACGTGCAGGCCGATCAGGGTGGAGGCGCGCAGGATCCCGCTGGTGGCGTGGCCTTGAGACGACGGCGCCATGGGTTCCCCGGATGGCATCCTGCGATGCTGGAAGATGGCATCCGCGGGGGTTGCAGAGAGGCAAGGTGGAAGGAGGAGCTGGCGGTGCTGGCCTTGGCGAGGCTGGCAGGAGGCCACGTTGGTGGCTGACGCACGAGGAAGGGGCTCTGCGCTCCGGCGGCGGGACTCGCGGTGGGTTGGTGGCGACAAGGAGAAGCGGGAGGAGAGGCAGGGAGATGGGGAACGGCCGCGGGGCCTCGCTGGTGGCCCGAGCAAGGAGATGGGCACGAGAGGATCGGGAGATGCGGCCTGGAGGAAGTGGGAGGGAGAGATCGACAGGAGGCCTCCCCTAGCGCTAGGGTTAGAGGGAAGGATGGGCCTGGGGCGATTGGGCCTTAGAGGCCAGCCCAGTTGCTGCTTCTTGCAGGAGACCCCAAACGGGCTGGTTGGGCTCTCCCTCTCTCTCCCTCAATCTTCTCCTTTTATCTCCCAAAACAGAAAAATATCAAAGAAAAGGAGAATAAAGGAAGTGTTATGGATAGAATTTGCGCGGGAGGTTAATTTCCCCAGACTCATAAAAATGAGCTTGTTCCGAGAAAACAGGAAAGAGCACACGTGTGAAGTTTGAATTCAAACTCATTTGAATTTAATTCAAATGAGTGTGAGAAGGAAGTCGGTATTCGATAGGTCCAAAAATGTTGGGAATATTGGTAGAGCTCCGGAAAATGGTAAAAGAATTATTGGCAAGGCTAGAGAGTCAAAACTTGAAGAAGAAAGAGGCCAAGGGATTTAATATGCAAGTGGGTTCATGGGAGATTCCAAAACAATGGAATTTTTAATATAACTCCCTAATAATAGTAGGAGACTTTTATATGTTATAAAGAGAATTTCACCTTGTGAACTCCCTCGATTTAAATGGATCGAAGATCCACACAATTTCTTTAGAAGAGTTATAAAATTAATGATATGATGGCATGATGACATGATGCAATGCAAGAGAGCAAATTAAATACACGGCGAAACTCGAAAAAACATGAAAGGCATTTGAAGCTCCGGTCTTGGGGCGTTACAATATTTGATATACATGTTATGGATGTGTACCTTACTAATGCTCGTAGTAGCACCTAGGTATTTGATACTGGTTTTGTTGCTAATATTTGCTACTCGAAACAGGGGCTACGGATTAAGCGAAGATTGGCTAAGGACGAGGTGACGATGCGCGTGGGAAATGGTTCTAAAGTCGATGTGATCGCCGTTGGCACGCTACCTCTACATCTACCTTCGGGATTAGTTTTAGACCTAAATAATTGTTATTTGGTGCCAGCGTTGAGCATGAACATTATCTCTAGACCTTGTTTAATGCGAGACGGTTATTCATTTAAATCAGAGAATAATGGTTGTTCTATTTATATGAGTAATATCTTTTATGGTCATGCACCCTTGATGAGTGGTCTGTTTTTACTAAATCTTGATAGTAGTGATACACATGTTCATAGTATTGAAGCCAAAAGCTATAAGTTTAATAATGATAGTGCAACTTATTTGTGGCACTGTCGTTTAGGTCATATTGGTATAAAGCACATGAAGAAACTCCATGCCGATGGACTTTTGGAGTCACTTGATTATGAATCACTTGATGCTTGCGAACCATGCCTCATGGGCAAGATGACTAAGACTCCGTTCTATGGAACAATGGAGCGAGCAACAGACTTGTTGGAAATAATACATACTGATGTATGTGGTCCGATGAGTGTTGATGCTTGCGGTGGGTATCGTTATTTTCTTACCTTCACAGATGATTTGAGCAGATATGGGTATATCTACTTGATGAAACATAAATATGAAACATTTGAAAAGTTCAAAGAATTCTAGAGTGAAGTTGAAAATCATCACAACAAGAAAATTAAGTTTCTACGATATGACCGTGGAGGTGAATATTTGAGTTGTGAGTTTGGTCTTCATTTGAAACAATGCAGAATAGTTTCGCAACTCACGCCACCTGGAACACCATAGCGTAATGGTGTGTCCAAACATCGTAACCGCACTTTTTTAAATATGGTGCAATCTATGATGTATCTCACTGATTTACTACTATCATTTTGGGGTTATGCTTTAGAGACGGCTGCATTCACGTTAAATAGGGCACCATCAAAATCCGTTAAGACGACAGCTTATGAACTGTGGTTTGGCAAGAAACCCAAGTTGTCGTTTCTTAAAGTTTGGGTCTGCGATGCTTATGTGAAAAAGCTTCAACCTAATAAGCTCGAACCCAAATCGGAGAAATGTATCTTCATAGGATACCCAAAGGAAACTATTGGGTACACCTTCTATCATAGATCCGAAAGCAAGCTATTCGTTGCTAAGAATGGATCCTTTCTAGAGAAGGATTTTCTCTCGAAAGAAGTGAATGGGAGGAAAGTAGAACTTGATGAGGTAATTGTACCTACTCCCTTATTGGAAAGTAGTTCATCACAAAAATCAGTTCCAGTGATTCCTACACCAGTAAGTGAAGCTAATGATGATGATCATGAAACTTCTGATCAAGTTACTACCAAACCTCGTAGGTCAACCAGAGTAAGATCAGCACCAGAGTGGTACGGTAATCCTCTTCTGGAGGTCATGTTACTTGACCATGATGAACCTACGAACTACGAGGAAGCGATGATGAGCCCATATTCCGCAAAATAGCTTGAGGCCATGAAATTTGAGATGGGATCCATGTATGAGAACAAAGTGTGGACTTTGGTTGACTTGCCCGATGATCGGCAGGCCATAGAGAATAAATGGATCTTCAAGAAGAAGACTGACGCTGACGGTAATGTTGCTGTCTACAAAGCTCGAGTTGTTGCAAAAGGTTTTCGACAAGTTCAAGGAGTTGACTACGATGAGACCTTCTCACCCGTAGCGATGCTTAAGTCCGTCCGAATCATGTTAGCAATTGCCGCATTTTATGATTATGAAATTTGTCAAATGGATGTCAAAACTGCATTCCTTAATGGATATCTTAAAGAAGAGTTGTATATGATGCAACCAGAAGGTTTTGTCGATCCAAAAGGTGCTAACAAAGTGTGCAAGCTCCAGCGATCCATTTATGGACTGGTGCAAGCCTCTCGGAGTTGGAATATATGCTTTGATAGTGTGATCAAAGCATATGGTTTTATACAGACTTTTGGAGAAGCCTGTATTTACAAGAAAGTGAGTGGGAGCTCTATAGCATTTCTAATATTATATGTGGATGACATATTGCTGATCGGAAATGATACTGAATTTCCGAATAGCAAAAAAGAATACTTGAATAAGAATTTTTCAATGAAAGACCTCGGTGAAGCTGCTTATATATTGGGCATCAAGATCTATAGAGATAGATCAAGACGCTTAATTGGACTTTCAAAAAGCACATACCTTGGTAAAGTTTTGAAGAAGTTCAAAAAGGATCAAGCAAAGAGAGGGTTCTTGCCTGTGTTACAAGGTGTGAAGTTGAGTCAGACTCAATGCCCGACCACTGCAGAAGATAGAGAGAAAATGAAAGTCATTCCCTATGCTTCAGCCATAGGTTCTATCATGTATGCAATGTTGTGTACCAGACCTGATGTGTGCCTTGCTATTAGTTTAGCAGGGAGGTAGCAAAGTAATCCAGGAGTGGATCACTGGACAGTGGTCAAGAACATCCTGAAATACCTGAAAAGGACTAAGGATATGTTTCTCGTTTATGGAGGTGACAAAGAGCTAGTCGTAAGCGGTTATGTCGATGCAAGCTTTGACACTGATCCGGATGACTCCAAGTCACAATCCGGATACATATTTTTATTGAATGGTGGAGCTGTCAGTTGGTGCAGTTCCATGCAGAGCGTCGTGGCAGGATCTACGTGTGAATCGGAGTACATAGCTGCTTTGGAAGCAGCAAATGAAGGAGTCTAGATGAAGGAGTTCATATCCAATCTAGGTGTCATACCTAGTGCATCGGGTCCAATGAAAATCTTTTGTGACAATACTGGTGCAATTGCCTTGGCAAAGGAATCCAGATTTCACAAGAGAACCAAGCACATCAAGAGACGCTTCAATTCCATCCGCGATCAAGTCAAGGAGGGAGACATAGAGATTTGCAAGATACATACGGATCTGAATGTTGCACACCCGTTGACTAAGCCTCTCTCACGAGCAAAACATGATCAACACCAAGACTCCATGGGTGTTAGAATAATTACAATGTAATCTAGATTACTGACTCTAGTGCAAGTCGGAGACTGAAGGAAGTATGCCCTAGAGGCAATAATAAAGTTGTTGTTTATATTTCCTTATATCATGATAAATGTTTATTATTCATGCTAGAATCGTATTAACTGGAAACTTAGTACATGTGTGAATACATAGACAAACAGAGTGTCACTAGTATGCCTCTACTTGACTAGCTCATTAATCAAACATGGTTAAGTTTCCTAGCCATGGACAAAGAGTTGTCATTTGATGAACGGGATCACATCATTAGAGAATGATGTGATTGACTTGACCCATCTGTTAGCTTAGCACGATGATCATTTAGTTTACTCTATTGCTTTCTCCATAACTTATACATGTTCCTATGACTATGAGATTATGCAACTCCTGAATATCGGAGGAACACTTAGTGTGCTATCAAACGTCACAAGTAACTGGGTGACTATAAAGATGCTCTACAAGTGTCTCCGATGGTGTCTGTTGAGTTGGCATAGATCGAGATTAGGATTTGTCACTCCGTGTATCGGAGAGGTATCTCTGGGCCCTCTCGGTAATGCACGTCACTATAAGCCTTGCAAGCAATGTGACTAATGAGTTAGTTATGGGATGTTGCATTATGGAACGAGTAAAGAGACTTGCCGGTAACAAAATTCAACTAGGTATTGAGATACCGACGATCGAATCTCGGGCAAGTAACATACCGATGACAAAGGGAACAACGTATGTTGTTATGCGGTTTGACCGATAAAGATCTTCGTAGAATATGTAGGAACCAATATGAGCATCCAGGTTCCACTATTGGTTATTGATCGGAGATGAGTCTCGGTCATGTCTACATAGTTCTTGAACCCGTAGGGTCTGCATGCTTAACGTTTGGTGACGATTGGTATTATGAGTTTATGTGTTTTGATGTACTGAAGGTTGTTCGGGGTCCCAGATGTGATCAAGGGCATGACGGGGAGTCTCGAAATGGTCGAGACATAAAGATCGATATATTGGAAGCCTATGTTTGGACATCGGAATGGTTCCTGGTGAGTTCGGGCATTTACTGGAGTACCGGGGGGTTACCGAAACCCCCCGGGGAGTATATGGGCCTTGTTGGGCCTTAGTGGAAAGAGAGAGGGGAAGCCAGGGCAGGCCGTGCGTCCCCGTCCCCCTTGGCTTTGAATTGGACTAGGCAAGGGGGGCGCCGCCCCCCTTTCCTCCTTCCTTCCTCTCCTACTCCAACTAGGGAAAGGGGGAATCCTACTCCTGGTGGGAGTAGGACTTCCCCTAGGGCGCGCCATAGAGAAGGCCGGCCCTCACCTCCTCCACTCCTTTATATATGGGGAGGGGGCACCCCATAGACACACAAGTTGATCTCTTAGCCGTGTGTGGTGCCCCCCTCCATAGATTTCCACCTCGGTCATATCGTTGTAGTGCTTAGGCGAAGCCCTGCATCGGTAACTTCATCATCACCGTCATCACACCGTCGTGTTGACGAAGCTCTCCCCCGACACTCAGCTGGATCTAGAGTTCGTGGGACGTCACCGAGCTGAACATGTGCAGATCGTGGAGGTGCTGTACATTCGGTGCTAGGATCGGTCGGATCGTGAAGACGTACGACTACATCAACCACGTTGTCATAACGCTTCCGCTTACGATCTTCAAGGGTACGTGGGCAACACTCTCCCCTCTCGTTGCTATGCATCACCTAGATGGATCTTGCGTGTGCGTAGGAAATTTTTGAATTTACTGCGTTCCCCAACATCCCCAAGCTTAGGCTCTTCTTACTCCTTATTCCTTCATCCATCGTAAGATAATCCAAAACTTGAAAACTTCAATCACATAAAACTCAACAAAAGCTTCGTGAGATTTGTTAGTAAAAGAAAGCAAATCACTACTACAAGTATTGTATCAAACCAATTCATATTTTGTTTTTGCATTATATCTACTGTATTCCAACTTTTCGATGGCAAAAACTCATCAAAGAAAATCATAGAGCCATCAAAACAAGCACACAATGCAAAGAAAACAGAATCTGTCAAAACAGAACAGTCTGTAGAAATCTGACTATTTCGAATACTTCTGTAAATCCAAAAATTCTGAAAACTTAGGACGACCTGAGAAATTTGTATATTGATATACTGCAAAAGGAATGAGTCTTTTATCCCTCTCTGGTTAAAAATGATAACTATTTTCGTGAGCACAAAAGTTTCTGTTTTTTCAGCAAGATCAAACAACTATCACCCAAGAAGATCCTAATGGCTTTACTTGGCAGAAACACTAATTAAAACACAAAAAAAGACAATCATAACAGTAGCATAATTGTTCTAACACTCACAAACAGGAAGCAAAAATAAAAAATAGATTTTATTCATGGGTTTGCCTCCCGACAAGCGCTATAGTTTTACGCACTTAGCTAGGCATAAAGCAAGGATCTAAGTTTTGTCATCTTTGTTTCGAGATCGATAAGATGCCCTCATGATTGATTCATATGGTGGCATAATTATTGTTCTAGGAAGTGTTCCATACCCTTTCTCAAAGGAAACTGGAACTTAATATTGCCTTCTTTCATATCAATCACAACACCGATAGTGCATAAAAACCGTCTACCAAGAATAATTGGACAAGACAGATTGCAATCAATATCGAGAACAATAAAATCTATGGGCACATAATTCCTATTTGCAAGAATAGGAACATCATTAATTCTTCCCATAGGCTTTTTAATAATATAATATGCCAAGTGCACATTTAACGAACATGATTCAATATCGGTAAGACCAAGCACATCACATAAAGATTTCGGAATTGTAGAAACACTAGCACCAAAGTCACACAAAGCAAAGCACTCATAATTTTAAATCTTGACTTTGATAGTAGGTTCCCATTCATCATGCAATTTTCTAGGAATTGAAACTTCAAATTCCAACTTTTCTTCTAAAGCTTTCATCACTGCATCAACAATATGTTTAGTAAAAGTTTTATTTTGTTCATAAGCATGTGGTGAATTTATCATGGATTTCAACAAAGAAATACAATCAATCAAAGAGCAACTATCATAATTAAAGTCTTTGTAATCCAAAAGAGTTGGCACATCACTAGCTAAAGTTTTGACCTCTTCAAACCCACTTTTATCAATTTTCTCAATAAGATTTTCACCTTCCGAATTATCGGGACGCCTTCTAGCTAAAGTTGACTCTTCTCCAGTCCCTTTTTCACTAATGTTAACTTCACTAAACAAGGAATCAATAGAAGAAAGACCAATCATTTTAAGATCTTCATCACTTTTACAAAAGTAATCACTAGAAAATGCTTTTTCTAAAAATTCTCTTTTAGCTCTAAGCGTAGAGGTTATTTTATTACTTTCATCCATAGAAACATAAAGAGATTTAATTGATTCATAAACCTTAGGCACAAAGATTTTCAACTTGAGACTTTCCACATCATGAGAAATTCTATCAACACTTCTAGACAAATCATCAATCTTATTCAACTTTTCTTCTATGGTAGTGTTGAATTTTTTTGCGTGTTGATAAATTATTTAATATTATTCTCAAGATCAGAGGTGTTCCTATTATTATTATAAGAAGGATTTCCATAGGAATTACCATAATTATTAGATGAATTACTAGGAAAAGGCCTAGGACTAAAATTACCTCTATAAGCATTGTTGTTGAAATTATTTCGAGAGATAAAATTCACATCTACGGCATCACTATTTTGCTCAATCAAAGTATATAAAGACATATCATTAAAATCAATAGGAGCACTTTTACTAGCAACCAATTTCATAAGAGCATCAACCTTTTCACTCAAAGAAGAAATTTCTTCAACCGAATTAACTTTTTTACTAGTAGGAGCTCTTTTGGTATGCCATTGCGAATAATTTGCCATAATATTATGAAGAAATTTGGTGGCTTCACCCAAAGTAATTTCCATAAAAGTACCACCCACAGTGGAATCTAAAAGATTACGAGAAACAAAATTCAATCCCGCATCAAAATTTTGTATGATCATCCAAAGATTTAACCCATGAGTTGGGTAATTCCTTAGCATCATTTTCATCCTTTCCCAAGATTGTGCAACATGCTCATGTTCAAGTTGCTTGAAATTCATGATCTGGGTTCTAAGGGAAATAATTTTTGCGGGTGGAAAATACTTAGTGATAAAAGCATCTTTGCACTTATTCCAAGAATCGATACTATTGTGAGGCAAAGAAGAGAACCAATTTTTTTTTAGAATCACACAAAGAAAACGAAAATAATTTCATCTTCACAATATCATTGTCCACATCTTTTTTATTTTGCATATTGCATAATTCCACAAAGGTATTAAGTGTAACACCCTCGATGCGACTATATCTCCCACGTGTTGAAGCACGACTTAAAGGCATAGGCGCATTGAAAGCAATGTCGCAAGTGAGGTAATCTTCACACAACCCATGTAATACAAAAGGGAAAGAGATACGTAGTTGGCTTACAATTGCCACTTCACACAATACATGAATAAAGCATTACATCATTCAGATACAATCAAGGTCCGACTACAGAACCAAAATAAAAGAAGACTACTCCAAATGCTACAAAGATCCCCGATCGTCCCAACTGGGCTCCACTACTGATCAAAAGGCAAAGAAACAACACAAAGAACGAGATCTTCATCGAGCTCCTCCTTGAGCTCGGCTACATCACCTGCATGGGTCATCGGCACCTGCAAACTGGTTTTGGAAGTATCTGTGAGTCACGGGGACTCAGCAATCTCACACCCTCGCGATCAAGACTATTTAAGCTTATAGGAAGGGTAAAAGTATGAGGTGGAGCTGCAGCAAGCGACTAGCATATTTGGTGGCTAACATACGCAAATGAGAGCGAGAAGAGAAGGCAAAAGCACGATCGATGAACTATGAGCAATAAGTGATCCTAGAACAACCTACGTCAAACATTACTCCAACACTGTGTTCACTTCCCGGACTCCACCGAGAAGAGACCATCATGGTTACACAAGAGGTTGATGCGTTTTATTTAAGTTAGGGGTTTAGGTTTTATACAACCGGACATTAACAAATTCCCATCTGCCCATAACTGCGGGCACAGATTTCAAAAGTTCAAAACCCTGCAGGGGTGTCCCAACTTAGCCCATCAGAAGCTCTCACGGTCAACGAAGGATATTCCTTCTCCCAAGACAATTCGATCAGGCTCGGCATCCCGGTTACATGACTTCCTCGACAATGGTAAAACAAGACCAGCAAAGCCACCCAGATGTGCCGACAAATCCCGATAGGAGCTGCACATATCTCATTCTCAGGGCACACCGGTTGAGCCAGACGTCGGGTGGGCCAGCCCAGAGTTGCCCCTAGTAGCTCCAGACATCGCTCAGTTTGGACCATCCCTTAGAGAAGCACTTGCCCGAGGGGGTTAAAATAAAGATGACCCTTGGGTTGGCCGACCCAAGGGAAATAAAAAGGCTAGGTGGCGAATGGTAAAACCAATGTTGGGCCTTGCTGGAGGAGTTTTATTCAAGGCGAACTGTCAAGGGGTTCCCATTATAACCCAACCGTGTAAGGAACGCAAAATCCGGCAACATAACACCAATATGACGGAAACTAGGGCGGCAAGAGTGGAACAAAACACCAGGCATAAGGCCGAGCCTTCCACCCTTTACCAAGTATATAGATGCATTAATATAAATAAGAGATATTGTGATATCCCAACAAAATAACCATGTTCCAACAAGGCACAAACTCCAATCTTCACCTTCAACTAACAACGCTATAAGAGGGGCTGAGCAAAGCGGTAACATAGCCAAACAACGGTTTGCTAGGACAAGGTGGGGTTAGAGGCTTGACATGGCAATATGGGAGGCATGATATAGCAAGTGGTAAGTATCGCAGCATAGACATAGCAACAGAGCGAGCAACTAGCAAGCAAAGATAGAAGTGATTTCAAGGGTATGGTCATCTTGCCTGAGATCGCGCAAGGAAGAAGAACGAGTCCATGAAGAAGACAAACGAACGTAGTCGAACGGATCCTCACAAACGCGACGTTATCAGAACTAACCCAAAGAAGCATCACCGGAAAGAAGCAAACAATATAGTAAACAACCATCACATAAACATGTCATGATGCACAACCAAGTATGATGCATGTCCGGTTTAAAGAGGCATGGCATGGCAAAGTGCACAAGCAACCCTACAAATTAAGTGCAGCTCAATATGCAACTCCGTTGCATATTGAAGAAACACCACGTGACTGATTTAGTTCGATCTTGTTTATGTACCCGACAATATTAAATGTTGTTAAACATGGCAAGAGGGTGAAGCATAAGAAAACTACCTATCTAGGAAAGTTTAAATGAGGCCGGAACAACAAACAACAAGTTCGGAAAAATCCCCATGTGCAATTTAAGGATTTGGTATTGTTCTGCCCTAAAACTTATTTTAGAGTTGTTAAACATGCAAAGTGGTGCTACCAAGTTAAACTATGCATTTTTTACCCCATTTACATATAAAGTTTGTTAGGTTTGGAGTTACAGTTATTTAGTTATGAAAAAAATCATTTTAACATGGCATAGGGGCAAATTTTAAACAAACAACATTTTAAACATTTTAAACATAGATGAAAGTTGCGACTTATTAAACTACACAAAATTCTAAGCAAGTTTCATATATTAAGTATTTACGTGTGATGCATAGTTTGTGAGTTATTAAATGTATGAACATGAGGGTCTTTTTTGTAAAACTGCGCAATTTGGGATAAATGGACAAAATCGGAGATCCGGAAAAAAAACAGAGACGGGCCGAAACTGAGCGCTCACATTGGCCAGACACAGTCGAAGAAAAGCAAAGGGGAGCTAGGGAGGGGGTCTCTCCCCACGGGCCATGGCCCAGCAAAAGAGGTGAGGTGAGGCTGGCAGGAGGGACAGATGCAGACCGAGGCGAGGCCGGCCCAGGCGAAGTCAACACGCCTGGTTCCTTCGCTGCAGGGAAACAGGGGATCGAGCCCGTGCAGGAAGCTACGGCGCAGGGACGCGGTCAACATAGACATTCGAGGCAGAGGCGATGCAGGTGAGGTCCGATAGGGGCGCAGGTCTCCAGGACGGCGGATCTGGCCCGAAACGGGCTTGGACGGTGATTGGCAACGCAAGAAGACGAGGACGGCGGGGTTCAGAGGAGGAAGATGCCACCAAGTCTGCTCCAAGGTGCGGCGGCGCTGGAGACAGGGGACTCGCGGCGGCGCGATGTAGATGAGCAGCAGAGGACGGAGGCTCGGCAAGGATCCAGCGAGGCAGGGCCCCATGCGGCGGAGGGGTCCAGGACAGAGAGGTTGCCGAGAGGGATCAAATCCAGCGGCCGTCACCTTGACTCGAAGAAGAGGACAACCATGGCGTGGGATCTGCAGAAGAAACAACGGTTGTTTCAATAGAGGTTGAGGGGGAAGAGAAGAAGGGAACAAGGGGAGAAGGAGGAGGACGGGGATAGTGCTCAACTTCTAGTTCGGCAGCGCGGTCGTCGAAGTAGAGGCAGCAGCAAGAGGAGTTGATGCTTGTTGGAGGGGCTCGGGCCACAGAGGAGCTCCACTCATCTGGATCGAAGAGGGAGGAGGAGGCATTGGGTGAGGTGGAGTTGGATCGAGGGGAGGGGGCTGATAGGCTCGGCGCTGAAACCAAGGAAGTTGGCGGTGGGGATGGATTGGATGGAAGGAAGGATGGAACATGATCCCTAATTCCTAGGGTTGCCCATTATATACGCTGGTGGATTAGGTTAGGGGCTAACGGAACCCTCCGATCGTAAATGGACGACTGAGAATAAAAGTTTAGGGGAGTCCAAATAAGAAAACGATGATGTTTTGTAGACGTTTGGGGATGATTCGGACCCAACGTTGGTGACTGCCCGGGTCGGGTTCGGGACAACTACCGGACGCGCGCACGAGGGGTTCGATGCATTGATGCAAGGGGGCTCAGGAGGGGTTGGTTGTGACTGTGTAGAAGGTCTTGGACTGAGAGGAGAGAAGAGAAAACAGCCTGGCAACAGTTTTGAGAGACCGAAAACGTCCGACGTTTTGACCGGCTATATTGCCGCTATAGTTATCCGTTGGGGCGTCAAACGAACTCTGAATGCGATGAAACTTGGCAGGCGGCCTACCTACAACATAACAACACCGCACACCAACTTTCAACCCATTCCGAGAACATTTTCGGCCACTCATAAATAATATTTCAGACATGCTATGGGCGCGTGCAAGGGTGTCTGGACTCAGAACGGACAACGGAAGAAACGGGGAGGCCAGGACAGATGCAAGTTTTGAAAACATGATGATGCAATGCACATGATGACATGGCAAGATGCAACACGCACGCAAATGACATGGCAACATCGGCGAATAACTGGAAGACACCTGGCGCATCGGTCTCGAGGCATTACAACACTCCACCACTACGAGAGGATCTCGTCCCGAGATCTAGAATGGCACCAGAGGGAAAACGGAAGGGAGAGAGAAGAGGTAAAACAAAGTTGCTTCTTTGACAAAAGAGTGAAACCAAGGAACCTTGCGAGGTTGAGAAAATTGAAAGAAAGAAAGCAACGGAGGTGAACGAAGTTGTAAACACTCTGCTAGAAAAGAGAAAACAAGGAAGAACAAATTCGGATGGCACTCTGGTCGAAAGAGAGATGCAAGAGTTGATAGGACGAAAAGGACTTGAGCAAAAGGGCACAACACTCCGGTTAAATGGATAAGCACGAAAAGAACACAATCCTGACAACACCAGAAGATGGGTTGAAAAGAGCAACATCACAATGCCTTTGGAACAAAAGAATAGAAGTTGGATCGTTGGAAAGGAAAGAGTTGAGAATAAAATGACATCTTCTACCACAGTAGAATTTGAGAAGCATCCTTAGAAAGAAGTATTGAACGGAGTTGTTGGAAAAAACAACAACGAAAGGAGTAAGCTTGTTGTGGGCTTATGAAGAACATCTCAAAACTACGAGGTGAAATTCTGCCACTGACGGAAACGATAGATTGGATTGGTATCAACAAGGAGACGAGAAGCTTATATCACCGGGAGGATAAATGAAGAACTTGGGTCAATTATGAGCACCATAAATAGCAACAATCCTTAGGGAAGGCTTTAGTTGAAACATGACACAAGATAACTCCAACGAAGAGGTTGATGGATTTAAAATACCTCATTCTTAACAAATGTGAATCATGAAACATGAACTCAAATTATCAAGAATGACATAATACCACCCCCAATGATACGGTAGAAAGAATTGCACTCCGGATTGCAAGATGAAGAATGATTGAGCTCCTCTGAAAAAGAATGTTGATTAACACTTTGAGAAGGAATTAAATCTTTGATGAACCATCATGTAGAGCCTCCTTTGGTAAACGAAAAGGATGACAAAAGAACGAGAAGTTGAGAATATAAGGTGAAGCCTTGAAATGATTAAATGGAGCTCTGTGGTGATATAATTGTGAGAGCTTGGAACTCTTGGAAAAGAAAAGATAAGGCATCTCGAGCCGAAAATGTCATATGATGAACCACTCTGGAAAGCAGGAATTAGATCACTTGAATGAAAACAATAATAAGAATTACGTTATGTGTATCCTTCACCAATTTAGTTGATGACGAACAAATGGATTTGGCATACTACTTATTCTCATTGAAAAGGATTAAGAGAGATATAGCACAAACTTGAGAAAGTGTTCTACGAATCACCGGTCGGGTTGAAACAACGAATAAATTGATATGATGCATCAGTAAGATTTGGAGAACGAGAGCTGAAAGCTTGAATGAATACTTCTGAGATGATGGGCTCCAGAGAATCAAACTGAAAAGACTCTTGAATTGCTCTGGATGGGTGAAAAGAATTCTCACAATTGAAAACAATTATGAGAGGATGGTATAAAGCTAGAACCATGAATCTTCAAGAGAACAGATATGATTGAAGAGAAAACTCTTCTTCGGTCTTCAAATGTTGAGAATGATGACGAGAATCACCATTGAGAATTATTGAGATACTCCAGGAGAATGAATAATGAAGGAGTTGCGCCAACGATGAAAAGAGTTATAAGATCTTGGAGAAATGAACTGACTGATGATAATTCATTCTTACGTCAAACTTGGAAAAGAATTTGAGAGTAACAACGGGAAAGATTAGAAGAGTCAGGTAAGATCCTGGGAAAAGACTTGTGGGTTAGGGCCCACTCAAAATAAACACCGTTGAAGAGATTGTTTGAAAGGGGAATAGCACCGGTTGAATTAAATGGCTTGAATGAGATAACAACCTCGAAATAGGTTAAACGGATCTTGAATGATTAGACGAGCCTTTTGAGCTATCTTGAGCACTCCGGAACAATTGAAATAGCGAGAAAAGGATGATATTATGAGGTGCACCGGTATGAGAAAGCATTTGAAGCAAGGAAAAGAATATGATGAACACAAAAAACTTGAATTGAATCCACCGGAGAAGAAAAGAGAACGAAGAATGATAACTAGAAGCTCCATTATTATCTTCCTAATAATCACCGGACAAGAGCACCGAAAGAAAAGGAATGAAGAGACTTCACATCCATAAGAGGATACTTGATTAAGAAATCTTAGTCCTCGAATGTAGCGACCAGACCACAAACAGTCTGATCTCTGTGCTCCAGTGTCATCCCTGGATCAGTAATGCTGACACCACACAGTACTCGGAGGATTTATAGCAGAGTAGCAATCACACACTTATTACATCGAGTGTCTCAGAAGAGAACTTATTACAATAAATATGGCTTAAGGCCATCTAATAATGATAACAGCGGAAGGCTTGGAAGATAAGTGAGTCCATCAACTCCAACGGCACCACTGAGTATAGAACCACGACCTAAAAACTCCTTAATCGTCGTCTGAAAAGTCTGCAACATTAACGTTGCAGCCCGAAAACGGGTCAGCACATGGAATATGCTGGCAAGGTAACACATAGAGAGTAATGGAATGAAACAGCTATACTATATGCATATTTGGCTGGTGGAAAGCTCTATGGTTACAGTTTTTGCGTAAAGCCAATTTTTCCCTACTTCAAAGGAATAATTTTATTTAACTATCATGGTAGTTGTTAAACATTGAGAATGGTTGACAACATTCTCAATCCCAATTAAGCATCATCATTAAACATAACCCAACAAAATTAATTTAGAGTAACATGTTGAGATTCACATGATAATCCAAGTACTAGATACTCAAGATGTCCATAACCGGGGACACGACTAATCATGATTAGTTTGTTACACTCTGCAGAGGTTTGCGCACTTTTCCCCACAAGACTCGACCGCCTCCGTTTGGTTTCTCGCACTACAGGGTGTTTGAGAAGACGGATGACCGAGACATAGTCTTTCAGAAGCACTAGCACCTTACGATCGGGTAGACCGTACCACCTACATCCCCTACATCTGCTAGTCTACCACTGTAAGAGTTCGCACAACTTAGTCAACTATGCTAGAGCCCATAATAGCTTGTGGCTGCACACGGAAGTTTCTAGTATGAATAGTCTTATGATCCCTTTGAGCCTGGGTGGCGGTCCAAAAGAAAACAGGCAAGTCCTGGAATACCCAGGTGCCTCAATCCACCCAGATGTGTGTTTAAGTTGCCACCTTAGATAAACCATTAATTAACAATCTCACATCTGTCAATGGATTTCACTCACCCAATCCACGTCTACTAGCATAGCATGGCATGATAAGCAAACGTAGAAGTAACTCCCAAAGGTTTGAAAATAAACTAGTAATAGGTACTACCTCATCTACTTCCCATCCCACAATTTAATTAGATCCTAATCATGCAATGTGTGAGGATTGATCTAATGCAATAAAACTGGGTAGTAGAGAAGGTATGATCAAAGTGTTACTTGCCTTGCTGATGATCCGGGAAACCTAGCGATTCGAAGTAACAGGCGGCGCACTCCGGATACTCTATCGCAAACAAACAAACGAGCATACAATAAGTACTCATCTAAATGCACAGGTAAAACTCAAATAAGAGATCTAACCAGAAGGTTCAACTTAAGAACTCCGGTTGGCAAACAATCAAATCGAACGAAGCAACGAAAGACAAACGGCGAAAGAAAACAACTTCGTTCTAGCAATCTGGATCTAGGAAAATTTTACAGTAGCAAAATCTTGTTTAGGTTGGTTAAACGGATAGAGGGTTTCGAGACGAATCCCTAGGCGCTTGAATCGCCTGATTCCGATAAACGAGCGAAAAGATAAACTAAAACGAAAATCGGATCAGGAATCGCGAACAGAAAAATCGCGGATTTAATCCGAGAAAAAGAAAAACAAAGAACAGATTAACGAACGAACGTTCATTATCTGAAACTAAACGATGAACGCGTTTGTTAAAACAAACGAATCGGTGAACGTTCACTAATTAAATAAACCAGAGAAATAAACCGATCTAGGGTTTCGAAAAAAAACCCAAGGCGGTTTTTTTTAAAAAAAAACGAACGGCGAACGGCGACGGTTATACCTCCGGCGAGGCACTCCGGCGGGCGGGGCGGGGCTCCAGCGGCGGCGGCGGCTATGCGGGGCGGCGCAGCAGCGGCAGCGGCGGCGGCGGTGTGCGGCGGCGGCAGCAACAACGCAGGCGGCGGGGCGGCTGCGGCTTGGCGGGCGGCGGGGCGGGGTGAGGTGAGGGGTGGCGGGGCGGCTCGGTATTTAAGAGAGGGAGGGGGTGCTGCCTTGGGGAAGGGGGCACGGCTGCGGCCCTGAGCCGGACTCGGGCAGTGGCGCGGCTCCGGTCTCCTGGAGGGAGACGCAGGCGGCGGGGTGGGCCGTCGGCTGGGCCTTGGCCCAGTCAGCGCGCGGCGCGTTTTTTTTAAATATTCCGCTCGGAAGAAAAGAAAAAAGAAATACTAAACGGACTCCAAAAATTCCGAAATAAATTTTCACGGGCTTCTAAAATCAAGCCTCACAAGGTGAACATTTATTTGGGACCTAAATGCAATTTTTAAAAACGCATTTTTCCTAATTTCAAATAAAACACCGAAAAACTCCGAAATAAAATCTTATTTGATTTTATTATTAAATCCTCAATATTTCTTTATTTTGGGAAAGTCATTTTATTCCCTCTCTCATATTTCTGTATTAGAAATAATTGATGATAAAATAAATAAAATCAAATGATCCTATTCTCAAAATTTGAGAGAACTCAAATATGAAAATATCGAAATCCCCAACTCTCTCCGTGGGTCATTGAGTTGCGTAGAATTTCTAGGATCAACCAAAATGTAAAAGAAATATGATATGCATTGATGATCTAATGTATAACATTCCAAATTGAAAATTTGGGATGTTACAAACCTACCCCCCTTAAGATGAATCTCGCCCTCGAGATTCGGGTTGGCTAGAAAATAGGTGAGGGTGGTCCTTGAACAAATCTTCCTCTCGCTCCCAGGTGGCTTCATCCTCTGAGTGGTGGCTCCACTGAACTTTGCAAAACTTGATAACCTTGCTGCGAGTAACTCGGTTGGCAAACTCGAGGATCTTAACTGGCTTCTCCTCGTAGGTCAAATCGTTATCCAACTGAATAGTTTCCAAAGGCACTGTATCTCTCAACGGTATGTCAGCCATCTCCGCGTGACACTTCTTCAGCTGAGAAACGTGGAACACATCATGAACTCCTGACAATCCTTCGGGCAATTCCAACTTGTAGGCTACTTCCCCCATACGTTCCAATACTCGATATGGTCCTACAAATCGTGGTGCTAACTTCCCTTTAACTCCAAAACGCTTTGTTCCCCGAAGTGGAGATACTCGAAGATAAGCTCTATCTCCAACTTCGTAAACTGTCTCCTTGCGTTTAGAATCCGCATAACTCTTCTGTCTGGACTGGGCTACCTTGAGCCTATCGCGAATCAACTTCACCTTCTGTTCAGACTCTTTAATCAAGTCAGGACCAAACAACTGACGGTCTCCAACTTCGTCCCATGACAACGGTGTCCTGCACCTCCTTCCGTACAAGGCTTCGAAAGGGGCCATCTTTAAACTGGTTTGGTAACTGTTGTTGTAAGAGAACTCTGCATATGGCAAATTGTCGTCCCAACTAGATCCATAATCTAGCGCACAAGCTCTCAGCATATCCTCCAAAATCTGATTTACCCTCTCGGTCTGTCCATCTGTCTGTGGATGAAAAGCTGTACTGAATTCTAGCCTGGTACCCAAAGTTTCGTGCAACTGCTTCCAGAACTTTGAGGTAAACTGGGTTCCTCTATCTGATACGATACTCCTTGGAACTCCATGCAGACATACGATCCTGGTCATGTATATCTTTGCCAACTTAGCACTGGTGTAAGTGGTCTTTACTGGGATGAAATGAGCTACTTTCGTCAATCGATCAACTACAACCCAAATTGAGTCATAGCCTGAACGAGTCCTGGGCAATCCCGTGATAAAATCCATGCCTAGCTTATCCCACTTCCATTCGGGTATCGGCAATGGTTGTAACAATCCTGCTGGCTTCTGATGCTCTGCCTTTACTCTCTGACATACATCACAAACTGCTACATACTCCGCTATATCCTTCTTCATTCCGGTCCACCAGAAAATATCCTTCAAATCCAGATACATCTTGGTATTTCCTGGGTGAATTGAATATGGTGAATCGTGTGCCTCTTGCAAAATCAACTTCCTGATCTCCGGGTCATTGGGCACGTAAACACGGTCTTCAAACCATAGGGTGTCGTGTTCATCCTCACGAAATCCTTTAGCTTTTCCTTTGCTCAGTTTCTCCTTTATAGCGGCAATCTCTTTGTCAGTTTTCTGAGCTTCTCTGATTCTATCCATCAAAGTTGACTGAATCTCCAATGCTGCTACATAGCCTCTCGGAACTATTTCCAAACATAGTTCACGAAGATTTTCTGCTAACTCCTTGGGTATTTCTCCCGTCATTAATGTATTGACATGGCTCTTGCGGCTTAATGCGTCAGCTACTACATTAGCCTTTCCGGGGTGATAATGCAATTTCATATCATAATCCTTGATAAGCTCCAACCATCTCCTTTGTCTGAGATTCAACTCCTTCTGGGTGAAAATGTACTTCAAACTCTTATGATCCGTGTACACCTCATAATGATTACCAATGAGAAAATGTCTCCATGTTTTCAACGCATGCACTACGGCTGCTAACTCCAAATCATGCGTGGCATAATTCAACTCATGAGGCTTCAGTTGTCTTGAGGCATATGAAACAACTCTCCCTTCCTGCATAAGCACTGCTCCAAGTCCTCGACGTGAAGCGTCACAATACACCTCATAATCATTGGTCCGGTCTGGCAAAATCAACACTGGTGAGGTAACCAAACGTTTCTTCAACTCCTAGAAACTAGCCTCACACTCCTCTATCCATATGAACTTGGTATCCTTCTTTAATAACTCTGTCATAGGCTTCGCAATCTTTGAGAAATTCTCAATAAATCTCCGGTAGTATCCTGCGAGTCCAAGAAAACTCCGGATCTCTCCAACTGTTGTTGGGGCTTCCCACGTGGTCACGGTTTCAACTTTAGCGGGATGTACTGCTATACCTTCTCCAGATATAACATGTCCGAGGAATCCTACTTCCTTCAACCAAAACTCACATTTGCTGAACTTGGCATATAATTGGTGTTCTCTAAGCTTTCCAAGTACCAAACGCAAATGCTCCTTATGTTCCTCTTCATTCTTCGAATAAACCAGGATATCATCAATGAACACTACGACGAACTTATCCAAAAACTCCATAAACACTTTGTTCATCATGTTCATAAAATAGGCAGGTGCGTTAGTCAGACCAAATGACATAACGGTATACTCATACAGCCCATATCTGGTAGTAAAAGCTGTCTTCGGAATATCCTGTTCTCGAATCTTCAACTGGTGGTATCCTGATCGCAGATCGATCTTGGAAAATACCTTAGCTCCTTGCAATCGATCAAACAGATCGTTGATCATTGGTAATGGGTACTTGTTCTTGATCGTTACTTCATTCAATCCTCGATAATCAACAACCATCCTTAACGATCCATCCTTCTTCTCCACTAGAAGTACTGGCGATCCCCAAGGTGAAGAACTTGGGCGAATATATCCCTTATCCAGTAACTCCTTAATCTGCTTCTTAATTTCCACCAAATCCTTTGCTGGCATCCTATATGGTCTCTTTGATATTGGCCCTGTGCCTGGCAATAGCTCAATCAAAAACTCAATATCTCTATCCGGTGGCATGCCTGGCAACTCTTCTGGAAATACATCAGGGAAATCCCTTACCACTGGTACTTCCTCCTGCACAACTCCTGTTAGGCAATTTACCTGGGCCCTCTTTGGCACATGCCGGGATACATACTTGATCCTTCTCCCTTCTGGGGTAGTAAGCAAAATTGACTTACTAGCACATTCAATATTCCCTTCATACTTTGATAACCAATCCATGCCTAATATCACATCCAATCCTTGAGATTCCAATACTATTAGGTCTGAGGGAAAAACATAGTTACCAATCCTTAATGGTAACCGATCACACCATAGACTAGCCACATATTCTGCTCCGGGCGAGGTTACTAACATGGGTGACCTAAGGGCTTGGGTTGGTAGGTTATACTTATCCACAAATCCCCTTGAGATGTATGAATGCGATGCACCAGTATCAAAAAGAACTAGTGCAGTAAATGACTTAACCAAAAACTTACCTATTACTGCATCGGGCTGAGCTTCAACCTCCTCCACGCTAACGTGGTTCACCTGTCCCCTGTTGAAAGGGTTCGGCTTCTTCCCAGAACTTCCATTGCCATTTTGGCCTTCAGGACATTCATTGGCATAATGTCCGGTCTTCGAACACTTATAGCAAGTGACTTGGCTCAAGTCCTTCTTGGCTGGGGTTGAGGGGTTGGTGCGGTTCTGGCCGTTGCTTCCTCCATTGCCATTACCATTCTTGGTGCCATTGTGATTGTGCGAGCTACCTCCTCCATGGGTATGCTGAAAATGTCCTCCTGGTCTAGGGGTAAAACGTGGCTTCTGCTGAGCTCCTGAATTGTACTTTCCTTGTCCATACTTCCTCTTGCGATTCTCAATTTGCTGCTGCTTCCCTTCAATCATAAGAGCACGATCTACCAACTCCTGGTAGTTGTTGAAGGTGGCTACCATCAACTGCATGCTCAACTCATCATTCAGTCCTTCCAGAAACTTCTCTTGCTTAGCTGCATCCGTAGCGACGTCATCTGGGGCATAACGTGCTAACTTACTAAATTCCTCCACATACTGGCCAACTGTCCGTCCTCCTTGGCGCAAGTTACGAAACTCACGCTTCTTCATGGCCATAGCTCCTGCTGAAACATGGGCAGTACGGAAAGCCTGCTGAAACTGGTCCCATGTGACAGTGTCTACTGGGAAAGTGGCTGTGAAATTCTCCCACCATGATGCTGCGGGTCCTTCTAACTGATGTGCGGCAAACTTCACCTTCTCCGCATCTGTGCATCCTGCTGTGGTCAACTCCCTAGCTGTCTTGCGGAGCCAATCATCTGCTACTATCGGCTCGGTGCTACTGGAAAACACCGGCGGATTCAGCCTAAGAAAACGGGCTAAGTGGTCAACAGGTGGTGGTGGTGGTGGTGGGTTGTTGTTGTTGTTCCCCTGGTTCTGATTCTGGACTAGCAACTGCATCAATGTGTTCTGCTGCTGGATCAACTGGGTGAGCTCCGGTGGAAAGGCAAATCCGGGGTCACGTCTCGGAGGCATCTGAGGGTTTAGAAAAGATGAGATGTAAGAATAGAGGGGGTCTAAAGAGAAAACACTACCCATATGCACATGAGGCAAAAGCAAACAATTCACTTCATTCAATCAAACAAGGGCATACAATCGATCTAACTATCGCAAAAGTGCTCGGACTACTATATTTACATGGTGGACTACTACTACTGAGGAGGTGGTCTACTAGAAATATTCTTCGGTCGTTGACTCCATGATATCTGCTCCAGCTTCATCAACATAGTCATCATCGCTACTGTCTGGTTCCGAGTCGGTGCCGTCGATGATGATGTAGTCTTCTGGGTTAATTTCCTTGGGTTCTTCGTCTTCATCTACTGGTGTCGGGCCTCCCATAAATATTCCAATCTTCTTGATCAGGTCGTCATTCTTCTCCACCAATACTTCAATTTCTTCTTCATAATCTTCACGTGTAGCCTTGAGTTCTTCCTCCAGTTCCTTGATTCTAGTCTTAGCCTTCTTCAGATCTATCATGTCGGCACACATCTGGTTCTCCTGGCGTCGAATGTGCTGGTTTAATTCCTGGATAAAAGCTGCGATTGATCTATCCTTCCTGGTGCTGATCATCTCCCAGTGTTCATCTCGGCGCCCACAAATCTGGTAGATAGTATCCTTGAGATCCTTGCGGTAGACTTCTCCAATGCGTCCCATGGCGATGTGAGCTGCCATGCTCTTTCCTAGACTCCAAGTTGGTGCATCAAATGAAAACTCTATGGGCTCAGTGACTGGCATGAACGTCCTTCCTGGAACTTGAACTTGAATCATCCAGCGCTCTTCTTCAGGTAAAGTGGCGTTGTAGGTTCCCGTGAAGCTTGGTACTCCTATGTTCAGGTATCTAGTGACTTCCTTCAAGTGTCGTCCAAAGGGTGTATCTTCATCCGGTTGTGTGAACTTGTTCCTTGCATCCGCCATCCTAAAGAGTAGAAAAGATGAGAAGTCAGAAGAGAAGAGAGTGAATAGTGATCTAGGTCTTTTAGCTTAGTGGTCGTGTCCTACAGTCAGCGTGTGCTCTGATACCATCTCTGTAGCGACCAGACCTCAAACAGTCTGATCTCTGTGCTCCGGTGTCATCCCTGGATCAGTAATGCTGACACCACACAGTACTCGGAGGATTTATAGCAGAGTAGCAATCACACACTTATTACATCGAGTGTCTCAGAAGAGAACTTATTACAATAAATATGGCTTAAGGCCATCTAATAACGATAACAGCGGAAGGCTTGGAAGATAAGTGAGTCCATCAACTCCAACGGCATCACTGAGTATAGAACCACGACCTAAAAACTCCTTAATCGTCGTCTGAAAAGTCTGCAACATTAACGTTGCAGCCCGAAAACGGGTCAGCACATGGAATATGCTGGCAAGGTAACACATAGAGAGTAATGGAATGAAACAGCTATACTATATGCATATTTGGCTGGTGGAAAGCTCTATGGTTACAGTTTTTGCGTAAAGCCAATTTTTCCCTACTTCAAAGGAATAATTTTATTTAACTATCATGGTAGTTGTTAAACATTGAGAATGGTTGACAGCATTCTCAATCCCAATTAAGCATCATCATTAAACATAACCCAACAAAATTAATTTAGAGTAACATGTTGAGATTCACATGATAATCCAAGTACTAGATACTCAAGATGTCCATAACCGGGGACACGGCTAATCATGATTAGTTTGTTACACTCTGCAGAGGTTTGCGCACTTTTCCCCACAAGACTCGATCGCCTCCGTTTGGTTTCTCGCACTACAGGGTGTTTGAGAAGACGGATGACCGAGACATAGTCTTTCAGAAGCACTAGCACCTTACGATCGGGTAGACCGTACCACCTACATCCCCTACATCTGCTAGTCTACCACTGTAAGAGTTCGCACAACTTAGTCAACTATGCTAGAGCCCATAATAGCTTGTGGCTGCACACGGAAGTTTCTAGTATGAATAGTCTTATGATCCCTTTGAGCCTGGGTGGCGGTCCAAAAGAAAACAGGCATGTCCTGGAATACCCAGATGCCTCAATACACCTAGATGTGTGTTTAAGTTGCCACCTTAGATAAACCATTAATTAACAATCTCACATCTGTCAATGGATTTCACTCACCCAATCCATGTCTACTAGCATAGCATGGCATGATAAGCAAACGTAGAAGTAACTCCCAAAGGTTTGATAATAAACAGGTAATAGGTACTACCTCATCTACTTCCCATCCCACAATTTAATTAGATCCTAATCATGTAATGTGTGAGGATTGATCTAATGCAATAAAGCTGGGTAGTAGAAAAGGTATGATCAAAGTGTTACTTGCCTTGCTGATGATCTGGGAAACCTAGCGATTCGAAGTAACAGGCGGCGCACTCCGGATACACTATCGCAAACAAACAAACGAGCATACAATAAGTACTCATCTAAATGCACAGGTAAAACTCAAATAAGAGATCTAACCAGAAGGTTCAACTTAAGAACTCCGGTTGGCAAAAGAATCAATTCGAACGAAGCAACGAAAGACAAACGGCGAAAGAAAACAACTTCATTCTAGCAATCTGGATCTAGGGAAAATTTTACAGTAGAAAAATCTTGTTTAGGTTGGTTAAACAGATAGAGGGTTTCGAGACGAATCCCTAGGCGCTTGAATCGCCTGATTCTGATAAATGAGCGAAAAGATAAACTAAAACGAAAATCGGATCAGGAATCGTGATTAGAAAAATCGCGGATTTAATCCGAGAAAAAGAAAAACGAAGAACAGATTAACGAACGAACGTTCGTTATCTGAAACTAAACGATGAACGCGTTTGTTAAAACGAACGAATCGGTGAACGTTCACTAATTAAATAAACCAGAGAAATAAACCGATCTAGGGTTTCGAAAAAAAACCAAGGCGGTTTTTAAAAAAAAACGAACGGCGAACGGCGGCGGTTATACCTCCGGCGAGGCACTCCGGCGGGCGGGGCGGGGCTCCGGCGGCGGCGGTGGCTATGCGGGGTGGCGGCAGCAGCGGCAGCGGCGGCGGCGGCGTGCGGCAGCAGCAGCGCAGGCGGCGGGGCGGCTGCGGCTTGGCGGGCGGCGGGGCGGGGTGAGGTGAGGGGCGGTGGGGCGGCTCGGTATTTAAGAGAGGGAGGGGGTGCTGCCTTGGGGAAGGGGGCATGGCGGCGGCCCCGAGCCAGACTCGGGCTGCGGTGCGGCTCCGGTCTCCTGGAGGGAGACGCAGGCGGCGGGGTGGGCCGTCGGCTGGGCCTTGGCCCAGTCAAGCGCGCGGCGCGTTTTTTTTAAAATATTCCGCTCGGAAGAAAAGAAAAAAAGAAATACTAAACGGACTCCACAAATTCCGAAATAAATTTTCACGGGCTTCTAAAATCAAGCCTCACAAGGTGAACATTTATTTGGGACCTAAATGCAATTTTTGAAAACGCATTTTTCCTAATTTCAAATAAAACACCGAAAAACTCCGAAATAAAATCTTATTTGTTTTATTATTAAATCCTCAATATTTCTTTATTTTGGGAAAGTCATTTTGTTCCCTCTCTCATATTTCTGTATTAGAAATAATTGATGATAAAATAAATAAAATCAAATGATCCTATTCTCAAAATTTGAGAGAACTCAAATATGAAAATATCGAAATCCCCAACTCTCTCCGTGGGTCATTGAGTTGCATAGAATTTCTAGGATCAACCAAAATGCAAAAGAAATATGATATGCATTGATGATCTAATGTATAACATTCCAAATTGAAAATTTGGGATGTTACATCGAAGAAAAAGGGTGGGTGGGCGGGAAAAGAAAGGCAACTTGGGACGAATTAAATGAACACCGTTGAGAAGAACTGAGATTGGATCTTGCAAATGTTGAAATGATCGGATCCACTTGAAGAGAAGCACACCGGTTGAAAAGGATTGACATGACAATCTCGATTATCATGAAGGATTGGTATTCTCATCGGGGTATGAGAACACCGTTTAGGAAAGGTATGGAATCCACATTTGACATTGAAGCAACTCGAATACCACAAGTGAAAACAAAACAAAGGATTGGCTTGCAAAATAAGCCAGAACAAACATATGATAGAGATTTCGTGTGAAGTTTTCGTGGTGGGGCCTACACGGGCTCGATCTTACAGCACCATCATGTACAAGGCAGTGCACATGACATACGAAGCGTCCCCGAGTCGGCATAGCCAAGGACTCTTTAAGACACAACGAGATCACTGTAAAACCAACCGTGGATAGGTGGACCACTAGACGTCGAACCCCAATTTCATATCATACATCTATCGGAAAGATATCCTAAGAGCTACTTGAATTCCCACTTATAAACTCCCGAAATTTTCCCGGTTATGCAATTAGGTGTTGGGGATACAGGGGAAGCATAATATCTCACCCAAAACTAACAAATCCTACATCCAGCTGTATCCATCCTTCAACACATAACCAAGAAACCTTCGGAAATCATTTACCTCAACCTTCGAAAAGCATCCGTTATATGAGTTATGGCAATACTCCCGAACTCCCGCCCCAGTACTGGGTGGCGTCGAGGTTATCTCACCAACAACTGCATAAAAGAGATTTTCGATGTCGGCGAAACTCAGGTATTCCAGAACTGCAACGATAAAATTGTGACGACAACACCTCGGAGCTCAACTCCCCGGGACACTGCCATAACCCCTAAATGTCAGGAGGCACCAAGAACAATGTTCTCGTCACAAAACCATCGGAACAATTCCAAGATACCCGCGTGATCCTAAAAAAAAATTCAGTGAAAATTCGAGGAGAGAAGAGTCAAAACTCTACGTCAGGAGGCCTCACCAGAGCGATGAAGGGACCGAGGAGTAAAAAGAATCCTACTCTTCGATATATATAATCCTGTAAGACTCAAAACATTTTTCTAGACTCAACAACGCCAACGATTCGATCAAGCAGGGGGCTCCTAAAGTCGGGGAAGGCTCTGATTACCAACTTGTAACACCCTCGATGCAGCTATATCTCCCACGTGTCGAAGCACGACTTAAAGGCATAACCGCATTGGAAGCAGTGTCACAAGTGAGGTAAACTTCACACAACCCATGTAATACATAAGGGAAAGAGATACATAGTTGGCTTACAATCGCCACTTCACACAATACATGAATAAAGCATTACATAATTCAGATACAATCAAGGTCCGACTACGGAACCAAAATAAAAGAAGACTACCCCAAATGCTACACAGATCCCGATCGTCCCAACTGGGCTCCACTACTGATCAAAAGGCAAAGAAACAACACAAAGAACGAGATCTTCATCGACCTCCTCCTTGAGCTCGGTTGCATCACCTGCACGGGTCATCGGCACCTGCAAACTGGTTTTGGAAGTATCTGTGAGTCACGGGGACTCAACAATCTCACACCCTCGCGATCAAGACTATTTAAGCTTATAGGAAGGGTAAAAGTATGAGGTGGAGCTGCAGCAAGCGACTAGCATATTTGGTGGCTAACATACGCAAATGAGAGTGAGAATAGAAGGCAAAAGCACGATCGATTAACTATGATCAATAAGTGATCCTAGAACAACCTACGTCAAACATTACTCCAACACCGTGTTCACTTCCCGGACTCCGCCGAGAAGAGACCATCACGGTTACACACGCGGTTGATGCGTTTTATTTAAGTTAGGGGTTTAGGTTTTCTACAACCGGACATTTAGAAATTCCCATCCGCCCATAACCGCGGGCATGGATTTCGAAAGTTCAAAACCCTGCACGGGTGTCCCAACTTAGCCCATCACAAGCTCTCATGGTCAACGAAGGATATTCCTTATCCCAAGACAATCCAATCAGGCTCGGCATCCCGGTTACATGACATCCTCGACAATGATAAAACAAGACCAGCAAAGCCAGCCAAATGTGCCGACAAATCCCGATAGGAGCTGCACATATCTCGTTCTTAGGGCACACCGGATGAGCCAGACGTCGGGTGGGCCAGCCCAGAGTTGCCCCTGGTAGCTCCGGACATCGCTCAGTTTGGACCAACGCTTAGAGAAGCACTGGCCCGGGGGGGGGGGGTTAAAATAAAGATGACCCTTGGGTTGGCCGATCCAAGGGAAAGAAAAAGGCTAGGTGGCAAATGGTAAAACCAATGTTGGGCCTTGCTGGAGGAGTTTTATTCAAGGCGAACTGTCAAGGGGTTCCCATTATAACCCAACCGTGTAAGGAACGCAAAATCCGGGAACATAACACCGATATGACGGAAACTAGGGTGGAAAGAGTGGAACAAAACACCAGGCATAAGGCCGAGCCTTCCACCCTTTACCAAGTATATAGATGCCTTAATATAAATAAGAGATATTTTGATATCCCAAAAAATAACTATGTTCCAACAAGGAACAAACTCCAATCTTCACCTGCAACTAACAACGCTATAAGAGGGGCTGAGCAAAGCGGTAACATAGCCAAACAATGGTTTGCTAGGACAAGGTGGGTTAGAGGCTTGACATGGCAATATGGGAGGCATGATATAGCAAGTGGTAGGTATCGCGGCATAGACATAGCAAAAGAGCGAGCAACTAGCAAGCAAAGATAGAAGTGATTTCGAGGGTATGGTCATCTTGCCTGAGATCCCGCAAGGAAGAAGAATGAGTCCATGAAGAAGACAAACGGACGTAGTCGAATGGATCCTCACAAACGCGGCGTTATCGGAACTAACCCGAAGAAGCATCATCGGAAAGAAGCAAACAACATAGTAAACAACCATCACATAAACATGTCATGATGCACAACCAAGTATGATGCATGTCCGGTTTGAAGAAGCATGGCATGGCAAAGTGCACAAGCAACCCTACAAATTAAGTGGAGCTCAATATGCAACTCCGTTGCATATTGACGAAACACCACGTGACTTATTTAGTTTGATCTTGTTTATGTACCCAACAATATTAAATGTTGTTAAACATGGCAAGAGGGTGAAGCATAAGAAAACTACCTATCTAGGCAAGTTTAAATGAGGCCGGAACAACAAACAACAACTCCGGAAAAATCCCCATGTGCAATTTAAGGATTTGGTATTGTTCTACCCTAAACCATATTTTAGAGTTGTTAAACATGCAAAGTGGTGCCACCAAGTTAAACTATGCATTTTTCTACCCCATTTACATATAAAGTTTGTTAGGTTTGGAGTTACGGTTATTTAGTTATGAAAAAAATCATTTTAACATGGCATAGGGGCAAATTTTAAACAAACAACATTTTGAACATAGATGAAAGTTGTGAATTATTAAACTACACAAAATTCTAAGCAAGTTTCATATATTAAGTTTTTACGTGTGATGCATAGTTTGTGAGTTATTAAATGTATGAACATGAGGGTCTTTTCTGTAAAACTGCACAATTCGGGATAAATGGACAAAATCGCAGATCCGGAAAAAAAACAGAGACGGGCCGAAACTGAGCGCTCACATTGGCCAGGCCCAGCCAAAGAAAAGCAAAGGGGCGATGGGGAGGGTGTCTCTCCCCATGGGCCATGGCCCAGCAGAAGAGGTGAGGTGAGGCCGGCAGTGGGGGGGGGGGGCGGATGCAGACCGAGGCGAGGCCGACCCAGGCGAAGTCAAAGCGCCTGGTTCCTTCACTGCAAGGAAACAGGGGATCGAGCCCGTGCTCGACAGGAGGAAGCTATGGCGCAGGGACGCGGTAAACGTTGACGTTCGAGGCAGAGGCGATGCTGGTGAGGTCCGACAGGGGCGCAGGTCTCCAGGACGGCGGATCTGGCCCGAAACGGGCTTGGACGGCGACTGGCCATGCAAGAAGACGAGACAGCGGGGTTCGTAGGAGGAAGATGCCACCAAGTCTGCTCCAAGGTGTGGAGGCGCTGGAGACAGGGGACTTGCGGCGGCGCGATGTAGATGAGCAGCAGAGGACGGGGCCCGGCAGGGATCCGGCGAGGCAGGGCCCCATGCGGTGGAGGGGTCCAGGACGGAGAGGTTGCCGAGAGGGATCGAATCCGGCGGCCGGCACCTTGACTCGAAGAAGAGGACAACCATGGCGTGGGATCTGTAGAAGAAACAACGGCTGTTTCAACAGAGCTTGAGGGGGTAGAGAAGAAGGGAACGAGGGGAGAAGGAGGAGGACGGGGATAGTGCTCAACTGCTAGTTCAGCAGCGCGGTCGTCGGAGTAGAGGCAGCAGCAAGAGGAGTTGATGCTTGTTGGAGGGGCTCGGGCCATGGAGGAGCTCCACTCCTCTAAATCGAAGAGGAAGGAGGAGGCATCGGGTGAGGTGGAGTTAGATCGAGGGGAGGGGGCTGATAGGCTCGGTGCTGAAAACAAGGAAGTTGGCGGCATGGATGGATTGGATGGATGGAAGGATGGGACAGGATCCCTAATTCCTAGGGTTGCCCATTATATACACTGGTGGATTAGGTTAGGGGCTAACGGAACCCTCCGATCATAAATGGACGACCGAGAATAAAAGGTTAGAGGAGTCCAAATAAGAAAATGGTGATGTTTTGTAGATGTTTGGGGATGATTCGGACCAAACGGTGGCAACTACCCGGGTCGGGTTCGGGACAACTGTCGGACGCGCGCGCGAGGGGTTCGATGCATTGATGCAAGGGGGGCTCAGGAGGGGTTGGTTGTGACTGTGTAGAATGTCTTGGACTAAGAGGAGAGAAGAGAAAATGGCCCGGGAACAGTTTTGAGAGACCGAAAATGTCCGACGTTTTGACCGGCTATATTGCCGCTATAGTTATCCGTTGGGGCGTCAAACGAACTCCGAATGCGATGAAACTTGGAAGGCGGCCTACCTACAACATAACAACACCGCACGCCAACTTTCAACCCATTCCGAGAACATTTTTCGGCCACTTATAAATAATATTTCGGACGTGTTGTGGGCGCGTGCAAGGGTGCCTGGACTCAGAACGGACAACGGAAGAAACGGGGAGGCCGGGACGGATGCAAGTTTTGAAAACATGATGATGTAATGCACATGATGACAATGCAAGATGCAACACGCAAGCAAATGACATGGGAACGTTGGCGAATAACTGGAAGACACCTGGCGCATCGGTCTCGGGGCGTTACATTAAGATGGGACGCGACATCCTCATTAGGAGTACCGGAAAATTGATCTTTCATAACAAGATTCAACAAAGCAGTATTAATATCACAAGACTCCGAAGTAGTGGTGGGAGGAGCAATCGGAGTGCTAATAAAATCATTTTTGTTGGTATTTGAGAAATCACACAACTTGGTGTTCTCTTGAGTCATGATGACTATGCGACAAGATTGCACTCAAAAACAGATCCGGCAAGAAAACGGCGAACGAAAAAGAGGGGCGAATAAAACGGCAAATTTTTGTGAAGTGGGGAAGAGGAAATGAGAGGCAAATGGAAAATAATGTAAATGGCGAGGAGATGAGATTTGTGATTAGGAAGCTAGTATATGTTGAAGATCCTCTCCGGCAACGGCGCCAGAAATTCCTTTTGATGTCGCTTGAAGCTATGTCGGTATTTCCCCAAAGAGGAAGGGATGATGCAGCACATCGCCGGTAGGTATTTACCTCAGATATGAAACCAAGGTTATCAAACCAGTAGGAGAACCAAGCAACACAACATAAACAGCACCTGTACACAAGTAACAAATAGTCGCAACCCGACGTGTTAAAGGGGTTATCAATCCCTTTCGGGTAACAGCGCCAGAAATTGGTGCGTGGATGGGAGAAAGTTGTAAATATCGATAGATTGAAAGCCAAATAAAATAAATAAGAATAAAACACAGCAAGGTATTTTTGTATTTTAGTTTAATAGATCTTAAAATAAAAGCAAAGGAAAATAGATCGCGAAGGCAAATAATATGAGAAAGAGTCCCGGGGGCCGTAGCTTTCACTAGTGGCTTCTCTCGAGAAAATTAGCAAACGGTGGGTAAACAAATTACTGTTGGGCAATTGATAGAACTTCAAATAATCATGACGATATCCAGGCAATGATCATTATATATGCATCATGTCCAAGATTAGTAGACCGACTCCTGCCTGCATCTACTACTATTACTCCACACATCGACCGCTATCCAACATGCATCAAGTGTATTAAGTTCATGGAGAAACAGAGTAATGCAATAAGAACGATGACATGATGTAGATGATGGCAGCTAGAACTACGTCGGTATTTCCTTGGAGAGGGAGGGATGATGGAGCACAACGGCGGTAGGTATTTCCCTCAGTTATGAAACCAAGGTTATCGAACCAGTAGGAGAACCAAGCAACACAACGTAAACGCCCCTGCACACAAATAACAACACCTCACAACCTGACGTGTTCAAGGGGGTGTCAATCAATTTCTAGTAACGGCGTCAGAAATTGGTGTGTGACAGTAAAAAGATTGCAATAGATTGGATAAATAGATTGCAAATAAAATATAGTGCAGCAAAGTATTTTTGTATTTTTGGTTTAATAGATCTGGAAATAAAAGAAAGGAAAAAGTAGATCGCAAAGACAAATATATGAGAAATAAGACCCGGGGGCCGTAGGTTTCACTAGTGGCTTCTCTCAAGAAAAATAGCAAACGGTGGGTAAACAAATTACTATTGGGCAATTGATAGAACCTCAAATAATTATGACGATATCCAGGCAATGATCATTACATAGGCATCACGTCCAAGATTAGTAGACCGACTCCTTCCTGCATCTACTACTCTTACTCCACACATCGACCGCTATCCAGCATGCATCTAGTGTATTAAGTTCATGGAAAAATGGAGTAATGCAATAAGAACGATGACATGATATAGACAAGATCCGTTTATCTATATGGTGGTAGATATAGATCTCGTATTTTTATCCTTAGTAGCAATGATACATACGTGTCGGTTCCCTTTCTGTCACTGGGATCAAGCATCGTAAGATCGAACCCACTACCGGGCACCTCTTCCCATTGCAAGACAAATAGATCAAGCTGGCCAGACAAAACCCAAATATCGGAGAAGAAATATGAGGCTATAAGAGATCAAGCATAAAAGAGATCAAAGAAACTCAAATACTTTCATGGATATAAGAACATAGATCTGATCATAAACTCGAAGTTCATCGATCCAAACAAACACACCGCAAAAGAGTTACATCATATGGATCTCCAAGGGTCCATTGTATTGAGAATCAAGAGAGAGAGATGAAGCCATCTAGCTACTAACTACGGACCCAAAGGTCTACAAAGAACAACTCACGCATCATCGGAGAGGCACCAATGGAAGTGGTGAACCCCTCCGTGATGGTGTTTAGATTAGATCTGGTGATTCTAGACTCTGCGGTGAATGGATGAATATTTCGTCGACTCCCCTAGGGTTTTGGGAATATTTGGGTATTTATAGAGCAAAGAGGCGGTCCAGGGGGCACCCGAGGTGGGCACAACCCACCGGGGCGCGCCAAGGCCTCCTGGCGCGCCCTGGTGGGACGTGCCCCCTCGGGGCACCCCAGGTGCAACCAGGGCCCATTTGCTTCCTTTTGGCCCATAAAATATCATCGTAAAGTTTCGTGCCATTTAGACTCCGTTTGATATTGATTTCCTGCGATGTAAAAAACATGGAAAAAACAGGAACTGGCACTGGGCACTATGTTGATAGGTTAGTACCAAAAATGATATAAAATGATTATAAAACATCCAAGATTGATAATAAAACAGCATGGAACAATAAAAAATTATAGATACATTGGAGACATATCAACATCCCCAAGCTTAACTCCTACTCGTCCTCGAGTAGGTAAGTGATAAAAACAAAAAATTTGATGTGGAGTGCTATTCATCAAGTTATTTCATATTATTTTCTTTATAGCATGGACATTTGGACTTTTATGTGATTCAAAGCAATAGTCTAGTTTTGACATAATAATTTAGATACTCAAGCATATCAACAAGCAACCATGTCTTTCAAAATATCAATGCTGAAATAAGTTATCCCTATCCCATCATGCTCAAACATTGATCCATTCATGAAACACACTCGAATATTAACTACACCCAATACTTGAGCACGATCATATTGCCTCCTAGTCGGTGCTTTTTATGAGAGAAGATGGAGACTCAAATTTAAAAATAAAAATTGCATAAAGTAAAAGATAGACCCTTCGCAGAGGGAAGTAGGGATTTGCAGAGGTGCCAGAGCTCAAAGCAAATTTTTTGAGATAAAAACGTTTTGGGAGGTGTATCCATCCCACCAACGAAATGACTTAGAGTTCCCAATACTTTCCATGCATAGATATATCATAGGCAGTTCCCAAACATAAAATAAAGTTTATTCCTTTTTCCACCATAACTTTCACTTTCCATGGCTAACCGTATCCACGGGTGCCCTTCATACAAACACTTTCCAAGGAATTTATTATTTAACAACATAAAGTAAATTCATTTCTTTTTTGCATTTCGGGACTGGGCATCCCTAATACCTTTTCCTTACTCTCCTTCAATGACAAGTGAATAAACACTCATCTTGAGAATAACACATCTGGCATGGAAAATATTAGCCACCCCTCACCGCTCCGCGAGCGAAACAAACACACAAAAGAGAAGTTTATTTTGAAAATTAGAGATGGCACATTCAAATTTGCTTAGAACGGCAAAAGAATACCGCATATAGGTAGATATAGTGGACTCATGTGGCAAAATTGGTTCATAGGATTTTGGATGCACAAGTAGAGGTCATACTTAGTGCAAAATGAAGGCTAACAAAAGATTGGGAAGCGACCAACCAAGAAACGAATAATCTCATAAGCAAGCATTAAGCATAATTAACACCGAATAATGCACCACAAGTAGGATATAATTTTCATTGCATGACTGTTGACTTTCATACTTGCATAGGGAATCACAAACCTTAACACCAATATTCTTACTAGAGCATAATTACTCATCAACATAACTCACATATCACATCATCATATCTCAAAACTATTACTAAGAATCAAGTTTATTTTATCCAATGATATTCATGACATTTTTCTTTATCCTTCTTGGATATCTATCACTTTGGGACTAATTTTCATGTGTTGCTTTTCATAAGCTCAAACAAATATAAGTGAAGATCATGAGCATAACAAATTCTCTCAAAATAATTTAAGTGAAGCAAGAAAGAATTTCTTCAAAATTTTACTAAGTCCCAAATAAATCAAAGTGAAGCAAGAGAGCATTCTTCAAAAATAACAAAGCACACCATGCTCAAAAAGATATAAGTGAAGCACTAGAGCAAGTCCTAGCTCATAAAAGATTTAAGTGAAGCATAGAGAGCAATTCTAACAAGTCATGACATAATTTTGGCTCTCTCAAGTAGGTGTGTCCGCAAGGATTGATAACTTAAAAAACAAAATAAAACAAGCAAAGAGACATATCATACAAGACGCTCCAAGCAAAACACATATCATGTGACGAATAAAAATATAGTCTCGAGTAAAATATCGATAGTTGTTGGAAGAAAGCGGGGATGCCACTCGGGGGCATCCCCAAGCTTAGTTGGTTGCTCATTCTTGGATATAGCTTGGGATACCGGGGCATCGCAAAGCTTAGGCTCTTACATCCTTCCTTCATCCATCGTAAGATAACACAAAACTTGAAATTCTCAATCACACAAAACTCAACAAAGCCTTCGTGAGATCCGTTAGTATAAGAATAATAAACCACTACTATAAGTGTTGTATCAAACCAATTCATATTTTGTTTTTGTATTATATCTACTGTATTCCAACTTTTCTATGGAAAAAACTCATCAAAGAAAACCATAGAGACATCAAAATAAGCACACAAAACAAAGAAAACAGAATCTGTCAAAACAGAACAGTCTGTAGCAATCTGACTATTTAGAATACTTCCCTAACTCCAAAAACTCTGAAATATTAGGATGACCTGATAATTTGTATATTGATCTACTGCACTTGGAATGGGTATTTTATCGCAATCTGGTAAAAAATGAAAATTAATTTCGTGAGCGGAAACTTTCTGTTTTTTTCCAGCAAGATCAAACAACTATTGCCCAAGAAGATCCTAAAGGCTTTACTTGGCACAAACACTAATTAAAAAAATAAAAAACACAATCATAACAGTAGCATAATTGTGCTAACACTCAAGAACAGTAAGCAAAAAGAAAAAATAAATTTTATTCATTGGGTTGCCTCCCAACAAGCGCTATAGTTTTACGCCCTTAGCTAGGCATAAATCAAGGATCTAAGTTTTGTCATCCTTATTCTTCTTAATTTTCTTGGGGGTATTTTTATCAGGAGGTTTTGTGAACACAACATAAACATATTATCCATAGAAACTTTAGCATTCCTTAGTTGATTTTCATCATAACCCCTTTGGTTTCCCGCTACAATCCAAGGATAGTGTTGATTAACATTATTAAAAAGTTGTTGGATTATATCTAGAGCGGGGACCTCCTTTTTAAGTTTCTCATCAAAGATCTTATTATCTCCAAGCAAATGCCTTAGTGCATAGTCGCTATTGTTAATAATTTCGTCTATCATGGGTTTTTCACGACTCATACCATAAAATCAAAGATTTCCCTAGCTTCCCGAATTATGTAGTCAAACTCGTTCATAAGAACGAGAGTGGCCAATTTTTTTGGCTCTAGGATTGTTTATTTCAGGAAGCTTAAAAAACAAACTTTGCAAAGTAGGATGAGTGCGGATAAATTTTCTATCAAGTTTCATAACTAGTGTTGAAATAGCATCCGCATAAGATCTAGTAGTTTTAAGTATAGGAGCATCATCAAGACTCAAATTTCCAACACAATTGAAGAATTCTTGGATACATTATTTTCCCATAATGTTCCCTTGCCCCAAGATAAATTATTTAGCATCCAGATTGCCTGTACATCCCATCTTAGGAGTCAGGCCATCATCTATTGGTGCCATACTTAAACCACTCATGATTGCAAGCAGAGAATGGATCTGACAAGAAAACGGCGAACAGAACAAGAGGGCTGAATAAAACGACAAATTTTTGTGAATGGGGGAGAGGAAAATGAGGGGCAAATGGTAAATAATGTAAATTGCAAGTAGATGAGATTTGTGATTAGGAACCTGGTTATGTTGAAGATCCTGCCCGGCAACGGCGCCAAAAATTCTCCTTGATGGTAGCTGGAACTACGTCGGTATTTCCCCAGAGAGGGAGGGATGATGCAGCATAGCGGCGGTAGGTATATCCCTCAGTTATGAAACCAAGGTTATCGAACCAGTAGGAGAACCAAGCAACACAACGTAAACAACTCCTGCACACAAATAACAACACCTCGCAACCCGACGTGTTAAAGGGGTTGTTAATCCCTTTCGGGTAACGGCGCCAGAAATTGGTGTGCGGCGGTAAATTTTTTTATAATAGATTGGATAAATAGATCACAAATAAAGTAAAGTGCAGCAATGTATTTTTGTATTTTTGTTTTAATAGATCTGAATATAAAAGCAAGGAAAAAGAAGAACGCAAAGGCAAATATATGAGAAACAAGAACCGGGGGCCGTAGGTTTCACTAGTGGCTTCTCTCGAGAAAAATAGGAAACAGTGGGTAAATAATTACTGTTTGGCAATTGATAGAACTTCAAATAATTATGACGATATCCAGGCAATGATCATTATATAGGCATCACATCCAAGATTAGTAGACCTACTCCTGCCTCCATCTACTACTATTACTCCACACATCGACCACTATCCAGCATGCATCTAGTGTATTAAGTTCATGGAAAAACGGAGTAATGCAATAAGAATGATGCCATGATGTAGACAAGATCCGTTTATCTATATGGCGGTAGATATAGATTTCGTCTTTTTATCCTTAGTGGCAATGATACATACGTGTCGGTTCCCTTTCTGTCACTGGGATCAAGCATCGTAAGATCGAACTCACTACCGGGCACCTCTTACCATTGCAAGACAAATAGATCAAGTTGGCCAGACAAAACCCAAATATCAGAGAAGAAAGACAAGGCTATAAGAGATCATGCGTAAAAGAGATCAAAGAAATTCAAATACTTTCATGGATATAAAAATATAGATCTGATCATAAACTCGAAGTTCATCGATCCCAATAAACACACCGCAAAAGAGTTACATCATATGGATCTCCAAGAGACCATTGTATTGAGGATCAAGAGAGAGAGAGATGAAGCCATCTAGCTACTAACTATGGACCCGAAGGTCTACAAAGAACTACTCATGCATCATCGGGGAGGCACCAATGGAAGTGGTGATCCCCTTTGTGATGGTGATTAGATTGGATCTGATGATTCTGGACTCTCCGGCGGCTAGATGAATATTTCGTCTACTCCCCTAGGGTTTTGGGAATATTTGGGTATTTATAGAGCAAAGAGGCGGTCCGGGGGGCACCCGAGGTGGGCACACCCCACCGGGGCGCGCCAGGGCCTCCTAGCACACCCTGGTGGGTTGTGCCTCCCTCGGGGCACCCCCCAGGTGCAACCAGGGACCCATCTGCTTCCTTTTGGCCCATAAAAATCATCGTAAAGTTTCATGCCATTTGGACTTCGTTTGATATTGATTTCCTGCGATGTAAAAAGCATGGAAAAAACAGTAACTGGCACTAGGCACTATGTCAATAGGTTTGTACCAAAAAATGATATAAATGACTATAACATGATTATAAAACATCCAAGATTGATAATAAAATAACATGGAACAATCAAAAATTATAGATACGTTGGAGACGTATCAAGCGCATGAAGAAACTCCATGCATATGGACTTTTGGAGTCACTTGATTATGAGTAATTTGATACTTGCAAACCATGCCTCATGCGCAAGATGACTAGAACTCCGTTCTCCGGAACAATAGGGCAAGCTAATGACTTATTGAAAATAATACATACCGATGTATGTGGTCCATTGAGTGTTGAATCACGTGGCGGGTATCGTTATTTTTTGACCTTCACAGATGATTTGAGTAGGTATGGGTATATCTACTTGATGAAACACAAGTCTGAAACATTTGAAAAGTTCAAAGAATTTCAGAGTGAAGTGGAGAATAGTCGTAATAAGAAAATAAAGTTTCTACGATCTGATCGTGGAGGTGAATATTTGAGTTATGAGTTTGGCCTTCATTTAAAACAATGTGGAATAGTTTCACAACTCACGCCACCTGGAACACCATCCGAACGTCGTAACCGTACTTTATCGTAAGTGGTGCGTTCTATGATGTCTCTTATCGATTTACCACAACCATTTTGGGGTTATGCATTAGAGACAATTGCATTCACGTTAAATAGGGCACCATTTAAATCTGCTGAGACGACACCGTATGAACTGTGGTTTGGCAAGAAACCTAAGCTGTCGCTTCTTAAAATTTGGGGTTGCGACACTTATGTCAAAAAGGCTTCAGCCTGATAAGCTCGAACCCAAATCGGAGAAGTGTGTCTTCATAGGATACCCTAAGGAAACAATTGGGTACACCTTCTACCACAAATCCGAAGGCAAGATATTTGTTGCCAAGAATGGGTCCTTTCAAGAGAAGTTTCTCTCGAAAGAAGTGAGTGGGAGGAAAGTAGAACTTGATGAGGTAATTGTACCTTCTCTCGAATTGGAGAGTAGCACATCACAGAAAACTGTTCCAGTGATGCATAGACCAACTAGAGAGGAAGCAAATGATGATGATCATGAAACTTTAGATCAAGGCGAACCTACCAACTATGAATAAGCTATATGAACCCATGTTCCAATAGATGGCTTGAGGCCATGACATCTGAGATATGATCCATGGATGAGAACAAAGTGTGGACTTTGGTGGACTTGCCCGATGATCGGTAAGCCATAAAAATGAATAGATCTTTAAGAAGAAGACTGACGCTGATGGTAATGTTACTATCTACAAAGCTCGACTTGTCGCAAAAGTTTTTTTTGACAAGTTCAAGGAGTTGAGTACGATGAGACTTTCTCACCCATAGTGATGCTTAAGCCTATCCGAATCATGTTAGCAATTGCAGCATTTTATGATTATGAAATCTGGCAAATGGATGTCAAAAGCTGCATTCCTTGATGGATATTAAAGAAGAGTTGTATATGATGCAACCAGAAGTTTTTTTTGATCCTAAAGGTGCTAACAAAGTGTGCAAGCTCCAGCAATCCACCTATGGACTGATGCAAGCATCTCGGAGTTGGAGTATACGCTTTGATGAGGTGATCAAAGCATATGGTTTTATACAGACTTATGATG
The DNA here is from genome assembly GCF_018294505.1 of Triticum aestivum. Lineage (NCBI taxonomy): Eukaryota > Viridiplantae > Streptophyta > Magnoliopsida > Poales > Poaceae > Triticum > Triticum aestivum. The sequence continues at coordinate 331,384,769 of NC_057794.1, forward strand.
AAGCTTGTATTTACAAGAAAGTGAGTGGGAGCTCTGTAGCATTTCTGATATTATATGTGGATGGCATATTGGTGTCCGGAAATGATATAGAATTTCTGTAATACCTGTCGGGTGGTTGGTGCGACATATGCCAATGGATGGCTTATCATTGTGGGAGCCAATAAAACATCGCCGGTGCTTGGAAACAGGATAAGGCGAAGACATGCACACCGGTGAATCTTACCCAGCTCCAGGGCTCTCTGTGGAGATAACACCCCTAATGCTGCTCTACGGGGTCTCCGCATGATCACTAGCTCGGTGGGTTGCTACAGAATGCTCCTTGAGCTGTTCGGTGAAAGGATGAGGGAGGGCCAGGCTAGCCCGCTCCTCTTCTCCTTGTGGCGTCTAAAATCTATCCAAAGAGTGATCTCCCCTGCATGGGAACCCTGGGGGGTTTATATAGGCCTACCCCCAGGGGTTCAATGGTAATCCGGCTGGTCGTGGGCCCCAGCCATCTGTGTCTACGCCCGCCGGCTTCTCCGCTTACTGGTGGGCCCGCTGGCTGCCGACCCTTTGGCCGACCGGCCGGCCCCACTGCTCGGGGGTCTTGTCGGGGGCTGGTTACTGTTACCTTGCCCCTGGTGACGATGGCTTCGTCGTGGTAAGCATGGCTATAGTGCCGCCGCGAGGTGGCTCATCACTGTAGCCTTACCTTCTCTTGTCTCCTTAATGAAGCACCTCCTTGGAGGGAGAGAGCTGGCCGGCTATTGGAAGCTGGCCATACCCCTGGCCGACTGTGGGAAGCCTGGCCGCCTTCGGGATCTCGCTGACCGAGGGGGCCCGCCACCCACGGGTCGTACTGATCCCTCACCGTGGGTGACGTCACGATCATCGTGGCAACAGTGCCGCGCCGGACGGGGACGGCCACCCCGTACGGTGCACTGTGTCCATGCATGCGCCGGGATTCGGCGGTGGCAGGCTTTACTGTAGCCACGCCCTGTCTTGTCGCCGTTATGTGGGTGCAGACTCTGAGGGCAAGATCTTAGCCGCCTGCTGAGGGGCCGGCTCCTGGGAGTCGGCCCTTTTATGGCCGGCTTCTGGAAGTCGGCCTTCTCATGGTCTTGTTTCTCAAGGATTTCAGGGCTGGGCTGCCTTTGCGCAGCCGGCTTGAGAGGTAGCCGGCTGGGGGAAGACGGCCCCATGTCTTGGAAGCTTGGAGGCTTGCTCGGCCTGTAATTTTTTCTGAAGTGCCAGGGGAAGCCCGCTAGGCTACCCGTGGTCATTTACTCCGACGGTAGTTCCCGAAGCTGGTTGGGCTCCGAGGCAGAAAAAAGTCGAGGAGCCTAGTCAGCTTCCTATCTTGAGGAGCCGGGAACCAGAAGCCGGTTTCGACTAGGCGCGCCGTTTCTTAGAGATCTCGAAGTTTGAAGGCGGGTGCCAGTCGGCGCGCGAGTCCGGCTATGAACTGACCGCTCGTCGTCTGTGCGCCACGTGGCATCCTCCGGCTGGAGGGGCCTGCGAGCCCACGCGCACGACGGGCCGCCGCCGCAGTCTGGGGCCCGCCACTACAGGGCCTCGGCCCACACGCGGATCTTCTGCGGCCTGGACGGATTGCGCGCGCCCCAGTGGCGGTTTCCCCATGCCGTAATGGCGCAATAATCGCGGGGCGTGGGGGGAATGGGTGTAGTTAATCCCACACCCCCCACGTCCTGCCTTCTCGGCTTCGCCGCACGAGGCTATAAGTAGGGGTAGAGGAGGGGAGCGCCAAAACGCTCGCGCGCTCACCCTCGCTCTGCCCCCTCCTTCTTCCTCCTCTCGTCACGACAGCTACCTGCCACCGCTCGGCCTTCCTGCCAATCTTCTTGGCTCGCCGCCACTTCATCGCAGCTGGGTCGTGCGCCCTCTTTTCGTCGTACCTTTCTCGCTGCCGTGCCATCCCCATGGCGTTGTCGAGCTCCTGGGACAGCTCCAACGTCCATGACGACCACGTCGACTTCCTTCGTCGGACGCGGCGGTTGCCGGGCGCGGATCTCGTACGGGTCCGCCTCGCGCCGGAGAGGGAGATCTCGCCGGCACTAGAAGAGGATGAGCGGGTGATCTTCCGCTCGCACTGCCTATGCGGCTTCGGCTTGCCGGCGAGCGGGTTCCTCCGCTCGTTCCTTGAATTTTATCATCTGCAGCCGCATCACCTCACTCCCAACATGGTGATGCTGCTGTCGGCCTTCGTCACCCTGTGCGAGGGTTTTCTCGGCGTCCTCCCCACTCTTGAACTGTGGGGAGAGTTCTTTCAGTGCAAGCTCGGCACCGTCGTCGCGGGCGTGCCCGCCCCATGTGGTGCCTTCATCGCCATGCGGAGGGCGAGTGACAACAACCCGTTTCCGCTCATCCCGCCGATCTAGTCGGTGAAGCTCTGGTAGAAGTCCTACTTCTAATGGAAGAATATTGCTCCGCAAGGCGACTTCATCAACCTGCCGGCTTACATAGCCGGCCCGCCGGCTGGGAGGCAGCCTTCATGGTCCTTCCGGTCCAGGTCGCTGTCTTCGGGCGGGTCCTCCTCCGTTGCCCGGCTCCGGGTGATGATCCAGTCAGAGGGTCTGTCCGGGGCCGACCTGGTGGCCGCCTTCGTGGAGCGCCGTGTGCTCCCGCTCCAGGGCCGACCTCATATGATCTGCCAGATGAGCGGCCGCTTCGACCCTGCCGACTAAGCACCAAGGAGATGCCTCACGCCGAGGTGTCTTAGATGGTGAACTACATTTCCAACTGCAAGCTCGCCGAGGAGTGGCAGTATGGCAAGGTGCCGTACTCTCGCGCCAATCCTCCGCCGGTGGTAAGTTTCTCTTCTTCTTTGCTCGTTGCCGTGTTCATGGTGGACGACTCCTGACCAGCCGGCCTTTCTTTGGCAGAACCCCATGCTTCCGCCAACAGCCGGGGCCGCAGGGGTGGAACGCCAGTTCCTCCCCGACCATACGATGGACGATGTAGATGACCCAGACCTGGGGGCGACCGCCATGGAGGACGACGTCGTAGGGGAAGGCGGCAACGCAGGCGGGTCCGGGCTCGGGGCCGGCTTCGAGGACTGGCCAAATGATGACGAGGCCGAAGTCATCGCGCGCCGCCGACCGGCGCCTGAGCACCATGGTGTGGGCCCATCCGCCGGGCCGACTGCCCAGGGCGGTGCGTAGAAGTGCCGGGCCGCGTCGACCCACTTCGGCAGTCGGCCAAAGAAGCCCAAGAGTACCGCGGCGGCGACCAAGCGGGACGAGGCGGCCACGAAGGCAGCCCGCTTCCGCAAGCTGGTGAAGCAGCTGCAGGCGGTCTCATCGTAAGTGTCGCTGTTTTTATGCCTTTCTTTTTTCTTCTTCTCCGGTTGATGTTTTTCCAAACCCTTCTCAATTTATCAAACAGGGCCCCTCTTTCCCTTGGGCGAGTCCCGGCCGCCTCCATAGTGGGAGCCGTAGGAGGGTCTTCAAACTCACGCCGGGTAGATCCCCGCGCTGACCTCCTAGAGGCGATGGAGCGGAACACACGGGAAACGCGAGAGGAGTGGAGGGCGGCTCGGGAGGCGGAGCAGAAGTCGACGGAGGCGCGAGCCGTCGCAGCCGCCAAGGCCCAGGCGGAGGCCGCAGATGCGGAGAGGGAGGCGGAGGCCCTGCAGAACCAACCTCCATAGTTCGTCATTCCCCTCCGTGCCGCGGCTCCTGACACCCCTGTGCCCCCGTTGGAGGAAGCCGGCCGCGGCCAGCCGGAGATGGAGAGGGAGACAGCGCTATCGCCGCCGACTATAGCGGGCCGAGGAGGCCGGCCTGAAGTGCCGCCAGCGCGGCCGGCTGGGGGCGAGGCGACCGTGGGAGGGGATCTTGTGATCTCGTCACCGCTTCATCGACGCGTGGGGAAGGCGACTTCAGCGCCGGACGCGCAGAAGACCATGGACGCCGGCTCGTCTACCCAGGACCTAGAAGCGGCCAGCGATAGCTCGTCCGGGTGGACGCCAGGCGGCGGGACAGCCGTGCTGAATGTCGCGGCGCAGGACGTCCGGAGCTGGCTTCAGGCCCAAGCCACCGCGCTGAAGCAGTACACCTAGGAGTTTCTCACGACGCGGTTGGTTATTCGGGTGAGTCCTCCTGCTCCTTTAATTGCTTTTAATTTCTTCCGTGGGGGCGCGTCAGCGCACCCACTGGGTGTAGTCCCCGAGTTCTGAGACGGCTGCTGAGCAGGCGGCTTGGAACTTATTGGAAAGCTTGATTACCATCTTGTTCTTACTCATGTTCGTTGTCTTCTCTGCAGGAGTACCACAACCTCCGCGCGGCTGCCTTGAACTCCCAGGCCCAGGAGTTGAATCAGAAAGCCACTGATCTGACCGAGAGCCGGAGTAAGCGCTCCGTTTTTCTTTTAAGTGGGGGTGCGCCAGCGCACCCACTGGGTGTAGTCCCCGAGATTCGGGCCGACTACCGAGTAGTCGGGTCGGATCTTTTCCTAACGACTTCTTTCTTTATATTGCAGGGGCTAATGCCGACTTGAGGAGCCAGCTGAGCGGAGCCCCCTTCGTGCCAAGGAGGCCGAGCGCACCACCTTGGCTCAAGAGCGTGACCGCCTGGCCAAGAGGTTGGCCGACCAGGAGGAAAGCCACAGGGCGGCCCTGAAGGCGGCGCAGGACAGCGAGGCCGCCCTCAAAGCCGAGTATGAGACCGAGGCGGCAAACTGGGCCGAGATGAGGCAGGCGCTGAGCCAAGGCTACAGCCGGGTGGAAGACTTTATTGACGGTAGGCCGCCTTCTTCTTTGCTTCCTTGCCTGCCTTCTACTATCTGATCCATTTTTTGATTTTGTGTCGCCGCTTTCCTCTTTGTGCGGATTACTTCCCCAGCTACTCAGCCGCCGCCACCCAAGCCATCGAGGCCTACCGCGACATGTGACGGCAGGCGGGGCCGAGATTGCGCCGAATGCCAGCCGATCACTTGAGGAGCAGCTTCTGGGGCTTCAAGCCCGCCTGCAGCCGGCCCATCGCATGCTCCGCCGTCTTCAGCGTGCTGGAGCGCAAGTGCTGGCCGCCCTCTGGCCTGGCGAGGTGATTCCGCGCACCCCTAAGTCGGACCGCCAACTGGCTGGAGGTCGCAGTCGGCCGCTTCGAGGCTTGGAAGGCGTCAGCGGCCCGCTCCGGCACTGGGCTGGCTCTGGAGTTCGTCCGGGGTTGGTATCCTGGGCTGAACTTGGACCAGCTGAGCACCTGGCGACAGGAGGCTGACGAGGAGCTAGAGGCAGTGCGGCCGGCTATCATCCAACGTGCCTCGTCGACCGCCGAGTATACCGATACCAGCGCCTTTGCTCCTGAGGTGGATGACGCCAACGTCGCTTAGCCGGAGGAGTGGTTTGGGCTGAACCTGGCTGAAGGTGAGGACTCGGCGGAGGAGATTGCCTCTAGTGATGAGGGCGAAGAGGAAGAGGGAGAGGATGACGAAGACGCTGCGCCGGATGGTGAAGCAACCAGCCCACCTCAGCCCGATCGTGCTTCTAGCAATGATGCCGAGACTCGCCAGCCGGTCACTGCTCCAGCCGGCACCGCCGACTCCGCCTACCTGCCCCACTCACCTGTTGCTCCCCTGGCTTGATCCGCCGTCCTAGCTTTCCTGCTTGTTACTTCTTTGAACAATCTTTAAATTTGCGCAGTTCCACCCACTGGGGGTGTATTCAGACTATGTTGAATGCTGGCCTTTCAAAGGTCTTTTGTGTAAATATTATGCATGTGTTTGGCTTCCGTTTATGTTTGCTTTTTATCCTTTGGCTTTTTCCTTTGCCGCCTTCCCTTGGCCGCCGCCTTCCCAGCCGGACAGCTGCTCTGCAGTCTGCGGCCGGAGAAGGACTTGGTCGTTTTTGGGAAGGCAAGTACTTGAGCTTTCTCAGATTGCAGCAAGGTGAGCGGGAAGCCGGCCAGCCAACTGCTCTAGTAGTCGGCTGGCGGGGTGGGAGGCCGACTTGTGTTATATAAGTTCGTTAGTCCTTAGCCGTTTTTTCGCGTGGGCATCCTTTCCTGCCCTTGGCTCTTGCCAGTCAGACAGTCGTTTCTTTGAGTTGCGACTTTTGGCAAGAGGGGGCTTGGGTGCCGGCACACTACTTGTCTGGGTGCAGGTGGAACTTCAGATATAACTTGAGGCGGCGAGTCCCCGGGCCGACTGGTCGAACCCAGTGCTGGACGAAGAAAGCAAGTGTAGCAACATAATCGTATGCGTGATACTCATCTTTCATAGATAAAATAGGGTAGTCCCCGAGTACTCCTCGGGGCACCCCTTGTCTCATACTTAGTACAAAAGGTAGCGTGCTACGTACTGCTTTTTAACTGTAAAATCTTCGGAGGAGATTGGCATTCCATGGTCGGTCCGACTCCTTGCCGGCGTCTCTCTTGCGTGCCTTCGGCTTCTGCGCGTCGATTAGGTAGTAGGAGTCGTTGCCTAAAGCTTTGCTGATGATGAAGGGGCCCTCCCAAGGGGCCGAGAGCTTGTGCTGGCCGGCTGTTCACTGGATCAGCTGGAGCACAAGGTCGCCCTCTTGGAAAGATCTTGGCTTGACCTTCCGGCTGTGGTAGCGGCGCAGACCCTGCTGATAGATGGCGGACCGACTGAGAGCTAACAGCCGACCCTCTTCCAGTAGGTCGACGCCGTCTTCTCGTGCTTCCTTGGCTTCCGCCTCCGTATACATGGTGACCCGAGGCGAGTCGAACTCGATGTCAGTTGGGATGACGGCCTCGGCACCATATACAAGGAAAAAAGGGGTGATGCCGGTTGATCTGTTTGGGGTAGTGCGCAAACTCCAGAGGACGGCCGGCAGCTCGTCGAGCCAGCAGCCGACCGAACGCTCCAGTGGCATGACCAGTCGGGGCTTGTTGCCTGAGAGGATGAGGCCGTTTGCTCGCTCGACCTGGCCGTTTGACTGCGGGTGGGCAACGGACGCTAGGTCCAGCCGGATGCCGCGTGTTGTGCAGAAACGTGCTAGTGCTCCCTTTGCAAAATTTTGTGCCATTGTCGGTGATGATGCTATGTGGTAGGCCATACCGGGTTATAATATCTGTGATGAATGTGACGGCAGTCAGCCCATTCAGCTTTTTGATCGGCTTCGCCTCAATCACTTGGTAAATTTGTCCATAGCGACGAGCAGATGTGTCATGCCGCCGCGTGCCGTCTTGAATGGGCCCACCATGTCCAGCCCCCAGACGGCAAAGGGCCAGGTGAGGGGGATGGTCTTGAGTGCAGAAGCCAGCAGGTGTTGCTTGGAGCTGAAAACTTGGCACCCTTTGCAGTTTTTGACTAGTTCCTTGGCGTCTTCCAAGGCAGTCGGCCAGAAAAATCCGTGGCGAAAATCCTTGGCGACGAGTGACCTTGAGGCTGCATGGTGTTCGCATTCGCCTTGGTGGATGTCCCTGAGGATTGTTGTGCCCTTCTCTGGTTCGACGCAGCGCTGGAAGACTCCAGTGACGCTGCGCTTAACAAGCTCTCTGTTGACGATTGTGTAGGCTCTGGCTCGGCATTGAACTTGTCTTGCCGAGATCTCGTCGGTTCGTAGCTCTCTGTTTACTAAGAAGTTGAGGATGGGCTGGGCCCAGGATGGAGCTGTGACTTCTTCTGTTGTCAGGACTGCCACTGTGATCGGGGCGGGTGGGCTGGGTGGTGAAGAGTTGGAGTCGGAGTCGGCCACCACCTGTTGTGTTGATGCAGTCCCCGGGCCGGCTGCAGTAGTACCCGGGCCGAGTTCCAAATTCCCCGGGCCGGGTACGACTATGGTAGTCCCCGGGCCGCCTGTCAAAGTCCCCGCGCCACCTGCTTGGTTTCCCAAGTCGGATCCGACTACGTTGGGGTCAGGCGGCACGAAGATGGAATCAGATTCTGGAGACGACTTGATAGACGGCTTGAGGAGTCGGTGGAGAGAAACGCCGACTGGTATGGCTTGCCGGGTGGATCCTACTCGTGCCAGGGCATCCGCTTGCATGTTGTCGGCACGTGGTACATGAAGGAACTCACATCCCTCAAAATATCCACTGATTTGCTGGACGAGGAAACGATAGCTCGCCATGTTTGCGTCTTTGGCGTCCCAGTCACCGGATGACTGTTGGACCACCAAATCCGAGTCACCATAGCACAAGATTTGGCGGATGCCGAGTTCTTTGGCTAGCTGGAGCCCGTGTATGAGCGCCTCGTACTCGGCCACATTGTTGGAGGCGGCAACATGAATTTGCAATGTATACTTGAGCTTGTCGCCCTTGGGAGGGTGAGGACGATGCCGGCTCCCAAGCCGGTGTGCATCTTGGACCCATCGAAGTGCATCCGCCAGTGAGTGGAGTCGGGAGCCGGTGGCAGGTATTGGGTTTCGGCCCAATCGACGAGGAAGTCAGCCAGTTCCTGGGACTTAATGGCAGTGCGGGGCTGGTAGAAGATCGCGTAGGGGGGAAGCTCAATGGCCCATTTGGCCACTCGGCCGGATGCGTCCCGGCTGCCTATGATCTTGGCAAGCGGGGCAGTACATACGACCGTAATGGGGTGCTCTTGAAAATAGGGCTTGAGCTTCTTGGTAGTGAAGTACACACCATAGCACATCTTCTGGTAGTGTGGGTAGTTCTGCTTCGAGGTGGATAAGACTTCGCTTAAATAATACACCGGCCTCTGAACCGGCTGAGCCCGGCCTTCTTCTGGGCATTGGACTACGATGACACTGCTAACCACCCGGCTAGTAGCGGCAATGTAAAGGAGCATGGGCTCCTTTTCAGCCGGTGCCGCTAAGACAGGTGGCGTGGTCAGCATCTTCTTTAGCTCGTGGAAGGCTTGGTCCGCCTGGTCGTTCCACTCGAAATGAGTGGACATCTTCATGAATCGGTAGAGGGGGAGGGCCTTCTCTCCGAGCCAGCTGATGAAGCGGTTCAGGGAAGCCAAGCATTCGGTGAACTTCTAGACATCCCGCAGCTTGGTGGGAATCTCCATTCTCTCTATGGACTTGATCTTTATTGGGTTGCACTCGATGCCACGTTCGGAGACCAGGAAGCCTAGGAGCTGGCCGGCTGGTACTCCGAACACGCATTTCTCGGGGTTGAGCTTGATTTGGAATCGGCGCAAGTTTTCAAATGTTTCTCTGAGGTCTTCCAGCAGGGTGCCACGCTTCTCCGTCTTCACCACAATATCGTCTACATAGACGTGAGCATTTCTGCCGAGCTGCATGAGGAGGCATTTCTGCATGCAGTGCTGAAAAGTGGCACCGGCATTTCTCAAGCCGAATGTCATAGTCAGGTAGCAGAAGGCTCCGAATGGTGTGATGAAGGCGGTTTTCAGGCGGTCAGCTGGATCCAGCTTTATCTGGTGGTAGCCTGAGTAAGCATCCAAGAAGCTCAACAGCTCGCATCCGGCTGTGGAGTCTATTACTTGATCAATCCTTGGCAAGGCAAAGGGATCTTTGGGGCAAGCCTTGTTGAGGCTAGTGTAGTCTATACACATGCGCCACTTGTTGTTTTTCTTCAGCATGAGGACCGGGTTGGCGATCCATTCTGGGAAGAAAACTTCCATAATGAAGCCGGCTGCCAGAAGCCGGGCTATCTCTTCTCCCACAATCCTTCTCTTCTCCTCCGATAGTTGGCGGAGAGGCTGTTTGACTGGTTTCGCACCTTCTCGGACATGTAGCTTGTGCCCGGCGAATTCCTTCGGCACACCCGGCATGTCCTTGGGGGACCATGCGAAAATGTCCCGATTCTCATGGAGGAAATCAGCGAGCTCGCCTTCCTATTTCCTGTCCAGGTTTGCCCCAATGGTGACAAACCTTTCTGGGTGATCTGGGTCCAGAGGTACTGTCGTGGGTTTGTCACGACAGATGTCCTCGTGAAAGGACTTAGTTGTGGAGCCATCGCAATGGGTTAGCTTAAAGGGGTTAAACCGGACAAGGGGACACGGGAGTTTATACTAGTTCGGCCCCTTCGATGAAGGTAAAAGCCTACATCTAGTTGTGATTGGTATTGCTAGGGTTTCGAAGGCCAGGGAGCGAATCCGCTTTGTCTGGCTTTCAAGTTGTTGTTGTGTGTCCCTAAACCGCGGCCGGGTCGTCCCTTTATATACATAGGTTGATGCCCGCCGGGCTACAGAGTCCCGAAGCCGGTTTATAAACGTATCCGGTTCGGCCTCTCTCTTTCTATCTTACTATACAAGTTACATGACTGGGCCGGTTTACATTTACATACTGTAACTCGCCTTTGGGCCCTCCGTAAAGCGCTAGCATCTTTACATCTTCATGGGCTTCTAATCTTCAAAGAGTCAACCCGGCTACCCAAGGCCGGTTTACCTCTAGTAGTAATATCCCCAACATTAGGCCCCAGATTGGTTTGAACTTGTTCATGTCAATCTTCCACACTTTAGAAAAAAATCTTCTCTCTTGTCTTCGTTTTTGATCTTGTAAACCGCCGTGACATCATACTTCAAAATTACGATAAACTGTCCTGACGTCATCCATCTGTTGATATCGGAGATTTCCTTCATTTAATATATATCCAGTTATCGAGGCAACACCTTTATTAACTTATCCATTTTTTGGACTCCTCAATTCCCGCACTTGCCATTTTTTCACTTCACCTTATAAATAGGACCGAGGGGTCATTTTCACCGTTTCCCCCCGTGCCTCTTCACATCGTCTTCCTCGCGCCGCTCAACCTCTGGAACTCCGCTGCCACCGTCGACCGTCGTTTCTGCTCCGACCTCGGCCGCTGCATCGCCCTGAACGCACCAGAGAACTGCGGCGCCCTTCCGCTTCCTCACTAGCTCCGGTAAGTTCTCTGCTTTTTTCACCATAGATCTGTTCTAGGGTTTTGATATTCCTCGCAGTTCTTCCAAAGTTCATCGGTGCTATTCTTCCGTGTTCTTCCTTTAATAGATGGACACTTCATGCTTGATACATCTCTTACCGTAGCTTACCTACCATGATCATCACAAATCTTTATGCGCAAACAACTGATCTGTCTGTCAAAAATTGCTTCAGTTCTGCACCCCTTCAAGATCCAATTATTTTTGCTTTTCTGTCTTATCTCTAGATCCGAAAGTTTTATACATCACTGTGAGATCTGTTTCTCCTCGCACCAATATAAGCGATTTGACATTCGATAAATAGTGTATGCCATTAGCCATCTGATAAACCGGAAGAGCATCTTACCTTCATAATTATGCTCCGGTTTAACAGTGTCTGATCAATCCTGCGCTAGCATTACCTTCTTTCTCATTATACTAATCTCCAGGTTGTACCATTTATTATATCAGTATGTTTCTTACTCCCTTGTCTCTTGTGTATGATCAAGCATAATTTGTAAACCGGCCTTTCATTTATATCAATGGCCAAACAATTCACTGCCTGCAACTGGGCTCGTTCCCGGGTTACTGAGGCTCAACTAGATGAGATGGTTAGCATCGACTCTCTGCCTAAGAAAGCTGAGATCAAATCGCGAGCCCCAGGAACTGAGAATCCTCCAACCCCAAGACAAGGCGAAGTGGTAATCTTTGTTGACCATATAGGCCGTGGTTTCAAACCGCCAGGGTCAAAATTTTATCGAGATGTGCTTGCCAGCTTCCAACTGCATCCACAAGATATTGGTCCCAATTCAGTCTCCAACTTATGCAATTTCCAAGTCTTCTGTGAAGCCTATTTACAGGAAGAACCAACTGCCGAATTGTTCCAGGATTTCTTTCACTTAAACCGGCGCACAGAGTTTGTGAATGGCCCGAATACAGAGCTTGGTGGTGTTTCGATTCAAAAGCGGAAAGAAGTGGAATTTCCTCATGCCAAACACCATAGCCACCCAAAGGAATGGAAACAAACATGGTTCTATTGCAGAGACACTTCGCCTGAAGGATGAGAATCCCCTCCCCGGCTTCCGAGATCATAGATTATCCAATACTCACCCAATGCCACAACGCCTGAGCTCCTCAGAAAGGGCAAAATATGCTCCTCAAATCGCCAAGCTCTGGGCCTTTATGGCAAACGGTTTAACAGGTGTGGATTTTGTACGCTGTTGGATATCCTGGAGTATCTTGCCGCTAAGCCGGCGTCCCGGTTTAATGTGAGAATATACCGGTGAGGTTGATGATCCTCAACGCCACTGCAACATCCAATTATCTGAGGAAGAAGTTACTGAAGGTGTAAAGAAGATTCTGAATGAATCGGAACTGGTCTGTAGTCAAACCGGCCTGAGTCCCTTCTACACCAAGAACAAACCACCTGCTGTAAGCATTACACTTCCTCTTCATCTCTAATATCTTTGACTTATACAAGCTGTAACCCTTCTTCTTTATATGTATAGGGCGATGACCCCTTCTGGAAACGGAAATCCATAGAGAAAGCGGCAAAGCCAACTGGAGACAAAGTGGCCAAGCCAACCCGCCTGAAGACCAAAGCCGTAAAACGAACATCAAAGCGGAAAACGGCTGACCGGATTAATATGGAGCTTGATGATGATACTGATGACCCAGAAGCTGAGGTAGATCTTGACTCACTTGGCTCTCTTTTTATGCATCTTGTTAACAATGATCTTCCTCAGGAGGAGGCCGAAGCTAGTCAGGCTGAGGATGTAGAAGTAATTACCCTTTCCTCCGGTTCAGACTCTATGCCAACACAAAAACCTCGCCAAACAATCCAGAAAGTAAGCTTTTCTCATCCTCTTGCTCACTTGGATCCAACATTTATTTTGAAGACTCAACAGCATGAGGCTCGCCGGACAACTCGGCATAGTGGCCAACATGTCACCTCTACCGGTTTACCTAATACTCCGGTTCGGAAGCGTCGGTCAGAGGTCTCTCCTACTTCTGACCATTCTTACCCCAAGGCAGGTTATTTCAGACAGCCTCTTAATCCATCCGATTCAAATTATCAGGTGACACCTCCTTCCTCTTCTGGTGAATCGACAACAACTCAACTCCCCCCTTTGAAAATTGTGGCTGGGTGAGTTACGAAAAACCTTTCCTTTCAATGCGCCCTACATCTTTTGAACAGGATGTTAACCCTTTTTATTCTGTTTGCAGGGCCAAAGCCAGACCTAGCAAGAAATCTCGGGTCACCAATCCGCCAGAAGACCCTGTTGCTGAAGAAGAAGAACCAAGAGTTGAACCGGAGCAAACAGGTGAACCAGAAGGCCTCCATCCTGAAACAACATTTGATGATCCGCCCCTTGACGACCAACATACTGACAAACCCATAGATGTTGAGCCTGCCGCCCCTGATGCTGAACCGGCAGAACCAAACCGGGCTAATCCAATGAAAGACACTGAAATTCCATCATCATCCGCCCAAAATCCTGAAGGCCAAGGCGATGACGTTATTATTACTGGAGCAGGCCACAGTTCTCCTGGTCATCCCGTCATTTTGGCTCAGCATAGTGCCAAAGAAGAGCAAATTGCTAGGGATAAAGGTAAATGGAGCAGCGTCCCTTGCACATTGATTTATAGCGGAAATACTATTCCAAGTAGCCCCAAGAGCCGTTTTATGATTGTCAATCATAAACCGGGTCTTTGTAACACTTTAAGCATCCCATCATTAATCCTTGCCAAGGCGTGTCTTCAATCATAGATAAAACTCATGTTTGAAAAATGAGATAACATTCTGTAGCATAGCCCCCAAAGGCCGGTTTAACTTGGCAAGTTAATCCGGTTTTTAATCCACACCGCCAGTTTAGAACAAACGTACATTAGCCCCCAAGTGTCAAGGATAATGCTTGCATTGTTCTGGAGACTTGCATAGAAGGTAGTATTTGAGAGCAAATAAGCATTAGCCCCCAAGTATGAAGTGGATAACTTGTTATATGCTTTATACTTAGTGCATATATATGTTGTTTTGTTGAAGATACCTTCAATGTTGCAGGCTGAACTGAGAAGCAAAGATGCCAAAAACTCTGACTTGCAAGAAAATGTGAAGTCGCAACAAGCCGAAGCTGCAAAAGCCAAAGAGGAGCTGACCCAGGCCCTGGCCGGAATGGAAAAATTGAAAGAATCCTTCAATCAAGATCGTGCTGCATGGGAAACCGAAAAGGCCGGTTTGACCAAAAGAGCCGTAGATGCCGAGGAAGCCCTGAAACCGGTGGCTAAAGAACTAGCGGGTTTGAAGCGCCAAATCAACGCTATGACCTCTGCTATCTTTGGTAAGTATCTGCTTATGTATGTTGCATCAGGCAATGAATCTTAAAACTGACCACGATGTTGAAAAAATCTTTGGCAGGAACTCGGATCACTCATCTTGGTGCAGATATGCGGATGAAGCTCAAAGCGGCATACACATTGGTTGAGCAGCTATACTCTGGATCTCAGCGAGCCATTAGTACAACAGCCTATAACAAACCGGCACCAACGTTGATTAAGGAAACCCTTGAGAAGCTGGGCATGTTACCGGCGCGTATTGCCGAGTTGAAAAGAGCCACTACAAGAGCCGGAGCATTAACTGCCCTTATTCGAGCCAAGGCCTGGATTCCAGATCTTGAAGCGGAGGATATCATTAAAGGGTATCCAGGCATTAAAGAAGACGGTTCAAACTTTGACAATGATGATCTTTCGCGGTTGACCAAAAAGATGCGGCCAGCGGCCAGCAAATTAGCTGAAGACACCGATTTGTCCCATTTTCAACCGTTTTATGATGCAGAAGGGAAAAGACAGCCGGCCAAGATCCATGAAGTCGAAGAACTTGTGCCTCCAATTCGTAAGCACACTTATGCCCCTGATATTAACCCTTCTGATCTTATCCATGAAGAAGCAGTTTTCCGAGCTTTAACCGGAATCGATTGGTCAACGGCTGATTTCCAGCGGCTGAGGGATGAAGAAGTGCGTACACCAACTGATCCGCAACCGTCAAACCGTCGTGATGAAGAGTCCTGATCTGGTCGCCAGTTTATATGGCTATTGTGAAAACAATGGCACTGTTGAGCCGCTTTAAAGCTTCATGTAATAGGATAGCTGAAACTTTGTTTATCTGCCATGCCATCGAGCATGCTTCATATCCCTTTGTGACAATCTATGCCGCCCTTCAGGATATATTTTATGCATAGTCTATGATGACTTGCCTTCCTGGGTACAAAAATCTTAAAAGTGTCTAGCGGTTTACCGCTAAACATGTCCTAATATCCAAGAAGTATATAGTACTTGAGCTGAATAATCAAGTGTTTGTACAAAAAGTAATGTACAGAACATACCTCATTGAGTGAGCAAACGTGTATACAGCAAAGGTGTTTAACACCAACCCGATACGTTTGATAATCTCATCTTCATAATGCCGGTCTATCTATTAAACCGGACCGGTATACCTACCGGATTTTCTTCATAACACTGGTGATTTAGTCAAACCATACCGGGTCAGTGACCACCGGTTTATAACTGATCATGAGCCAACAGCTGGTGGTTGGAAAGCAAGCCGGATCAAGGATGCCGGTTTATCAAAAAATACTTATGATTGTCAACAAACAAAATTCAAATAGGAAAATATGCGAGGCTTTTTACGAGCTGCCAGGCTCCAAATCGAGGCTTTTCATGGGCTGCCAGGCCTCTGAGTTAAACCATTTAACAAAGCCTTTTAAGATGGGCCTCCAATTAACCAATCACCGTTTTAACTATGACAAGTTCAGGGTCTGTAAAAGATTGACTTGTCAAGCGTTCGATGGGTCATGCCAGGATTACCTGGATAGGAGTGGCTTACTTGATGAAGGCAGGTTAACCCGGGGTTTTAGGTGAATACACCAGGCTTCCAAGCCGTGGCTTGATAGCCAATTACGAGGGTCCTTTCAAACTCTTTGTTGCTTTGCAAAAAAGAGCCCCCAAGTAACTTTGTGAGCGATGCTCAGCGTGTGCCTATGTTTGAGTTTGTACAGTGCACAATACTCTCTTTGGCTCCACAATTTTTTCCTTGTGTGGCTGAAATGCCTATCAAGAGGTGTAGCTGTGGTTCAAACATGACCAAGCCCCCTAGTGATTTTCTTTATCTTTATGTAGTTGCTAAATCCGGTTTTAACAAAGACTCCGCTTTGACCGTTAACTTGTGAAAGCACAGATATGATATAAGAAAGAACAGATACCCCGCTTATAATGGAGGCTTCGGTTTATTATATGGTATATGCACTGTCATAAATATGTACAGGTGAAAAAGCCTATGGCTTCAAGTATAGTAAGGCCGAAGGAGAGTTATGTTCCATGGCCACTTTGTCTCCTCCTCCGATTGACGTGAGTCTTCATGCTCTCGAACATCAATGAGGTAGTAGGATCCGTTGTGCAGATTTTTGCTGACCACAAAGGGTCCTTCCCAAGGGGGGGATAACTTATGCATATCAGTCTGATCCTGGATGAGCCGGAGCACCAAATCATCTTCTTGAAAGGTTCTAGTTTTAACCCGGCGGCTATGATAACGTCAAAGATCTTGTTGATAAATCACCGAATGCGCTGCTGCAAGATCCCGCTCTTCATCCAACAGGTCCAGAGAATCCTGACGTGCCTTCTCATTATCAGCTTCAACATAAGCTGCCACACGGGGCGAATCGTGACGGATGTCACTAGGAAGAACCGCCTTTGCTCCATAAACCATGAAGAAAGGCGTGTAACCCGTAGACCTATTGGGTGTGGTGTTGATGCTCCATAACACAGAAGGTAGCTCCTCGACCCAACATCCCGGCGTCCGCTTTAAGGGAACCATAAGCCTTGGTTTGATACCCCGTAGAATTTCTTGATTTGCCCTTTCCGCTTGACCATTAGATTGGGGGTGAGCCACTGATGCTAGATCAAGCCGGATGTGCTCACGTTGACAGAATTCTTCCATCTCTCCTTTTGACAAGTTAGTGCCATTATCTGTTATAATGCTATGTGGAAAGCCAAACCGGAATATCACCTTTTTGATGAATTAAACCGCTGTGGCTGCATCACACTTGCTGACTGGCTCTGCCTCTACCTATTTAGTGAATTTATCAACTGCTACTAAAAGATGGGTCTTCTTGTCCTTGGAGCGCTTGAAGGGTCCAACCATATCCAGCCCCCAAGTGGCAAATGGCCACGTAATTGGAATCATCCGCAACTCTTGAGCCGGAACGTGCGCACGGCGGGCAAACTTTTGACATCCATCAAATCTTTTGACCAAATCCTCCGCATCAGCATGCGCCGTCAACCAGTAAAACCGTGGCGAAAAACTTTAGCAACCAACGACTTTGAACCGGCGTGATGACCGCAATCCCCTTCATGAATTTCTCGCAAAATCTCACAACCTTCTTGAGGAGAAACGCATCGTTGAATCGCTCCTGAAACACTGTAACAATGTAACTCCCCGTTGAGTATGGTCATGGACTTGGAACGCTGGATTATCTATCGGGCCAACGTTTCCTTAGCTGGTAACTCGCCCCAATTCATGTAATCCAGATATCGGATCGTCCAATCCGGTATGGCATGCAAAGTTGCCACCAATTGAGCCTCCGGATCAGGAACAGCCAAATCTTCTTCGATTGGTATTTTGACTGACGGATTGTGCAACACATCAAGAAAGACATTGGGCGGAACGGGTTTACGTTGGGAACCAAGACGACTTAAAGCGTCCGCCGCTTCATTCTTCCGCTGATCTATATGGTCCACCTGATAACCTTTAAAGTGACCAGCCACTGTGTCCACCTCTCGCCGATATGCAGCCATGAGTGGGTCCTTAGAATCCCAAGTGCTAGACACTTGCTGAGCCACTAGATCTGAATCGCCGAAGCACTTAACCCGGCTCAAATTCATCTCTTTAGCCATCCGAAGACCGTGGAGTAAAGCCTCATATTCAGCTGCATTGTTAGTACAAGGGAACATTAAACGGAGGACATAACAAAACTTATCACCTCGTGGGTAGGTTAATACGACTCCAGCCCCCGAACCCTCTAGCTGTCTGGACCCATCAAAATGAATAGTCCAATATGTATTATCTGGTTTCTCCTCAGGTGCCTGCAACTCCGTCCAATCGTTGATGAAATCTACGAGTGCGTGGGACTTGATTGCCGTGCGGGGTATATATCTGAGCCCGTGGGGTCCAAGCTCAATCGCCTACTTGGCAATCCGACCAGTTGCCTCTTTGTTTTGAATGATGTCACCCAGAGGAGCTGAACTGACTACTGTGATAGGATGGCCCTGAAAATAGTGTTTGAGCTTCCGGCTTGCCATAAACACCCCATACACCAGTTTCTGCCAATGCGGATACCTCTGCTTTGACTCAATGAGCACCTCACTGATATAATAAACCGGCCGTTGAACCGGATACTCTTTGCCAGGCTCTTTGCGCTCTACCACAATGGCTACGCTGACAGCCCGGGAATTAGCAGCCACATATAATAATAAGGGCTCTTTATCGATCGATGCTGCCAGTACGGGCGGTTACACGAGCTGTTTCTTCAGATCTTCAAACACCTTATCAGCTGCTTCACTCCAGACAAAGTTATCTGTTTTCTTGAGCATCTGATATAAGGGAATGGCCTTCTCTCCAAGGCGGCTGATAAACCGGCTCAAGGCTGTAATCCGGCCGGCCAGACGTTGCACATTGTTAATACACGCCGGTTTAGCCAAGGACGTAATCGCTGCAATCTTTTCCGGATTAGCCTCAATGCCTCTGTTTGAAACCAGAAAGCCTAAGAGCTTGCCTGTTGGGACACCGAAAACACACTTCTCTGGATTGAGCATCATCTTGTAGACCCGAAGATTGTCAAAAGTTTCCCGTAGATCATCTATCAACGCCTCCTCCTTTCTGGATTTGACCACAATATCATCTACATACGCATGGACATTGCGCCCAATTTGCTTATGAAGGCAATTCTGAACACATCACTGGTAAGTTGCCTGGGCACTCTTGAGTCCAAAGGGCATGGAAACATAGCAGAAGGCTCCAAAGGGAGTTATAAAGGCTGTCTTCTCCTGGTCCTTAACTGCCATTTTGATCTGATGATAACCAGAGTAAGCATCCAAAAAACACAAACGGTCACAACCCGTCGTAGCATCAATTATCTAATCAATGCGAGGGAGAGCAAATGGGTCTGCAGGGCAAGCCTTGTTTAAATCTGTGTAGTCCACACACATGCGCCAAGTGCCGTTTTTCTTAAGAACCAGCACCGGATTGGCTAACCACTCTGGATGAAAAGCTTCAACAATAAACCCAATAGCCAACAAACGGGCGACCTCTTCACCTATAGCCTTGAGCCTTTCCTCGTTGAAGCGGCGGAGGAACTGTCGGACCGGTTTGAATTTCGGATCAATGTTGAGTGTGTGCTCAGCGAGTTCTCCCGGTACACCTAGCATGTCAGAAGGTTTCCATGCAAAGATGTCCCGATTCTCATGGATGAACTCGATGAGCGCGCTTTCCTATTTGGGATCCAGGTTAGCGCTGATGCTGAACTGTTTGGATGATTCGCCAGGGACAAAGTCAACCATTTTAGTGTATGTAGCTGATTTGAACTTCAATGCTGGATCATGTTCCATGGTTGGCTTTTTTAAGGAGGTCATGTCTGCCGGATCAACTTGCTCCTTATAGAATGTTAACTCCTCCGTGGCACAAACCGACTCAGCATAAGCCGCATCGCCTTCTTCACACCCCAAAGCAATCTTTCTACTTCCATGTACTGTGATAGTCCCCTTATGACCTGGCATTTTAAGCTGCAGGTAAACATAACATGGCCTTGCCATAAACTTAGCATAAACCGGCCACCCAAACAGAGCGTGGTACGGACTTTTGATCTTCACCACCTCAAATGTCACTGTTTCTGACCTTGAATCGTAGTCATCTCCAAAAGCTACCTCCAAAGCTATCTTAACAACAGGATATGCAGACTTACCAGGCACCACACCATGAAATACCGTATTCGACGGTTTAAGATCCTTATCTGTCAACCCCATACGGCGGAATGTATCATAATACAAAATATTGATACTACTTCCCCCATCCATGAGCACTTTAGTGAACTTGTATCCCCCAACTTGAGGGGCTACCACCAAGGCCAAATGACCTGGGTTATCAACCCGAGGCGGGTGATCCTCTCTGCTCCACAAAATAGGTTGCTCCGACCAGCGTAAATACTGAGGTACTGCCGGCTCAACAGAGTTGACTACCCTTTTGTGAAGCTTTTGATCACGTTTGCACAAACTAGTAGTGAAGACATGATATTGCCCGCTGTTCAGCTGTTTGGGATTGCTCTGATAACCCGACTGCTGCTGCTGCTGATTCCCCTGATGGTTGTAACCTCCCTGGTTGCCTTGGTGTCCTTGATTGACGTGTCCAATTTGATTGCCTGGAAACCCTGAACTGGAACCACCGCCTACGTAACCCGACCCATGGAAACCTCCTCCTGAACCGCCGGGCGGGCCGTTGTCATATTGGAACATATTGGAATTCTTGAAATCCCGCATGATATAACAATCTTTCCAGAGATGTGATGCCGGTTTCTCCTTTGATCCATGCTTTGGACAGGGCTGATTTAACAAACGCTGCAAATTATTGCCCGGCCCTCTGGGGCTGCTTGCCTTTACAGCGCTGGCCATTCTCCTGCGCGTTGGTATTTGCGACAAAGTCCAAACAACTGTCGGCCTTGCGCTTACCAGCGTTTCCATGGCCTGTCGGATTACGTTGTTGGCCTTTGGCATTGCCGGTCTTCTTACCCTTCTCCGGTTTGTCCTCCTCTAAATCTGGATCCTTGGTATTATCTGAATCGGCGTATTTAACCAAAGCAGCCATGAGTGTTGACATGTCATTGCAGGGACGTTTGAGCCTTCCTAACTTCTGTTTCAACGGTTTGAAGCAGCAATTACCCTCTAACATTAACACTTCGGTGTCTGCGTTGATACGATCTGACGAATGCAAAATCGCCGAGACCCATTTGACCCAATGGGTCGTGGACTCCCCTTCCTCTTGGACACAAGCGGCCAGATCTACAATTGACATCGGCTGCTTACACATATCCTTGAAGTTCTGGATAAACCAGTGCTTCAATTTGGCCCATGATCCAATAGAGTTGGTCGGAAAGCTCTTCAACCAAGTGCGAGCTGTTCCTTCCAACATCATGGTGAAATATTTAGCACACACCGCCTCGTCCACATCTAACATCTCCATTGCCATCTCATAGCTCTCCACCCACGCCTCTGGCTGCAAATCAGCGGTATAATTTGGTACCTTATGAGGTCCCTTGAAATCCTTGGGTAGTCGCACATTACGCAAAGCAGGAGATAAACACGGTACCCCTAAGGAACTGAACATCGCCCCTGGCTCCACGGAGGCAGTGGGGTGAACCGGAGTATGCTGTCATGCCTCGTGTCGAGCTGTCAACTCGGCCTCTCGATGTGCGCGGCCATGATCCACATCTTGTGCATTAGCACCTCCCCCAGCCGGGTTGTTCCCTCGTGGCGAATTTTGACGGCGTGCACTATTGGACACGGCCGGTTCGTCTTCCACGTGTATGCTATAACTCCGGCTTGGGCGGGGAGTGGAGTGAATCCTCTCACAGCTGTGTGAATATGCTTGCTGTTGATTTAGTGCTGTCTGAAGGAGATCCCTAGCCCGACGTGCTTCCACTGCCACTGGTGACTCGCCGTCGGTTGGGAGGGCCGCCAGGCGTGACACAACAGCCACAATGTTGTCCAACGGGTTGGAATAATGCCCGGGCAGCATTGATGGTACAATGTTGTTCCGGCGAGGCAGGTCCGTCGTGTGCGGCTGAACCGGTGCTCCTGCTCCCGGCGCCCCCACCTGGTTTAGTGTGGGTTGGTTACCAGCTCCTACGCCTGGCGTGTTGAAAAGATTCTGTGGCTCATAAAACGACGGGAGACGTGATCGGTACCTTCTTCTCATGACTTCCTCTGAAGCATTCTGATCCAGTCTAATCCGGTAAGCCTGTGCTTCCAACTTGGCCCGCTCCGTAGCCATCCTGGCGTTCTCTGCTGCCAGGTCCGCCTTGGGCTGGGCTATCTGATCTTTCACCTTTGCGATCTCCGCATTGTGCTGATCCCTGGCTGCTGCGTCTACCTCCGCGGTCATCGATGTTGCCAGAGCGTCGAACAAATCAGATAAGACTTGGGCCGGAGGTGGCGCCGAGCTTCCTGCCCCTGCTGGTGTGGCCATTGTTGAACCGGAGAGCATTGCTGCGGCGGTAGATGAATGAGGCACCGATTGTGTGCCGACCATGAAGATGGCGGCCCGGTTTGGCAGACCGGGGGAATCCAGAATACTGTTGCCCTCGGATCCTCCCTCTATCCGGCCGTCCTGCAACTGGTAAAGCGATTCGCTTTCTCCAGAAGACTCATCATCAGAGCAGACTACGGTTTCTCCTTCGGACACCGGTCCGTCCTCGTGCCCTGATCCATGGACGACACCTACAAAAACATGCCTTGCCTCGGGCTGAACCGGCGAAGGACTTGCACGCCGAGCCGTTTCGATGATGTCGGTGCAGATGTCTGGCTCGGGGGCCGGTTCACCGATCTTGCCGATGAAGACGTGAATCGCACCAAAGGGGACCCAGTACCCATATTCGATTGAATCGGCCTCGGGACCCCATCCTGCGTTGTCGATGTAGAGCTTGCCGCGGTGACTCTTCGTCATCCGGCCCACAGCGTATCCCTTAAGTCCATCGAAGCTGCCCTTCAAGAACTCGAAACCATCGTGCAATAGCCCCACGGTGGGCGCCAACTGTCGTGGGTTTGTCACGGAAGATGTCCTCGTGAAAGGACTTAGTTGGGGAGCCATCACAATGGGTTAGCTTAAAGGGGTTAAACCGGACAAGGGGACAAGGGAGTTTATACTAGTTCGGCCCCTTCGATGAAGGTAAAAGCCTACGTCTAGTTGTGATTGGTATTGCTAGGGTTTCGAAGGCCAGCGAGCGAATCCGCTTTGTCTGGTTTTTGAGTTGTTGTTGTCTGTCCCTAAACCGCGGCCGGGTCATCCCTTTATATTCATAGGTTGACGCCCGCCGGGCTACAGAGTCCTGAAGCCGGTTTATAAATGTATCCTGTTCGGCCTCTCTCTTTCTATCTTACTATACAAGTTACATGACTGGGCCGGTTTACATTTACATACTGTAACTCGCCTTTGGGCCCTCCATAAAGCGCTAGCATCTTTACATCTTCATGGGCTTCAAATCTTCAAAGTGTCAACCTGGCTACCCAAGGCCGGTTTACCTCCAGTAGTAATATCCCCAATAGGTACCCTCTTTGTTTCTTTGGCCGGCTGAAAGGAACCTTGGGCACCACACTCCTTGGGGTCGGGGGACAGGGCCGGCTGCTTGCCGGTCATGGCCACGACTCGGTCCAGTATCTTCTTCTCTTCAGCAATTACAAGGGACTCGGCCAGCCAGCTGCTGGCAGCCGCGCACTCGGAGGATTTCTTGTAGTCTCCGGCTATGGTGATGATGCCCTTGGAACTTGGTATCTTCATCTTGAGGTAGGCGTAATGGGGTACATCCATGAACTTGGCCAGGGCAGGTCGGCCAGGCAACGCGTGGTAAGGGCTCTCTAGATCCACCACTTCAAACCACACCGCCTCTCGGCGGAAATGATCCTTGTCCCCAAAGAGGACATCTATCTTGATCTTGCCGATTGGGGAGCAGGACAAGCCGGGTACGATGCCATGGAACACAGTTCGACTGGGCATGAGCTGCTTTGCCTTGATGCTCAGCTTCTCCATGGTGTCACGGTATATGATATTGATGCTGCTCCCACCATCTATCAGCACACGGGAGAAATGGGCGGCTCGACTTTCCGTAGCGAGGGTGGCATCCAGAACCAATGCGTAGGAGCCGGGAGACGCATCACCTCTGGGTGATCTGTCCGGCTCCAGCTAATAGGCCTTTCTGACCAGTGCATGAATTCTGGGTTGTTGGAGGTGACTGCGTTGATTTCTTGGTGTTGTCGGCACCGGCTACGCCGATCTTCTGGCTGGCTAGTGAAGACGACGTAGGCGGCATGCTCGTCGGGGTACTCATCTTGAACTGCCCCGACCGCTTGTCGAGCGGCCGGCTACGGAGGAGCCGGAGGCGGCTGACTAGCAGGTGGAGGCGGCGCCATCCCCTCACCCTTGGAGATCCGAGTGAGCCAATGGCATTTTCTGGTCGTGTGGTTTGAAGGCTTCGCGCCGCTGTGAAACTTGCAGGGGGCATCAAGTGCTTGCTCGTAGGAGAAAGCCGGCTGCCAAGCCGGCCTGCCGCCCTTCTGCTTCTTGGGTGCAGGCCGTCCTTCGGGTTGTTCGTCTTCGACTGTGGCCACCTGCCGACTGGTGGAAGGCGGCAGGGGAGCCTTGCGCTTGTGGTCGTTTTGGTGTGGGCGTCGGCTGGATTCTCCAGCCGGCGTCTTGGGACTCGGAGCGAGCACCTTCCCGGAGGCGTCTACTCAGAGCTCGGTCTTCATCGAGGAATCGCCCGTGGCGTATTTATCAGCTATGACTAGTAGCTCATCCAGCGTAGTCGGCTCGTCGCAGAGGAGTCTGTGCTTGAGGAGGGTGCCTTCTCGGCACCCGGCGGTGAAGTACTCTATGGCTTGGACCTCGTGCACTCCCTCGCAGGAATTGCGGAGCTCGGCCCATCGCGTGAGGTAGTCGCGAGTCGATTCGTTGGGCCCTTGGACGCACAAGGAGAGCTGTCGGGGCTTAGCAGCCCGCTTGTAGGTGCTGGTGAAGTTGCGTATGAAGGCTTCAGTGAAGTCTAGCCAGCTGTTGACACTGTAAGGCTTGAGGCTGTTAAGCCAGGTGCGCGCCGTGCCTTGGAGCATGATGGGCACATATTTTACGGCAACATGCCTGTTGCCGTTTGCGATGCTAACCGTGGTGGAGTAGTTGATCAACCAATCTTCCAGCTTCACAGAGCCGTTGTACTTGGGTGTGTCTCTTGGGAGCGAGAATCTTCTGGGGAAGGGCTCGTCGCGGATGCGGGGGCCGAAGCAAGACGGGCCGACATCATCTTCTTCTTCCAGGGCCAAGGATCACGCAAGGCGGTCCATCCGGTGGCGGGCATCATTCTCGCCGACTCCTTCGTCGCGACCCAGCCGGTCGCTGAGAGTCGGGTGTGTGACAGGCGGCGGGGTAGGGTATCTCTCCCCATGAAGCAGAGGAGGAGGAGGGTTGCCCCGCCACTCCACGGCTCGAGGGTGGCCCTCGGCGTCACGCTCGATGGAGATTCGAGTCCGGCTGCGGCTGGCAGCCGGCTTCTTTTCTTTTCTCGCGTGGGTGTTGCCCGCGGTCGGTGTTCAGGACGTCACGCTAAGCTCTCGGCACGGAGGAGGACTCTCGGTGCGGACGCCGGCTTCATGCCGCTCCGTGGCCGCGTCGATAGGTTGCTGGATGCGTTTGGTCATGTAAGGGAGCTCATCAGGCCCCAGCCCATTCAACTCGTCTGCGGCCTCCTAGGCGGCACGGAAGTTCTCGAGAGGCGTGGCATAGACTGGGCGGTCTGCTCCCAGCATGTCGGCGATAGCCGCGCCGTGTTTCTTGACGATACCGATGCGGCTCGGCCCATCGGGAGGCGGCGTGCCGAAGGCGGCTCGGTCGACCTCGCGCTGGTGAGCCTCGGTGAAGCGTCTCATGGTGGCTAGCCTCTGGCCCTCCGCAACGAGGGCAAGGCGGCGCGCCTCCAATGTCTTGGCGTCCGCGTCGGCCGGGACGGGGACGGACAAGTCGTGCAGCGCCGCCTGTAGAGTGTCGTGGGCGTTTTCGCCTGAGGAGGCGCCGTGGCTGATAACCAGTACCTCGGTAATGGCACTACCACTGCTGTCGGCTTGAGGAAGAGGGTCGTTGATGACCACCACGTTGGTGGGGAAGGCGTCAAGGGATGCCGTGTCGGAGTCGACAAGCATCGGGTCGGTGGAGCCAACCGACTCCAAGTCCGCGACAAGCTCGCCGGAGACATGGAGTTGATCGAGGAGGCTGATGAGGTGGCTCTCGGGGCAGTCTGTGCCCGCGTCGGATGCGGGCTCGCCAGAGATGTGAGCCTCGCCAAGAAGATCGGCGAGGCAGCTCGCCGCGCAGGCGTCGGCGATGTCTTGCAGCGCGTCGGGGCAAGCGCCATCGGGCGAGCCAGGCTGGCTACGCACGTTGGGAAGGAAGAGGGTTCCCGTCCAGAGCAGGTCTCCGGACGACGGTGCACCTGGCCCCACAGTGGGGACCAAATGTCAAGTGGTTGGTGCGACATATGCCAATGGATGGCTTATCATTGTGGGAGCCAATAAAACATCGCCGGTGCCTGGAAACAGGATAAGGCGAAGACATGCACACCGGCGAATCTTACCCAGCTTCAGGGCTCTCTGTGGAGATAACACCCCTAATCCTGCTCTGTGGGGTCTCCGCATGATCACTAGCTCGGTGGGTTGCTACAGAATGCTCCTTGAGCTGTTCGGTGAAAGGATGAGGGAGGGCCAGGCTAGCCCGCTCCTCTTCTCCTCGTGGCATCTAAAATCTATCCAAAGAGTGATCTCCCCTGCATGGGAACCCTGGGGGGTTTATATAGGCCTACCCCCAGGGGTACAATGGTAATCCGGCTGGGCGTTGGCCCCAGCCGTCTGTGTCTACGCCTGCCGGCTTCTCCGCCGATTGGTGGGGCCTGCCGACTGGTGGGCCCGCCGGCTGCCAACCCTTTAGCCGACAGGCCGGCCCCACCGCTCGGGGGTCTTGTCGGGGGCTGGTTACTATTACCTTGCCCCTGGTGACGATGGCTTCGTCGTGGTAAGCATGGCTACAGTGCCGCCGCGAGGCGGCTCATCACTGTAGCCTTACCTTCTCTTGTCTCCTTAATGAAGCACCTCCTTGGAGGGAGAGAGCTGGCTGGCTGTTGGAAGCCGGCCATACCCCTGGCCGACTGTGGGAAGCCTGGCCGCCTTCGGGATCTCCCTAACTGAGGGGGCCTGCCACCCACGGGTCGTACTGACCCCTCGCCGTGGGTGACGTCACGATCATCGTGGCAACAGTGCCGCACCGGACGGGGACGGCCGCCCCGTACGATGCACTGTGGCCATGCGAGTGCCGGGATTCGGGGGTGGCAGGCTTTACTGTAGGACGCCCTGTCTTGTCACTGTTATGTGGGTGCAGACTCTGAGGGCAAGATCTTAGCCGCCTGCTGAGGGGTCGGCTCCTGGGAGTCGGCCCTTTTATGGCCGGCTTCTGGAAGTCGACCTTCTTGTGGTCTTGTTTCTCAAGGATTTCAGGGCTGGGCTGCCTTTGCGCAGCCGGCTTGAGAGGTAGCTGGCTGGGGGAAGACGGCCCCATGTCTTGGAAGCTTGGAGGCTTGCTCGTCCTGTAATTTTTCTGAAGTGCCAGGGGAAGCCGGCTAGGCTACCCGTGGTCATTTACTCCGACAATACCATAAAAGGATACTTGAATAAAAAAAATCAATGAAAGACCTCGGTGAAGTTGGTTATATATTGGGCATCAAGATCTATAGGGATAGATCAAGACGCTTAATAGGACTTTCACAAAGCACATACCTTGACAAAGTTTTGAAGAAGTTCAAAATGGACCAGTCAAAGAAAGGGTTCTTGCCTATGTAACAAGTTGCGAAGTTGAGTTAAACTCAAAACCCGACCATGGCAGAATATAGAGAGACGATGAAAGTCATTCCCTATGCCTCAGTCATAGGTTCTATAAAGTATGCCATGTGATAACCCTCAAGTATAGGGGATCGCAATAGTTTTTGAGGGTAGAGTATTCAACCGAAATTTATCGATTTGACACAAGGGGAGCCAAAGAATATTCTCGAGTATTAGCAGTTGAGTTGTCAATTCAACCACACCTGAAAGACTTAATATCTGCAGCAAAATATTTAGTAGCAAAGTAGTAAGGAAGTAGCGGTAACAATGGCAAAAGTAATAGTAGCAGTTTTGTAGCAATCATAACAATGGCAGTAGAAAAGTAAAGTAACAAAGATCAATATGTGAAAAGCTCATAGGCAATGGATCAATGACGAATAATTATGCCGGATGGCATTCATCATGCAACGGTTATAACATAGGGTGACACAGAACTAGCTCCAATTCAACAATATAATGTAGGCATGTATTCTGAATATAGTCATACGTGCTTATGGAAAAGAACTTGCATGACATCTTTTGTCCTACCCTCCCGTGGCAGCAGGGTCCTATTGGAAACTAAGGGATATTAAGGCCTCCTTTTAATAGAGTACCGAAACAAAGCATTCGCACTTAGTGAATACATGAACTCCTCAAACTACGGTCATCACCGGGAGTGGTCCCGACTATTGTCACTCCGGGGTTGCCGGATCATAACACGTAGTAGGTGACTATAACTTGCAAGATAAGATCAAGAAGCATTAAGCATAGCAAAGTCGTAGCAACACCAATCTTAGAACATAGGGGATACTAGGGATCAAACCCAAATAAAACTAACTCGGTTACATGGTAAATATCATCCAACCCATCACCGTCCAGCAAGCCTATGATGGAATTACTCACGCATGTCGGTGAGCATCATGAAATTGGTGATGGAGGATGGTTGATGATGACGATGGCGACGGATTCCCCTCTCCAAAGCCCAAAACGGACTCTAGATCTGCCCTCCTGAGGAAGAACATGGCTTGGTGGCGGCCCCATATTGTAAAACATGATGAATCCTTCTCTCTAATTTTTTTCTCCCCGAACGTGAATATATGGAGTTGGAGTTGAGGCCGGTGGAGGTCCAGGGGCCCACGAGATCGGAGGGCGCGCCCCAGGGGGTGGGTACACCCCGCACCCTTGTGGCTAGGGCGTGGGCCCCCTTTGGTTGATTCTGTCACCAATATTTTTTATTAATTCTAATACTTATCTCCGTGAAGTTTTAGGTCATTCCGAGAACATTTTATTCTGCACAAAAATAACACCATGGCAATTTTGCTGAAAACAATGTCAGTCTAGGTTAGTTCCATTCAAATCATGCAAGTTAGTGTCCAAAACAAGGGCAAAAGAGTTTGGCAAAGTAGAAATGACGGAGACGTATCAAATCCCCCAAGCTTAACCCATTGCTTGTCCTCAAGCAATTCAGTTGACAAACTAAAAGTGATAAAGAAAAACTTTTACAAACTCTGTTTGATCTTGTTGTTGCAAATATGTAAAGCCAGCATTCAAGTTTTCAACAAAGATTATGAACTAACCATATTCACAATAACGTTTAGGTCTCACATTTACTCATATCAATGGCATAATCAACTAGCAAGCAATAATAATAAATCTCAGATGACAACACTTCCTCAAAACAATCATGATATGGTATAAGAAGATGGTATCTCGCTAGCCCTTTCTGAGACCGCAAAACATAAATGCAGAGCACCCCTAAAGATCAAGGATTGACTAGACATTTTAATTCATGGTAAAAGAGATCTAGTCATAGTCATACTCAATATAAATTAATAGCAATGCATACAAATGACAGTGGTGCTCTCTATCTGGTGCTCTTTATAAGACGATGATGACTCAACAATAAAAGTAAATAGATAGGCCCTTCGCAGAGGGAAGCAGGGATTTGCAGAGGTGCCAGAGCTCGAGTTTTGAAATGGAGATAAATAATATTTTGAGCGGTATGCTTTCATTGTCAACATAACAACCAAGAGAACTCGGTATCTTCCATGCTACATACATTATAGGCAGTTCCCAAACAGAATGGTAAAGTTTATACTCCCCCACCACCAACAAGCACACTCCATGGCTGGTCCGAAACAACGGGTACCGTCCAACTAACAACAATCCTGGGGGAGTTTTGTTTGCAATTACTTTGATTTGATTTGAGCATGGGACTGGGCATCCCGGTTACCATCCATTTTCTCGTGAATGATGAGCGAAGTCCACTCATCGTGAGAATAACCCACCTAGCATGGAAGATATTGACAACCCTAGTTGGTACATGAGCGGTTCAAGCATACAAAATAGATTATCATTTGAAGGTTTAGAGTTTGGCACATGCAAATTTACTTGGAACGGCAGGTAAATACCACATATAGGAAGGTATGGTGGACTCATATGGAACAACTTTGGGTTTATGGAAGTGGATTGACAAGCAGTATTCCCGCTTTGTACAAGTGAAGGCTAGAAAAAGACTGGGAAGCGACCAACTAGAGAGCGACAACAGTCATAAACATGCATTGAGATTAACCAACATTGAGTGCAAGCATGAGTAGGATATAAATCACCATGAACATAAATATCATAGAGGCCATGTTGATTTTGTTTCAAGTACATGCGTGAACATGTGCCAAGTCAAGCCACTCGAATCATTCAAAGGAGGATACCATCCTATCATACTACAGCACAACCATTTTAATTTCCATGTTGGCACGGAAGGTAAACCATTATAAACTCCTAGCTAATTAAGCATGGCATGAGTAACTATAATCTCTAATTGTTATTGCAAACATGTTTCATTCATAATAGGCTAAATTAGGAATGATGAACTAATCATATTTACAAAAAAAGATAGGTCGAGTTCATACTAGCTTTTCCTCATCTCAATCATTTCATCATATATCGTCATTATTGCCTTTCACTTGCACGACTGAATGGTGTGAATAATAATAATAGTGCACGTGCATTGGACTAAGTTGGAATATGCAAACATTATTCGAAGGAGAATACAAGGTAATATGGGCTCTTTGTTAGATCAAAAATAATGCATATGAGAGGCACTCAACATTTTCGTCGTGGTCTTCTCCTCTCGACCCCCAAAGAAAAGAAAGGAATTTCAAAGAAACACACTGAAATATTTTTAGAGTTTTTGTTTTTTTGAAGAAAGAAGAACAAGAACAAGAAAAACTATTTACATGGGAAAGCTCCCAACAAGCAAAAGAAGAACGAGAAATCTTCTTGGTTTTCTTTTAATAATACCGCTAAGCATGCATAGAAAGTAAACTAACTACAACTATTTTTTTGGTTTTTCTTACGGTTTTTCAAACACACAAGAAGAAAGCGGGAAAAAGAAATAAACAAGCATGGTTAATAAAATAAAAAAGTATGAGCACCGATGACTAGAATGAGTGTGTGAACATGAATGTAATGTCGGTGAGAAATACGTACTCCCCCAAGCTTAGGCTTTTGGCCTAAGTTGGTCTACGCCCATGGATCAAAGTAGCCCTCTCCGGTGTACTGAGGAGGATCCTGGGGGTTCCACTGGTTAGTGAGCTCCTATGGATCCCACTGATAAATAGACTCTTGATATGGATCAGGTGATGGCTCTAGCTCAGGAGGTGGTGGTTGTGTCCCCTCCCAGTATGCATGAATGTCTGCGGGCAAAACAAAGTACCTGCCTGAATGAATATCGAACAAAATAGGAGTGGGCAAGGTAATAATCTGAAAAGTATTCTCGCTAAATATCAAGTTATAAATGAGTCTCTTTTTCTCATCATGGCGAATAAACTTATGTGCTACCATGCTGTCATAATCTAAATATATAGTGGGTAGCAATTTCTCCTCTTTTTCATAATGCCTAATGGGTATCTCAAAGTGTTTGGCAAGGCGGGAGGCGAAGATACCTTCGAAAATAGGACCCTTTGTACGGTTTATACTCAACCGTTTAGCAACCATAGCGCCCAAAGTGAAAGTTGTATCACGAAGCAAAGCATGGCGCAAAATGGCAAGGTCTGGAGCACTAAGGCCTCCACTCTCCCCTCGACCAATTAAACATCTCCCAGCAAATAATGAGTAATAGCGCAACACGGGAAAATGTATACTAGCCACTCTCGCTTTTTACACCCTTCTCCTTTCCCCTACAGCAATTTCATGAATAAAACTTTCCCTAACACTAGGACGTGGTTCCTCGACGCTACCCTCATAAGGTAATTTACATACCCCACAAAAGTCATAAAGCGTCATTTGCTTGTACTCATCATATAAGTAAAAGTTTACCATGGGTGGTGATTTCCTAGCATGAAAATGAAAATTTTGCACGAAAGTGTTAGTGAGTAGGAGATATTGATCACACTGGTCGAGGAGGAAGTCGGTGATGCCTGCATTCCTAGCCAAATAATAGAAATCATCATAAATTCCATCTGCTTGTAAGAATGCATCACATGGCCATTCGCACGACCAAATCTCCGCGGCACGAGGAAGATTATACTTGGGATTCTCTTTCTCCTCATTTTCTTTTTCCTTCGAACCCCGGCTTGAGGAACCTCTCAACAATATCCTCAACATTTTCTTCCTATGAAAATTTCTGAAATTTTTAGTGACTCAAAAATGAAAGTGAAGCAAACTCAACAAAATTGATAGCAACTACTCCTACAAGTTCCTAGAGGCTATATCATGCATAAAAACTACTTTGGACCATATAAATTTAACAAGCAAGCTCAAGAACAAGGTCACCACAGCAGCAAAAATTTGCAATGAATAAATCAATAGAACAAAAACTAATTGGACCATTGGAGGAGTCACATACCGAAGAACAATCCCCCAAAGTAGTTTTGTGAATGGAGCTTTGAGCAAGGAGATCGAAAATGGCAGCAAGATGAGCAAGAACACAAGTTTGAGCTATGGAGTGATTTTTTCTAGAGGAAGGAGTGGATGGGTGCTGGAATAAGTGGAGGGGGCACATGGGGCCCACAAGGTCAGGGGCGCGCCTAGGGGGTAGGGCGCGCCCTCCACCCTTGTGGCCAGCTGGTGAGGCCCCCTGGTGTTTGTTGAGTGCCAGAAATTCTGAAATATTATATAAAAATCATACTAAATTTTCAGGGCATTTGGAGAACTTTTATTTTCAGGACATTTTTTATTGCATGGATAATTCAGAAAACAGATAGAAAATACTATTTTTGCTTTATTTAATCTAAATAACAGAAAGTAAGAGGTGGGTACAGAGAGTTGTGCTTTCTAAATTCATCCATCTCATGCTCATCAAAAGGAATCCATTAACAAGGTTGATCAAGTCTTATTAACAAACTTCTTCCGAATGACATGAAACCGGAGAATTTTCGAACAACACTAGGTTACTGATACGTCTCCATTGTATCTATAATTTTTGATTGTTTCATGCCAATATTATATCACTTTCATGTACTTTTGGCAACTTTTTTATATGATTTATTGGACTAACCTATTGATCCAGTGCCCAGTGCCAGTTCCTGTTTTTTGCATGTTTTTTGTACCGCAGAGTATCCATATCAAATGAAGTCCAAATGCAATAAAAAATAAGGAGATTTATTTTGGAATATTTGTGAATTTTGGGAGTTGGAATCACCACAAACGGAGGCCCACACAGGGCACGATACACCAGCGCACGGGCCAGGAGCCTGGCGCGCGGTGGTGGGTTGTACCCACCTTGTACGTTGGTTGGAGCTGTACTTCGGGCGCAAGGAAGCTTATATCCCGGAAAAAAATCATGTTAAAATCTCAGCGTAATTGGAGTTACGGATCTCTGGGAATATAAGAAACGCTTTTAGGCCAGATCTGGGGAACGCTAAACAGAAGAGACCAGAGAGGGAGATCCAATCTCGGAGGGGCTCCCGCCCCTCCCATGCCATGGGATCCAAGGACCAGAGGGGAAATCCTTCTCCCACCTAGGGAGGAGGCCAAGGAAGAAGAAGAAGGAGGGGGGCTCTCTCCCCCTTGCTTTCGTTGGTGCCGGAGTGCCACCGGGGCAACAATCGGGACAACGATCTACATCAACAATCTTGCTACCGTCAACACCAACTCTCTCCCCCTCTATGCAGCGGTGTAACACCTCTTCTCCCCGCTGTAATCTCTACTTAAACATGGTGCTCAACTCCATATATTATTTTCCAATGATCTATGGTTATCCTATGATATTTGAGTAGATATGTTTTGTCCTATGGGTTAATCGTGATCTTGGTTGGTATGATTGTATATTTTATTTATGGTACTATCCTACCATGCCCTCCATTCTCGCGCAAACATGAGGGCCCCCTGCTGTAGGGTGTTGCAATATGTTCATGGTTTGCTTATTGTCAGTGTTATGAGAGTGACAGAAACTTAAACGCAGATAGGTGGGCTATGGCGTATGGGAGTAAAGAGGACTTGATACTTAATGCTATGGTTGGGTTTCACGACCTTAATGATCTTTAGTAGTTGCGGATGCGTGCTAGAGTTCCAATCATAAGTGCATATGATCCAAGTAGAGAAAGTATGTTAGCTCATGCCTCTCCCTCATGTAAAATTATAAGAATGATTATCGGTACTTGTTATCGATTGCCTAGGGACAAATGACTTTCTTATTGACACAAGCTATCCACTTTTATTACCTTGCAATTTATTCGTAGTTTTATTCCCGCAAAATACTCCTAGATTTATTCCTACGAAATAGTTTCATACTTCTTTACGGTAAAGCAAACGTCAAGCGTGCGTAGAGTTGTATCGGTGGTCGATAGAACTTGAGGGAATATTTGTTCTACCTTTAGCTCCTCATTGGGTTTGACACTCTTATTTATCGAAAAAGGCTACAAATGATCCCCTATACTTGTGGGTTATCAAGACCTTTTTATGGCGCCGTTGCCGAGGAGCAATAGCGTGGGGTGAATATTCTCGTGTGTGCTTGTTTGCTTTATCACTAAATAATTTTAATTTTTTGCTCTTGTTTTCTATCTTTTGTTATGGGTAGGAAACGCAAAATACCAAAAAAATTAGTTATACCTACTAAACCAATGGTTGAAGAACCATCCAAAATATATCATACTACTGAAGCTTTCTACTTGGATCATCTTCGATCCATTTGTGCTCGTGCTGAAAACCCAACTAGCTTAGTTGAGGGAAAATCATTAGATGAGCATGCTTGTTTTGTGCGACATTGTTTATCTGAAAAAGGGAAACTTTTAAAGCATCAAATTAATACTATGCAATGCTATGCTTGGAATTTATGTGAATTATATGATTTTACTTGTTGTTATGAAGACCCTAAGAAACACCTTCCCAACCAATGTGAGTTTATTGATAACGGAATCGTATCTTCTTATGCCAAAGGTGTTTATAATTACTTTGATATCAAAAAAATTGAAGAATTTGTTGCTTTTAAGGGTGCTTACGAAATTACTTCTTTGATTGAAGAGTATGATGCTACTCTTTACAAATATGAAAATTTTGCCATACTTAAATATTGTTATGATAATTATGCTTTTGATGCCTATGTTAAACCATATATTGAAGACTCCTCTGTCGTCCAAGAAGAGACTAATATTTTGTAGGAGACTATGGAAGAAGAAATTGATGAAAATGTGAGTTCATTGGATGAAAAAAGGTGACGAGGATAGCGAAGAACAATTGGAGGAAGACCGGATTGATCACCCGTGCCCACCTTCTAGTGAGAGTAACTCTTCAACCCATACATTATGTAATGTCCCTTCATGCTTAGCGAAGGATGATTGCTATGATAATTGTTGTGATCCCGTTGGTTCATTTGAAATATCCCTTTTTGATGAACTTGATGCTTGCTATGCTTGTGGCCAAGATGCCAATATGAATGATGCTTATGGAGATGAACTTGCTATTGTTCCTTATGTTAAACATGAAATTGTTGTTATTCACTACAAAAAAATACACTTCCGTGATGATACGTGTTTGTCATAGTAGGTCACGTTTTCTATCATGCATGTACATCCATGACAAATTTATGACAGAATCAAGATAGTCATACATGTGCTGTCGTAGAAGTGTTCCATGACATCACCAAAATTATCATCATGGAAGTGTCCAATTCCATGACGATAAATCACGCATCATGGAAGTGCTTTCGTCAAGGGTGACTGACACGTGGCATCCACCATAACAGGACGCCTTATGCTATCAGGTCCGGTTTTGGATCCGATAAGCCGCTAACAGCCCGGACCAATGAGGATTTTCCACGTGTAAAATTCTCATTGGCCGGAGGAAACACGTGTTGGCTCACCGTTGGGAGAAATGTCATGCATTCATTGGACAGGAGGCGCCTATGATACGTCGACACGTGGCACGACCCAACAGAGGCCCATTCCGGTGAAAAGGCTGGCCCATTTGACTTGGTCAGAAGGTAACGGGCCGGCCCATGGAAAGCCTATTAATGGCCTGTTCGTATACAACCCATTTACAGCCCGCTAACTCACGGCCTGTTACGGCCTATCCGTATTAAGCCCAATAGCTTCATCTAGGCCTTCCAATATGATTCCAGCCCGTTGTAACTTCCGGCCCATGTATGGCCCATGATGTCTTTCGACCCATATGAGACCATTTGTAACTCTTGTTCCATTAACGGCCCTTGGTGAATCTAGCCTGCAATGAATAGTGTACCCCTTTATACCCATCAACGGCCCATTATTCCATTGGGTCGTTTCCAACCCATGTTATCTTTCGACCTTCTTAGGGCCCATTTATTCTTGGGCTCATTTCCAGCATTCGGTTACTTACGGCCCGTCATTGGCCTTTTCTGTGTGTGGGCCAAATTAGGCCCGTGGTTACAATCGGCCCGTTTGCGGGTCGTTACTCTGTTGGGCTGTTTTCATAACGTCATCAAATACGGCCGATTAACGACGGCCTGTTATTGTCGGCCCATGAATGGATGATTCCAAATCTAGCCCGTTTACAGCCCATAATGCGGTCTGTTATAGGCCCATGTTTGGCCTATCGATCATACGACACGTAGAAGGCCCATTGATGCTACAGCTCGTAGAAGGCCCATTCTTTCTATGGCCCTAAGAAGGCCCATTGTTTTTACGGCCCATAGGAGGCCCATGGTAACTACAGTAAATATGTAGCCCATGGTTATTGTGGCCTAGTTTTAAAAAATAGGTTATTGCGGCCACTAGCAAACTGCGGAAAAAGAACTACACTGACTACAAGCAAACAAATAAACAAGACAACAAGGAAATAAATAAGCAAGCAACTTACGCTAGGCTATCATGACTATTACACATATTATATCCACTGGGCATCAAAGTTTGCCACCAGTGCAAATATACACTACAAAAAAATACACTTCCGTGATGATACGTGTTTGTTATAGTAGGTCGCATTTTCTTTCATGCATGTACATCCATGATGATTTTATGACAGAATCAAGATAGTCATACCTATGCTGTCGTAGAAGTGTTCCATGACATTACCAAAATTATCATCACAGAAGTGTCCACTTCCATGATGATAAATCCCGCGTCACAGAAGTGCTTTCGTCAAGGGTGACCGACACGTGGCATCCACCGTAACGGAACGCCGTTAAGCTATCGGGTCGGGTTTTGGATCCGATAACCCGTTAACAGCCCCGACCAATGGGGATTTCCCACGTGTAAATCATCATTGGCTGGAGGAAACACGTGTCGGCTCATCGTTGGGACTGATGTCATCCACTCATTGGACAGAAGGCGCCTATGATATGTCGACATGTGGCACGGCCCAATCGAGGCCCATTCCTGTGAAAAGGCCGGCCCGTTTGACTTGGTCAAAAGGTGGCGGGCCGGCCCATGTAAAGCCTGTTAACGGCATGTTCGCATATAGCCCATTTACAGCCCGCTAACCCAAGGCCCATTACGCCCTATCCGAATTAGGCCCAGTAGTGTCATCTGGGCCACCCAATATGATTCCAGCCCATTTTCACTTCTGGCCCATGTATGTCCCATGACGTCTTTCGGCCCATATGAGGCCCTATGTAACTCTTGGCCTATTAACGGCCTGTGGTGAAACTGGCCCGTAATGAACAGTGTATCACTTTACACCCATTAACGACCCGTGGTGAAACTGGCCCGTAATGAACAGTGTATCACTTTATACCCATTAATGGCACGTTATTCCGTTGGGCCATTTCTAGCCCATGTTATCTTTCGGCCTTCTCAGAGCCCATTTATTCTTGGGCTCATTTCCAGCATTCATTTACTTACGGCCCGTTACTGTCATTTTCTGCTTGTGGGCCAAATTCAGCCCGTGGTTACAGTCGGCCCGTTTGTGGTCTGTTAATATGTTGGGCCATTTTCATAGTGTCATCAAATATGGCTTATTAACGATGGCCCATTATGGTCGGCCCATGAATGGACGATTCCAACTCTAGCCCATTTACGGCCATAATGCGGTCCGTTTGGCCCATGTTTGGCCAATCGATCATACAACCCGTATAAGGCCCATTGATGATACGGCCCGTAGAAGGCCCATTGTTTCTATGGCCCGTAGAAGGCCCATTGTTTCTACGGCCCATAGAAGGCCCACTGTTTCTACGGCCAGTAGGAGGCCCAGTGTCACTATAGTAATATTAGCCCATGGTTATTGTGGCCTAGTTTTAAAAAATAGGTTATTGCATCCACTAGATAACCGTGGAAAAAGAACTGCAATGACTACAAGCAAACAAATAAACAAGAAAACAAGGAAATAAATAAGCAAGCAACTAACGCTAGGCTATCACGGCTATTACACATATTACATCCACTGGGCATCAAAGTTCGCCACTAGTGCAAATATAGGGAACAAAGTAGCATATCATATACACTGGTTGTCAAAGTTGGCGACCAACGCAAATAAACGCCGCAACAAAACAAATCCAGAACTGAAACCACTTCAAAAGATCTCAAGAAACAATATCCTGGGTACCCATAATGCTGGCAAGATGCTTAGCAAGCTTATTAAATTTCTCTTGTTTGGCGCTTAAATCCTCCAGCGCTTGCTGTTGCTCTAGAAAATATGCATCTGAATTCTGCAGGGACTTCCTCAGTCCTTCAGCTTCCTGTCGCAGCACATCTGATTGATGTCTTTCAACTTGAAGTTGAGACTCAAGAAGACAAACTGATTCATGCAGCAAGTTCGAAGAGCTTGTGCCAACAGTAGTGGCCAGTAACTCGGACACTACATCAAGATAGGACTTTTGGGTTCCCTCACTGTCGTCAAGATAGTTTTTATCAGCTTTCTTGGAGACCAACAGGGATGTCTCACTATCTTGATCCTTATCTGCATTACTTCCTTTACCATTGGATAACGCGGTACTGTTCTCCAATATTTTGTCTGCATTCTAAAAGAGAAACAAGCAGACACATCACATGTTTACCATGTTGTATATGAAACTCATTCTGGTAAATGAGTTCAGTAGTAAAGTGGACAGGATAACAGCATGAAACAAACAGATATCTATGTACCATGGTCACTATATGGTCTATATCATTCTAGTTTTTGTTGCCAAATCAAGATAGAGACACAGTTCAAATAATATTTGTTCAAGACGAAGCAGAATAGACAGAATATAAGTGTGGGTAACCATAGAGCAATAACAACACTTGTAATGTGCATGACATGAGAACATAACTGTTTATTCAATTGAAACTGAAATCAACATAGAGCAGGTTACAACAGCAAACCAGTTAAAGAAACATGTTTAAAACATACCTGTTGCACCATTGGAGTTTCAAATCCATCCTTCAAATTTGAAAATAGTTGGTATGAGTAAATACAGTAATGCAAGAGCAAAGGAGTATGAACCATAGCTACAGAACCTGACCTGAGAACAAATCTTCTCCTTTAAGCGTTGAGTTGGGATTCGGAGTGGTGGTCCTCGTGCTTTGGGCACTGCAGTTCCCTTACTAACTGCTTGTGTTCGGGTGCTCTGTGGTGGTGACGGTGTTGTGTCAACTGGAACTGGGTTACTATCTGTCGGGGTTGCGATTAGAAGGGGTGTAGTTGGTTCTCTGTCCAACTGGGCGGGGGTACAATCTGCGAGAGTCTGGGTTATGTGTGGTGGATCTGGTCCTTGGGCAAGTACAACCTTGGTTCTATCTGCATCAACTGGTAGCACTATCTTTTTGAAGACCGTGTTGTTACTCCCTTAGATACTGCCATCACGCTCTCCAATTCAAATGGCTAATAAACAAGAAAAGTAATTGAAAGTATAGACATTGTATGATAGACAGGTGCAATGGATAGTGGGGAATAAAAGAGGGCATGAAATAATTCATATTTATGTTGTCTAACCAAACGGGATAGCATGACACAATTTCACATATATGATGGCTAACTAAACAGGATAGCATGACACAATTTCACATTATGATGGCTAACTAAAAAAGATGGAAAGACATAGTTCAAAATATGAGACTATGTAAACAGGATGACATGACATAACTATATAATGTGTTTATTAAATAGGTTGGCATGCCATAATTCACATACATTCACGGATAGAATGCCATAATTCAAAATATGATGACTGTAAACACTAAACATGATGAGATGATATAACTATATGATGTCTTTATTAAATGGGTTGCCATGCCATAATTCAGATAGATGATGTGTATGTACTATGTAAACATGATGGCATGATATAATTCAAATATATGATTTATATAGTAAGCAAGTAAGCAGATGGCAATCCATATATGATGTAAAAACTAAGCAATGCAAGACAACATGCATGACATGGGTAATATAACCCTGCCAAGTTTGAGCATAGACCTCAGGGGGAAATAGGACTGGTCATCAGTCTCTGAATCCTCCTTTGAGGAGCTCTCTGTAACCAGCAAGATGTCTGCTTCAGCAGGTAGCATTGTCTGCTCTGAATACCTTGTTTTCACTCCAGATACTTCCATCACCGCTTCAAATGGCTGATGCACAGGAAGAGTAGTTGAATATACAAACGTTGTCGACAAATGGAACACGCAATACAAAAAAATGATAGCATGATATAATTCACATACATGATGATTGGCTAAACAGCATGGCATTGCATAATTCACATATATAATGCCTTTGCAACAAGATAGCATTGTATAATTCACATATATAATGTCTTGCAACAAGATGGCAATGCATAATTCACATATATGGTAATTAGACACTAAACAGGTGGCATTCACACAAAGCATGTTTAAACTAATCAAATGACATAGCAATGCGAGACACCATACGCACGATATGAGCAACATTACCCTGCCAAGTTAGAGCATACACCTCGGGGGGGGGGGGATAGGACTGGTCATCTGTCTCTGAATCCTCCTCTGAGGAGCTATCCGTAACTAGCGAGATACACGCTTCGTCAGATAGCATAGTCTACTCTGAAGACCTTGTTTTCACTCTAGAATTTGCCATCACCGTATCAAATGGCTGATGCACACGAAGAGCAGTTGAATGTACTAACATTGTTGACAAATGTAATATGTAACGAAAAAAGGATGGCCTGATATAATTTATATATAAGATGACTGGCTAAGCAGGATGGCATTGCAAAATTCACATATATGATGCCTGGCTAAACAAGATGGCGTTGCATAATTTACATAAACGATGAATAAACTAAACAGGTGGCATTCGCACAAAGGATGTCTAAACTAAGCAGATGACATATTTGATGTATAAAGTAAGCAATGCAAGACACCATATGCATGATATAACCAACATCAGCATGCCAAGTTAGAGCGAAGACCTCAGGGGGTAAATAGGAGTTGTCTTCTCCTTCTGAATCAACCTCAGAACAGATATCTTCCTCTCGATTATAATCCGAAATGCGTGGAGGGGGGCTGCCTTTGCGCCTACCATGGAGCGACGTTTGCATGAAATTTTATTGCCACGCAAGGCTCGTCTCTTTTGCTCTACATGTTCAGTTCCATTGTTTACAATAATTGTCATGCATAGGAATAAAACATAGTGAGATTATGTAAGGAGTGCATGCAGAAATCCAGAGTGATGGTAGCAACCTGTGGATAGACCCAAAACCAATAATAGCAGGCAGATAATGGCTTCAGTTAAAAAATACAGATAATGGCTTCTTTACTGTTTGTTTCCCACCCAACATGAAACTCATAGTAGACATCGGAGATTAACTAGATAGTAGATAGATACTATTGATAGCGTCCCAGATATGTACCCCACAACCATTTAAAAACTCAAGTTTGACCATTAGTTTGGAGCTGACTCAGAGTCTAATCGGTGAACAGGACGATAAAGTAGCATGTAATGTTAAGCGATGCATAACGTAAGCAAACACGAAAGAGTGCGACCTCTCTTGCGGACCCGTGTAGTCGTCGAGGTCATCTGCTCGGTTGATGATGGTAATGCAGTTTTCATGGCTGCCAGCGGCGGGATAGAAGATCTGAGACGGCGAAAGACAGTTTGGAGGTCGGATCCCTGCTGTGCTGGACCCTTCTATCGTTGGAGCAGCTGAGCTGGGGTGGACGACGGCGCAGCAGGAGTGGGACAAACCACGCAAGGTTTCCTTTGACAACTATCTTTAAGAGAAGTAATTCTGTAAGGGCTCGTTTGAATTGGAGGATTCCAACAATGCAGGGATAGGAAATAGACAGGAATAGGATAGGAATGCACGTGCAAAATAGAGAATTTAAAAACACATGATTTCTGCCAATCTGGGTGTTTGATTCACAACAATTGGAAGATCACAGGATGCAAAGAAGCATGGTGAGATTAAGTCAAACCACGAGAAAATGTACGGTTATAATGCTATTATGCTACTATCTCTTAGTCTTGTGCTTCATGAATAGGAATTTGAAAAGGAGGACAAGTGAATATTAAAATTCCTACGTTTTTTCTTTCAAGGAGACACTAAAGGAACAAATCCGTGTGCTTAGTGGACAATATATATAACATGTAGAGTAAAAAAGAGATGCAACAAGTGTACAACCTCTTTGGCGAAGCCATGTCGATCTCAGCGTGATTGGGTTGGCCGGTGAGGATGCTTCGGCTGACTTTGCTGTCAGAGGAGGGGAAGAAGATCTTAGGCGTCTGGAGATGGAGCCCGAGGTACTGCTCCACTATGATGGAGGGTTTCGTCATTGGAGCAGCTTCGGTGAGTTGTACGATGCCAAGGCTGAAGCAGGACAAGAGAGACAATGAACAACGTTAACCTGAGTGGAATTCTAACAGCATCTCCAATACATGACGTAAAATACATAACCACAAAGTGCTAGATGCAAAATACATCAGCCGCTCATCTCTGAACTTAACTGTCGAAACTGAACTTAACTGTCGAAACTGAATTTTGCTGTCGAAACTGAATTTTGCTGTTGAAACTAAACGCACTAGCAAGGTGAGGCTACATGTCGGTCGACTGACTTTTTCATCTCTGGTCAGTCTATTTTGCAGCCATTGGATACGAAATCAAGGGCCTACGGTTCATCTTCAACCTCCACCCCCTGAGCCGCCAGCCACCACCGGCCAAACAGTAGCCCCCCGCCGCCCGCGGCCGGCGGTGCGCCACCCCGCCCACCCCGAAAACACTCCCCACCGCCGGTCCGCCGCCGCCTCGGCCATCCCTCTAGGCCCCCCTGTGCCGAGCTTTTTCTTCGGCGATCCCCACGCCACTGCCCCGCCAACGCCCCGCCACCGCCGGCGACCACCGCCGGCAAGCACCGCCCCCATCCTGAACCCTAAGATAGATAGTGGGGTACCTCTTCAGCGAGCCCCCCTCCCACTGTGGCTGGTTCTTCCTTCACCCCGGCGAGCCCCCCCCCCACCTACTGAAAATCGACTGACCCAAAAGTCGATTTAGTCGACTGAAGTGTAGATAAATCGGAGCAGCATCGCAAGCAAGAGCAAGAGCGAGAGCAGCAGCGCGAGCAAGAGCAATAGCAAGAGTAGACCAGACAGAGGACCGAGAGCAAGAGCAGAGCAGCAACACGAGCGAGAGCAAAAGCAGCAACAACTCCTACTGATGTGGACGTCGCCGCCGAGGGAGCGATGCCGTGGAGGAAGCGACTGGCGACGCCGCCGTGGATGGAGCCGCGCCGTGTCGGCTCGGGACCGAGCACCGGCAGCACCATGAGATCGAATCAAGAAGAAAATGTGGCGATTAGTGTACAACCTCTTTGGTGGCGTCGATTAGGCCGCATTTCATCCGAGGAAACGGTGATGATGATGCTCTTCTGATGGTGCAGGTGAAGATGGTGGTGTGGTAATGGAGGTGGCGCGAAAGACGAGGGGAACATCGAGGCAGCACCTTGGAGGTGGAGGATGGGGTGGCTGAACCGGCGGGACGATGAGATCGACGACGGATCCTCATCCGGTACGGTGGATGAGGGACGTCGAGGTGTTGTTGTGGATGACGTCGTTGGGGAAGAGGCTCCGGCTGGGTGGCGGACGGAGCAGGGTGTGGGGTTTTGTCACGGGTTTTCGCGGCCTCGGTGTATGAATGGGTGGGCGGATGGGATGGCAGTGGGGAACCATGGCTTAGAGACACGCTTGTCCGAAATGTGGGGTAAGTTATGAAAGTACCCCCACCGATTTGAGGCAGTTCTTTCGGTTCAGGGGTAC
The DNA here is from genome assembly GCF_018294505.1 of Triticum aestivum. Lineage (NCBI taxonomy): Eukaryota > Viridiplantae > Streptophyta > Magnoliopsida > Poales > Poaceae > Triticum > Triticum aestivum. The sequence goes on from NC_057794.1 coordinate 331,428,860, forward strand.
CACGGGCATTTCGCGTGTCGGGATTTCACAGGAGGTGGGAGTTTTCGCGCGCGTTGTAATTTCGGAATAGCAAGGTGCGGGTTGAGATGGAGGGAGTTGTCAGAGCACAACGAGACAAAGATATATCTTAAATATTTCGGGCTAACAAGGCGCGGGTTGAAATTTCCGGACAAGCCTAACATGTACTGTACCAAATCAATGCGCATTACAAATGTCATTCAAAACTTTGAATTCATGTTATGTTCAATTAAAATATTTCACTACGTGTATAATGCATGCAACCTACTACTCAAATGAACGTTTTAGTGCATTCCAAACGTATATACTACCACTTCAATATGAACTAAATTTGAATTCGTTTCTCTATTTGAATAAGATCTACAGTAATGATTGTTGTGAAGTCAAAGCATTTGAATTCGTTTCTCTGTTTTAATAAGATCTACAATCATCATTATTGTCAAGTTAAACCATCGTTTGTGTATTATCTTCACAGCACACCACATGATTAGTCTCGAGTTACATATGAACTATGTGTACTATATGAACTCGAACTAGATTTTTTGAATCCACTTTATTTTGATTTCAAATCACATTACATTTCTAGCTCTAGCTAGATCTTCATAATCTAAACCATGTCTCATATGTATAATGTGTTTATCACATTATGTATGGTGCCCCGCCCCCTACGCCTACAAGTATTTAGATGTGAGTTGCAAACACCACACATTACCACAAATTCAAATAAAATGTGAGAATGTTCGATATATAGTATTGTTTAGATTGTTCGATATTTAGTTGTAAGCTGCAAACGCCACACATTATCACAAATTCAAATAAAATGTGAGATTGTTTGATGTATAGTATGGTTTAGATTGTTCGGCATTTAGCTGTGAGTTGCAAACGCCATGCATTATCACATTATGGTATAACATGTGCACAGACGTGTATCACCGCTATATTCATGCATGCAATGTTTAAAACACTATGATCTCCTATTCAAATATATGAATCCGCTTTCATATCAAATTATGATCTTTGTTAGTCTCTTACACCCACACAATCCTCTAACCTTTGTAGCTACCACTAACTTTCTCTCGTGCATGCACACGCCCTCCTCGCCCTCCCCCTCCCTCGGCATTCTATACACCGGGCACATTCATTTTTTTCTTTAGGTCGTTCTCCCAGAGTCTCCACAACTCCTTTCCGACACACACCGATCGATAAACCTCTCCAGCGATGCCTGCCTACAACATACACACACACCTTCAATCTCCTCCTTTATGTGTCCTTGCCTCGTGTCTCTCATACGGTCAGACACACGTGTAAACTCTCGCCCCTCTTTTCATCGATCTCACAACCGCACACTCCTCCCCCTATCTAGCTAGTAGTTGGGCCTCTCGCACCACCTCCTAGCTCCATTCTCTCTGTCTATCCGTCTCGCTGGGCCTTATTTGCCTCTAACAAATGGACGTACACTGACCGATCTCTCGCTATACATATAGCTAGCTAGGTCCTTATAACTCGTTTTTACCCACACGTCAATCGATCTACCTCATTAGTTGTGTCTCTCCCTTCCTCCGACAAACAACAATTGATCTACCGATCTAGTTAGGTTTGCTTACCAAACACATGGTTCCCCTTCATCATCCATGGATGTGTCCCGACAGATCTATCATGCACAGGCACACACAGAAACACATCCCCAGTCTTATTGATAACATTGCAGTTCCACCCTCAGTTTGTCTAGTAGGCCTCTCCCACCATCTTTGAGAAGCAACTCCATCACCCATCCAACACTCTACCCCTCTCCCTCCCTCTCCCTACCTCTCTCTCTCCTCTCTCTCTGTCCCATCATATTTCCCGTCCTTCAGTTATGTATGGATGTCGACCGATCACCCTCAAGACATAGCTGGGTCTCTCCTTCTCAACACATATACGAGTCGTTCTACCTCTATAGTTAGGCCTCTGCCTACCCCCACCCCTCCCCCCCACACACTGATACGTCGAGCGCTCTAGTCATGTCTCCCTGCCACACACAAACTTGACATGTGCCCTCTAACATTCTGGTAGGTCAGTCGCCCTATATCTTTGACTTGCACACACACACAATTTCGATGGCTCTCTTCATCGATCTCGCACCCACCCACTTGATCCTCTCTTCGACTCTATCGATAGCTATGACCCCTCCGTCTCTTCTCGTGGATTACCCAACCCTCTATGTATGATATGGATAGGCCTCCATTTCACACACATTGCATGCAAAATTTTGTTTGAGATGTCATTGACACATATTCCCACAAATAATTCACGAAATCAACCCCCACCCCACCCCCACCCCAAAACAAAAAACACTCACGAACGCAGTTTGTATCTCTCACACACACCCACGTAGAGAAGATGTGCATGCACGGGGCACGTACTCCCGTCTCTTTCCGAACCACACCCGCGCGGGTACACGGTGGAGCTCATTTCTATACGAAAAAGGAAGCCCACGTGGTAATTTGGCACGTGTACTAGTTGTCCACTTGGTGGAGGGAGGATCATCTACCACGGGTGAACAAACAAATTGCGACTTGACGTGTTATGTTAAAAAAGAGGCAAACCATGTGGGGCCTACCTTAGAGGCAAGGCTCTATACACTAGAGTACTTTTGATGTGTCCCGTCAACTCGCAGAACGAGGAGAAGCTTGCTTAGTATGCCATCTCCCCCGTTCCTAAATATAAGTCTTTGTAGAGATTTCACCATGAACCACATGCGGATGTATATAGATGCATTTTAAGTGTAGATTCATTCATTTTGTTTCGTATGTAGTGGAATCTCTACAAAGACTTATCTACTAGTAATAGCTAGCCCCCACTACTAGGAATTCTCTATCCTCTCCTTGAGCCACATCATCAAAATTGATGTAGCCGTTAGATGAAGTAAATCAGTCCATAATAGCCGTCTGATCTAGACGTTGAGAGGCTCTGCACTAAGCCACATGCAAGCATGCAGAAATACCGTGGCACATGCATGTGAGTGGGTTTTAAATCACATCAACATGTCTACATGCAAGCATGCACCGGTAGCATGCATGTAAGTGAGCTTTTAAGTCCCGTTAACATGTCAAAAAGAAAAATATAATCCCATTATGCAGTAGGAGTTGGCTGATCTTTTTTCCTTACGTGGGATGATCTAAATGATGATGGGAGTTTATTTAGTTTGGCTACCACATTTGTCATGCAGTTAGGTGTCGCACGGTGATAGTGTGAGGTGGGCCATGTAATCACTGAGCCTGCGTGTTCTCACTGCTCTTGCACGCCTCCGCTGTAAGAATGGAGAAAATTGTAATCTAGTAGTAGTACCTCCTTTCGCCGAAAGCATGGGACATCCAGCAGTCCTACCACCTCAGTAATAAAGACCAATGAGCCGTCAAATCACATAGACCCAGCAGTAAGTTGGACGGACGAAGCAACCATCACTCTTGCGCCAGTGAGAGGTCGCGTCCACTCTGCCCGGGCATGAATGCAGCACCGATTCTTTGGAGCGGCACTGTCCGTTTTGGGAGGGAAGCGCGCGGGGGCGATGGAGGGGCTTTGGGTGGGCCAGGCTGGTTAGGAGCGGGCGTGGCAGCTGTCTGCATGTCCCTACCGGACACGCCCGGAAACGGGAGGATGCACCGACTCTCGCGGCTAAAATCGTACACTACGCAACATCTCTCTATAGGAGTAGGTCGATCTGTCGCTCTCTCTAACACACACATGATGTTAAACACACACACACACGCACCTTGGTCCCGTTGCACCTTCTAACATGACTTATTACACCTAGACGGAGGGAGTAGTAAGTATACGAGATACGGTGGCACACTTCGAATACAAGTGCCCAAAATTTGTGTGCATGTTATAATAAGGATTCACTTAAAATAGTACGTGAGCGAACAGAGGGATCAATTGGACAGGGTTCCCGAGCAGTAGCGAGATGTGCGAGGTAAGAAACACCGCTGGCGCTTTTAATTTTTCTTATTAATTTGTTTGTTTCACCCTCTGACTGGTGGGACCCAACGTACTACGTGGAGAGAGCTAAGGTGACTAAGGCTGCATTATTTCTGCACCACTGTGGATAGTATTACCACCAAAGCCACATGACATGATTATGATTGAAATTCCAATGACTCCCACACACACAAAAAAACACGGCATGCTTGTCACATGAATGCAGGAATGTATAAAAGGTTATTTCCTTCTCGTTGAACATAACGGGAGGGTTGTGTAGCTGGTTAGCCTGTTTGCTCATCAAACTTGAGCATAATTTGTGCCAGGAGGATTCTTTGACTGATCAAAAATGTTTTCTAGGGTTTGCACACTTCACACTCTCTCTCCAGTATATATATATACATGTTGGAGCCTCAGCGCTTGTAGTTGCTCTCTTCACACTCTCTCGCCCTCTCCCGCTGGAGCCTTAGCTCTTGTAGTTGCTCTCTTCACACTCTCTCGCCCTCTCCAGATCTAAACAAGACTTCGTTGGCCTCTCTCTCCCCTCATTGCTGCTCAAAGAGCCGGCAGGATCCGTCCGTCGGGAAGGGAAGGAGGCTTAACACTGTCGCCGTCGGCGAGGGACTACTGGTGCAGCTATTCACTTTCCACCCAGCGGTGGCGCGGGAGGGCCTCCGACCCCTTCTTCTTCGCCGCCGTCCCGTCGCCCACCGAACCACGCCCCAAGAACCTTAAGGTATAATTTACTTACTCCACATGCATTGCTCCAGCTGCATGTATACCATGAATCTAGGACGTGGTTCAAAGAGGAAAGGAGTGGGGGAAAGTAGTGGGAAAAGTTGTATATAGAATGAATCAAGGACGTGGTTCAAAGAGGAAATGAAGGGGGAAAGTTGTATAACATGAATCTAGGACGTGGTTCAAAGAGGAAAGGAATGGGGGAAAGTAGTGGGGAAAGTTGTATCGCATAAATCTAGGACGTGGTTCAAAGAGGAAAGGAAGGGGCGAAAGTACTAGTTCAAAAAGGAAAGGAAGGGACAAGGCTGTAGAGTTTGAGCAGGACTAGATTTGTTGCGCTCACATAGGGAAAGGTGTCTAAAGATAACAAAACTGGGACCAACACAAATATGCTCCTTGGTTGTTTGTTCTTTGTTGCAACAGACTGTGCATGACCACAATACATCGGTAGATGCACATGGTGCTGGTGCGTCCACTGTCCCGTGCAACTCATTAGCTGGTGTTAATCTAAGGCCCTGTTTGGTTAAAAACTCCCTAGTCCCTACCTGCTTGGTTCCAGGGACTAAACATGGACTAGAGGTTATTAAATGACATGCTAAAAGACCATGTTACCCCTAGTAATGAACTAATGGAGACAAGGTGCGATGTGTGGCAGGGGCAACTGTTGGAAAAAGTCCCAAAAAGACTCCCTCGGGGTCTTCTTTCTTTAGTCCCAAATGCCCACTTTTAGTCCCTAAAGTCCCTCCTGTTTGGTTTATATGGGACTGACACGGAGTTTTTTTAGTCCCTATACCAAAATGTCCCAGTAAACAAACACCCTCTAATAATGCCGCTGGAAAATTGATGCAATGGCACAGTTAAAAGCAAATTACATGTTTAACGAATTTTATTGTTAATATAATCTCTATGTTAATATTAATCAATGCCACCGTTTGAGAAATGCTACTGTCTTGCTTTCTTTCCCATTTAGATAAGGTAGATGCTTCTTTTTGTTGGCTTCTGTGTCATCCACCGTTATTGACCACTAATTGTTTCCTTTGCACCTCTGTGTAAACATGGTTATCTACTTCACATCGTTGCCATTGTGACCTTTTGTTGCACTGCACAAAACACTTTAGTTTTAAGAGTGTTTTGTGCAGTTCAACCAAAATGTCACACCGACAATGTTGCTTGATTGCTTGATCTTAGTGGAACTGCACAAGAGGAGATCTTACTTCCTATCCGTTAAGGCGAATTTGGTTCAGATCTTCTTCTTGTGAGTTGTTTGAATTCCGCATCATGAGAGGTCAGTACTAGCCTTCTTTCACATGATTCTGCAGTGTGCTTTCATATGTTGTGCTACTTGTACGATAATGTTGCTTGATTTTAGTGAACTACACAAATGGAGACAAGACTTCCAATCTGTATGTGCACCGTAATATCCCATTGAGGTAAGATAAGGATATTTCACAACTTCTGGCCTGTATTTTGCCACTTTCATCAAAAAATTAAGTTTAGTACTATACTTTTGCTCCCTAATTGACATGCCAAATCTTACATTGAAGGCGAAGCTTGTTTGTTATTAAACCAAGTGATGAAGGGGAAGAACAAGGGGAAGAAAAACAAAAATCAACTCCCGGTGCTGTAATGAAGCACTGGAACTGTGATGACACAACTAATGATATAGTTTTGCATCTTAATTTATTGCTATGGCTTGAACGAGCAATTGTTTTGCCACTGATTTGATGCCACTCTTAATGTAATATGTAATTATCTCTACTTGTGCAAACAGGGATCTTCTTTGAAGATACCATATATTTTACTGGAACTGCACAAGAAGATGTTGGAAACATTAAACTAATCGAGGAGTATATAGTAAGCATGGCCACCACCGTAACCCAACGTGTGATGGGTTATCTCTAGAGACTCACAGATTTAAATCCTCAGATCGCCATCGGTAGAGCACTAAGGCTCGACCAGGAGAGACACGTGCATCGACTGGTCAATCCACTTCCCCCGATAGAAGAGGAGTGTATCCCAGTACCAGAGACGTTTTCTAGGGACCCCGTCCAGTTACCATTCCCATTTTAGACGTCGCTGTGGTGTTCATTATTGCAACATTTATTTATGTGTGTGACTTATGCGTGATACCCTGAGTTTGTACGACGAGTCAATTATTTGGTTTCTACTAATGTGTGTAGTTTTTGTTGTGGTTTATGCTCCTTTAAAATTAACTGTTTTTCCCTCGTAAAATCCTGGAGTGAGATTTCTTTTCCCTGAGTTGCTACATCTGCACCTTCTCACGACGTGGATTAATTAATTTCACACAGCACCACGGCAGCACACTCACAACCATAATCATTCGGACACATACACTATTTGCAAAACTTTGCAATGGTGTTACATCCAGCTAATCACCCCCTAACAACAGTTAGCACCCTGCACACCCCATCTACTCCTCGTGATCACCACCACCGCGGAGAGCCAACACCCGAGCAGCAGCGTCGCGATGATCGTCGAGGATCATCGTGCACAGGAGCCCGGAGAGCCCCAGCAGTGTCGCCAGCCCTACGCATATCAGGATCACAAACCAGTCCGGCATCGCCTCCGCCATTAGAGCCTAACCCGAGCTTTTGTAAGCAGTAATGGAGGAAGAAGGAGGAGGAGAAGTGAGGCCAGGTGCGAGGAAGAAGAGAGGGGCACCCCGGCCGTTTTATAGCTTGAGCTCGGTGTACGGTGGGCGAAGTCCACCAACACCGCTCGTCGCCGATCGCCGGTGTTTGGAGACGAATCCGCGAGCAGTGCCGACAGCAGTGCCGATAGCATGCTGGCCCGCGAGGTGAGTGCACGCTGCACCGGCAGCTAGCACGCCGCGCACTACCGCGGTACGGCCTAGATGCCCTACGCGCTAGGTGTCGCCGGTGGGGAAAGCATGGGAAAGCGTGTGGGAGAGAGGAAGAAGAGAGAACCAGAGGGAGAAGAAGAGGCAGACAGTGGGCCCCGGGTCCACCTGACGGCCAGAGAGAGCACTGTGCTCTCGGGTACGACCAGCGTATATTTAAATTTAGAAGTTATTCTAAATTTATATCCAGCATAGAAATCTCACGTTTTTGTCCCGAACCGTAGATTTTTCCACACAGCACCAGTATTCACACTGTGGTTTTTCACCACTTATTGCCCTCTCACTGTAGCCACATTTTTACTGCTTATAGTTTTTCTTAAAACAGCTTTTAACAAATCTCGAGGAAGAGATTTTTCTTAAGGGGGGTAGTGTTGTGACACCCAAAATTTTTGGCCTTGTTTTATTAATTAAGATTTTGCCAGGAATTAAAACTTTTATTTTTCTGGGCTCCCTTTTTATTTTTGAACCATTATCTCCCTTGTTATTATGGAGTTTTTCCCCAAAGTGAAAACCTTTCAAATATGTTATTGGACTTGTTTAACCTCTCAAGAAAAACTTTTCTTTTATCAGTATAACTAATTACATAATTAATTTGCTTGATCCTTATTTTCTTGAAAAATGGTTTTTCAAGGTTATATGGCCATATTTGAACTACAACCATTTGATAAATTCACCTAAAATTCCAACCAAAATTTGGAGATGTCATGTGATGTCTTTAAATCACTTTTATACAAGAATATCTTTTATTCTTGAAATATTTTGAGCTCTGCATCAATTTTTCCTTCTCTGGTCCAGAGTGCAATTTGCACTACAACCCTTTTAAATAATTCTTTCTAGCCTCCACCAAAATTATGGGATATTGGTAGTAGCCTATGATTCAACTTTATGCAAAAACATAGTGCTGTTCTTTGAAAAATTTGAGTGAATCAACCTCATTTTCCATTCTGGTCCAGTCTTGTGATTTCTACTGCAACCCTATTTATTTTTGCTCCAATGATCTTGTGCTTTCTCCTACTTGTAGACAGCCCTACCAAACCCTTAAGTCCAGGAGCATGCACCCATTGGCATATTTTTGGTTCATGAAATAATGCCATTTATCTCCTGTCCAGATTTAAAGTTTTGCAAAACTTGCACTAACAAGTTTCTGCTTTTGGCAAACTAACCTCACCACCCTCTTGTACATCTAAAGAGACCCCAATCTGGAAGTTTTCGCCACCCCAAGAGATGCCTAGGTGCATGTGGCATTCTATCGAGCACCCTGTAGGCATGACCAGTTTTGACATGAGTTTTGGCATTGCACTGTGAGCTTGCACCTTTGATCAAACTAACCTGTCCACTAGACTCCCAGTTACTCCTAACCTGGGTCTGTTTAGTGCCAGCCTCACCCAAACCCTGTAGCAGGCCCTGGCATTACGACGAGCATGTTCCGTGCACGCCCAGAGCGCGAGCAGAGCGTGCGTTTGGCACGCGTTTTGCACGTGCCGCGCCCGAGCCGACGCGTCGCGCCCCTGGCCTTGCCACCACTGCAAAGCCACGCCACGCACTCCCCCTCTCACCGCAACACGCCAAGCCTCCCCTCGCCACGCTCCGGCAAGCTAGGAGCTAGCCGCAGGCCGCCCGACAGCCCCTGCTCATGTCGGCGCCGCCCGAGCCTCCCTCGCTCGCCAGCTCGCCCCTGGGACAGTGCCCGCTCGTCCGCTAGCTCCTGCCGCCATCCCCAGCCCCGCCACGTTGCCCTGCAAGCTACAGAGAGGCGGTTCGCCGGCATCCTCATCCACCGCCGCGGAACCGACCTCGTCGCGCTATAAAAGGAGGTCCCCGAACTCCCCCGAGCACGCAGGCAACCTCAGGCCACCCCAATGGCACTCCCCTAGCTCGCATTCGACCCGGGGAGGCCTCCTTCCTCATCTCCGGCAACTCCTGCCCCCGCCACTGCCCCGGCCAATCCGGCACCTCTAGTACCTCCCCCTCTCCACTCTCTCCACCAGGAGCCTTCTTTTCCTCATGCGAACACTTTCCCCTACTCAATTTTGATCGGGAACCACCGTAGCCCCAAACTCACTTCGCCCCCGAAGCCCCCTCCGCCGCGAAGCTCACCGCCGACGACTCTTTCCACCCCCATCTAACCAGCGACCACCGGAAGGACCGCCTCGGTCTCGCGGATCCATCCAGACCCTCTGGAACCCGCGGGGAGCCGCCGTTCGCCGGCGACGATCGCCGTTGCCTCGCCTCCGTTCGGGCAGAGGAAGAGGAGGGAGGGATAGACTGGTCAAACCTGACCAGTGGCCCCCCTCGACCCACTGTTAGTGACCCTGTACCTATCCACGTGGGTTAAGTGAAGGCGTAATCCACCCCTGTACGTTTCCCCCGCTCCGAAAGCGTATTCCCCTCTGAAACGTTTTCTTTTCTGTTTTATTTTAAATAACAGATTTTGACCACAACTTTAACTGCCTATAACTTTTTAAATATAACTCCAATGAATTAATTCTTTATCCTACATCTCTCAAATATTATCTAGTTTATTTTAAGATTTATTTGAAAATTTTCCAAACAACTTTTTTGTACTGTTTTTGAAATATGTGTTATTTGCATATTTTTGAAAATAGGATTTTGGGAGAGAAGGAAGCTTTCAAAAATTTTGGAGAGCACCCCCACCTCTCCACACCATTGAAGGCAAGCATTCTGAACCCCGGAATAATATTTTTGGTGTGTTAGTTGACACATTTATAACACCACCTTATATCGGAGAACTTGTTATTTCATGTGATATGATCATTTCCCTGAATGCATATTAGTGATTTCCTTGCTGTTGGAAATGAATATACTTGTGATGGTAATCATCCTCATGTGCCTTGCATGCATGCCGGAAAGGAATCCGGGAAAGCCTCTGCCTTGGGTAGGAGTGAGCTTGTCGCCGGTCCCCGTCGGGACGGTTATGTCCGGTATGGCATGGTAAGGTATATTGAGTGGTGATTTTGTTGGTTGAAATATATTTGTTATACATGTCATGCAGGGAATTTATAAACCTCCTGAGTCGACCGTAGATCGAGTCTTGTTCCAGTAACCCCCATACTTGCTATGTACTACCACTTGTCCCTGCCGCAGGTAGGGTATGGTTCAGTAAGTCGTCAACCCCTTTCAAGCACACACCGTACAGAGAGGCCATGGTGGAAGATATCGGTTGTAGCCGGTAGGCATGCCACCTGGTCCGGGGGCATGGGTGTTTCCGGTTGGGACCGAGAGGGGAGGCCACCCCTTAGAGCGCGCGATATAAATTTGATCCCATGCTACGCGAGGTTGTAGCCTCCCCACTTAGAGTTTTGCTTAACAAGTGTCGTGGGTGATTCCAGACACCGATGAGTTAAGCTGGTGTGTGCAAGTTAGGCGTGTTTTCAACTAAAAGGCCGTAGACGGAATTAGTCCCGATGGACTAAAGGAATCCGTTACTCGTGGGTAAAGAGTACACCCTCTGCAGAGATTAAAACCTATTCGAATAGCCGTGTCCATGGTTAAGGATTACAGTCTGGGATGGGTCAAGTGTTGGTCTTAGTGTCGGTCTTCGGAGGAGATATTGTTAAACCAAACTTGGATATCGACTAGTTACTTGTGAGGACCATGATTATTATTTTGTGATGGACTAACCCGTTGCATTATTTATATTATCGAGTATCCCTGGGACGGTTCTACCTCCTGGATATTCATTGTGATTATTTATTTTATAAAGCCCTTTATGTGGTGTCGCTCAGACGCCCGACTGTGGCATTTCTTTTAAAGCCCTTTATGTGGTGTCGCTCAGACGCCCGACTGTGGCATTTCTTTTAAAGCCCTTTATGTGGTGTCGCTCAGACGCCCGACTGTGGCATTTCTTTTAAAGCCCTTTATGTGGTGTCGCTCAGACGCCCGACTGTGGCATTTCTTTTAAAGCCCTTTATGTGGTGTCGCTCAGACGCCCGACTGTGGCATTTCTTTTAAAGCCCTTTATGTGGTGTCGCTCAGACGCCGACTGCGGCATTTTATTCCCACTCTATTACTGCTTATTCATGTTGCATGAAAATAACCTGCTTGCATGCATAAAAGATGTTTTATTTATGACTGACGATGTGATCATGGAATTTTTCAGTGCATGATTATCAATTATATTATACCTGTGTTCTTAATGTTTGCGAGTACATTCAAAGTACTCACTGGCTTGTCCCTGGCTATTGTCTTGGCCAGATTTCTGCTTGGAGAGGAGCGTGGCGATGACAGCCCTGGAACCTAAGCAACGGTGATAGCAGCCTCGCGAAGATAGGAGTTAACCTGGTCAGCTGTTCCTGTGGGAAATGGAGTCCCATAGACACTGATGTCTCACAAACCGCTTCCGCCATCGACCACTAGAAACCCAATTGTTGTACTCACAGGCCAGAATGGTCTTGTACTACATATTTTGTATTTTGCTTGGAATTTCTGTATCAAGTTGGAGCCTCATCAGCTAACAGTAATCCTGGGGCTGATGAGCACGACGGTCTTTTCTGGAAATTTATACCCAGAAAAACCCGGTCGTGACAGACTTGGTATCAGAGCCAGGCTGACCATTGGCTAATCCTATCTTAGCCGGGTCTATAAACTTAGGCAAACCAACCCACCAAACCATAACCAAACCCCAGCCAAGCTTCTCGTGCAAGATAGCCACACAGTGACCCAACACCTTTTGGCAGTCGGTGCCCAACCTATCAACCTAACCTGTCGCTCATGCGCCAGCGATCGAATCCTAAATAGTCCTTTCTCGCAAACGTGCGAAGGAAGACTCCGTCCCCTTCTCCTATAAAAAGGGGCACGCTAGCCCAAACACAGCACAGCACAGCCTCTACCCCAAACCAAGCTACAATGCCTGGCCCTGTCGTGCACAATGAGACCACGGCAACCAACCTTGGAGGCTTTGTGACCATACTCGCAAACCTCACCCGTCGTGCCTATGCGTTAGAAGAGCCCCCAGAATATGTTGTGTACCAAGGACCCATGAGCGGTGAGAACCGTCAATTCTGGGCCACTGTACACATCTACGGTAGGGGTCTAGAGCCCGAGCGCCCCTACAGGTTCACCGGTAGGACAACTTCCTTTGAGCTTCAAGCCATCCAACTAGCTGCTCGAGAGGCTATAGTTCATCTCCGGCACTTGTCGCCCAGAGTTAACTGTCGCTCGTTCCACTACTACCCCAGACGTGAAGGGTATGGTAGACCACCCCAAGTTGCCAACGGAGATCACGAGACAGATCCTGCATTGTTGCACCTAGTGCGCTATGTAAGTGCACTAGAGGAACTGTGCGATCAAATCACTATTGATCTAATCGCAGCTCGTGGAGAGCTGGTTCGTCGAGCCCCGGCGAGAGAAGAGAACGAGCCCAACGCCGACAACCCAGTCGTGCTGTTTGGACACCCGATCGAGTCCCTGAGGCCTGCCCCAGCCATCGGCCAAGGTGCTGCGATAACCCCAGAAGTGCTTCGTCGCATATTGGGAGCACACTCCAACGGGATTGTGGCCAACAATCCCCGAGATGGTCCTCATCGCTACCCCGAGCCTGCAGCCCCTCAACCCACTCCAGCTAATTCCGACGACGAGACCCGTGGAGGAGCCTCAAGGCACGCCCGCTTGGATGTAAACGAGGTAGACTAAGTCACCCGAGTCGTATCGAGTCCCAGTGTACCCTCGCTTTGTAATCGTGTGGCCTTGTAATTAAATGCCGCCTGTTGTCGTGCCTCTGTTTTAATAGTAGCCTTGCCTGGATACGCCAGTATGCAGTATAAGATTTCTATCCCGGACACAGTTACCAAAAATCACCCCGTCAACCCCACAGTAACACATCACTATAGTGAAATGTGTGAATCTGTGGCTTGACCCCGACCCTTGGAACAGAGCTGAAAATTTTCTTTACCATTCACCTCGGTAAAAATGACCCAGCTCCGGTGCTATAAAAAGGCCACCGCGTGACCTTGCCAAGCACCTCTCACCTTGTGCACCACCCTCACAACCATTTCCTTGCCATGCCGAGCCCTAGCATTTATCTGAGAACCCCAGATGCAACCCCAGGTAGTTTTGTCAAGATATTGCGGGATTTTACCTGCAGTACCATGGGCGCTACCCAGCCACCCCAGTACGAGCTGTTCAAATCGAGAATTACCCCTTCCACCTCGAGATATTGGGCAGCAGTACACATCCCTCCCGTAAACTCAAACCAAGATCCAACGGAGGTCTCCTTCGTGGGGAAATCTATGCCAACCCCACATATGGCCATAGAAGCTGTTGCATACGAAGCGCTTGCTCGCCTTCGATTCGCGGTACCCTATGCCAGCGAACGAGGGTATTATTACTTCCCGAGCCGTGCAGCACCCGGAGGAGTGACATCTTTTCCCGGTGGACGAATTGAGAGAGACCCAGTCCTGGCCAACCTTGTCCAGTACGTCATCGCTCAAGAGCGTTTAACCCAACGTGTGATGGGTTATCTCCAGAGCCTCGCAGATTTAAATCCTCAGATCGCCATCGGCAGAGCACTAAGGCCCGACCAGGAGAGACACGTGCATCGACTGGTCAATCCACTTCCCCCGATAGAAGAGGAGTGTATCCCAGTACCAGAGACGTTTTCTAGGGACCCCGTCCAGTTACCATTCCCATTTTAGACGTCGCTGCGGTGTTCATTATTGCAACATTTATTTATGTGTGTGACTTATGCGTGATACCCTGAGTTTGTACGACGAGTCAATTATTTGGCTTCTACTAATGTGTGTAGTTTTTGTTGTGGTTTATGCTCCTTTAAATTAACTGTTTTTCCCTCGCAAAATCCTGGAGTGAGATTTCTTTTCCCTGAGTTGCTACATCTGCACCTTCTCACGGCGTGGATTAATTAATTTCACACAGCACCACGGCAGCAGACTCACAACCATAATCATTCGAACTCATACACTGTTTGCAAAACTTTGCAACGGTGTTACATCCAGCTAATCACCCCCTAACAACAGTTAGCACCCGGCACACCCCATCTACTCCTCGTGATCACCACCACCGCGGAGAGCCAACACCCGAGCAGCAGCGTCGCGACGATCGTCGAGGATCATCGCGCACAGGAGCACGGAGAGCCCCAGCAGTGTCGCCAGCCCTCGCATATCAGGATCGCAAACCAGTCCGGCATCGCCTCCGCCATTAGAGCCTAACCCGAGCTTTTGTAAGCAGTAATGGAGGAAGAAGGAGGAGGAGAAGTGAGGCCAGGTGCGAGGAAGAAGAGAGGGGCACCCCGGCCGTTTTATAGCTCGAGCTCGGTGTACGGTGGGCGAAGTCCACCAACGCCGCTCGTCGCCGATCGCCGGTGTTTGGAGACGAATCCGCGAGCAGTGCCGACAGCGCGCTGGCCCGCGAGGTGAGTGCACGCTGCACCGGCAGCTAGCACGCCGCGCACTACCGCGGTACGGCCTAGATGCCCTACGCGCTAGGCGTCGCCGGTGGAGAAAGCGCGGGAAAGCGCGGGGAGAGAGGAAGAAGAGAGAACCAGAGGGAGAAGAAGAGGCTGACAGTGGGCCCCGGGTCCACCTGTCGGCCAGAGAGAGCACTGTGCTCTCGGGTACGACCAGCGTATATTTAAATTTAGAAGTTATTCTAAATTTATATCCAGCGTAGAAATCTCACGTTTTGTCCCGAACCGTAGATTTTTCCACGCAGCACCAGTATTCACACTGTGGTTTTTCACCACTTATTGCCCTCTCACTGTAGCCACATTTTTACTGCTTATAGTTTTTCTTAAAACAGCTTTTAACAAATCTCGAGGACGAAATTTTTCTTAAGGGGGGTAGTGTTGTGACACCCCAAAATTTTGGCCTTGTTTTATTAATTAAATTTTGCCAGGAATTAAAACTTTTATTTTCTGGGCTCCCTTTTGATTTTTTGAACCATTTTCTCCCTTGTTATTATGGAGTTTTTCCCCAAAGTGAAAACCTTTCAAATATGTTATTGGACTTGTTTAACCTCTCAAGAAAAACTTTTCTTTTATCAGTATAACTAATTAACTAATTAATTTGCTTGATCTTTATTTTCTTGAAAAATGGTTTTTCAAGGTTATATGGCCATATTTGAACTACAACCATTTGATAAATTCACCTAAAATTCCAACCAAAATTTGGAGATGTCATGTGATGTTTTTAAATCACTTTTATACAAAAATATCTTTTATTCATGAAATATTTTGAGCTCTGCATCAATTTTTCCTTCTCTGGTCCAGAGTGCAATTTGCACTACAACCCATTTAAATAATTCTTTCTAGCCTCCACCAAAATTATGGGATATTGGTAGTAGCATATGATTCAACATTATGCAAAAACCTAGTGATGTTATTTGAAAAATTTGAGTGAATCAACCTCATTTTCATTCTGGTCCAGCCTTGTGATTTCTACTGCAACCCTATTTATTTTTGCTCCAATGATCTTGTGCTTTCTCCTACTTGTAGACAGCCCTACCAAACCCCTAAGTCCAGGAGCATGCACCCATTGGCATATTTTTGGTTCATGAAATAATGCCATTTATCTTCTGTCCAGAATTGAAGTTTTGCAAAACTTGCACTAACAAGTTTTGCTTTTGGCAAACTAACCTCACCACCCTCTTGTACATCTAAAGAGACCCCATCTGGAAGTTTTGGCCACCCAAGAGATGCCTAGGTGCCTGTGGCATTTTGTCAAACACCCTGTGCATGACCAGTTTTGACATGATTTTGCATTGCACTGTGACTTGCACCTTGATCAAACTAACCATGTCCACTAGACTCCCAGTTACTCCTAACCTGGTCTGTTAAGTGCCAGCCTCACCCAAGCCCTGTAGCATGCCTGGCATTACGACGAGCATTCCGTGCACGCCAGAGCGCGAGCAGAGCGTGCGCACGCGTTTGCACGTGCCGCGCCCGAGCCGACGCGTCGCCCCCTGGTTTGCCCCACTGCAGCCACGCCACGCACTCCCCTTCTCACCGCAACACGCCAAGCGCCCTCGCCACGCTCCGGCAAGCCAGGAGCTAGCCGCCAGGCCGCCCGACAGCCCTGCTCATGTCGGCGCCGCCCGAGCCTCCCCGCTCGCCAGCTCGCCCCTGGACAGTGCCCGCTCGTCCGCTAGCTCCTGCCGCCACCCCAGCCCGCCACGTTGCTGCAAGCTACAGAAGGCGGTTCGCCGGATCCTTATCCACCGCCGCGGAACCGACCTCGTCGCGCTATAAAAGGAGGCCCCGACTCCCCGAGCACGCAGGCAACCTCAGGCCACCCCAATGGCACTCCCCTAGCTCGCATCGACCCGGGGAGGCCTCCTTCCTCATCTCCGGCAACTCCTGCCGCCGCCACGCCCCGGCCAATCCGGCACCCAGCCTCCCCCTCCCTCTCTCCACCAGGACCTTCTTTCCTCCGCGAACACTTTCCCCTACTCGATTTTGATCGGGAACCACCGTAGCCCCAAACCACTCGCTCCCGAAGCCCCTCCGCCGCGAAGCTCACCGCCGACGACTCTTTCCACCCCCGTCTACCAGCGACCACCGGAAGGACCGCCTCGGTCTCGCGGATCCATCCAGACCCTCTGGAACCCGCGGGGAGCCGCCGTTCGCCGGCGACGATCGCCGTTGCCTCGCCTCCGTTCCGGCAGAGGAAGAGGAGGGAGGGATAGACCAGTCAAACCTGACCAGTGGGCCAGGCGGGCCCACTGTCAGTGACTCGCGCGCCGTCCACGCTGGAGTAAGTGAAAGCGTATAACCAAAATACACTTTCGACGTGTACGTATATTCAAACTTTTTCTTTTCTGTTTTAATTTTAAATAACAGATTTGACCAGAACTTTGACTATCTATAACTCTTTGAATATAACTCCAAATGAATTGATTCTTTTTCCTACATCTCTCAAATTTTGTCTTGTTTATTTTAAGATTTATTTGAAAATTTTCCAAACAACTTTTTTGTACTGTTTTTGAAATATGTGTTATTTGCATATTTTTGAAAATAGGATTTTGGAAGAGAAGAAAGCTTTCAAAAGATTTGGAGTGCACCCTGCCCTTCCACAACCATGAAGGCAAGCAGTCTGAACCCAGGAATAATATTTTTGGTGTGTTAGTTGACACGTTTATAACACCACCTTATATCGGAGAACTTGTTATTTCATGTGATATGATCATTTGCATGAATGCATATTAGTGATTTCCTTGCTGTTGGAAATGAATATACTTGTGATGGTAATCATCCTCATGTGCCTTGCATGCATGCCGGAAAGGAATCCGGGAAAGCCTCTGCCTTGGGTAGGAGTGAGCTTGTCGCCGGTCCCCGTCGGGACGGTTATGTCCGGTATGGCATGGTAAGGTATATTGAGTGGTGATTTTGTTGGTTGAAATATATTTGTTATACATGTCATGCAGGGAATTTATAAACCTCCTGAGTCGACCGTAGACCGAGTCTTGTTCCAGTAACCCCCATACTTGCTATGTACTACCACTTGTCCCTGCCGCAGGTAGGGTATGGTTCAGTAAGTCGTCAACCCCTTTCAAGCACACACCGTACAGAGAGGCCATGGTGGAAGATATCGGTTGTAGCCGGTAGGCAGGCCACCTGGTCCGGGGGCATGGGTGTTTCCGGTTGGGACCGAGAGGGGAGGCCACCCCTTAGAGCGCGCGATATAAATTTGATCCCATGCTACGCGAGGTTGTAGCCTCCCCACTTAGAGTTTTGCTTAACAAGTGTCGTGGGTGATTCCAGACACCGATGAGTTAAGCTGGTGTGTGCAAGTTAGGCGTGTTTTCAACTAAAAGGCCGTAGACGGAATTAGTCCCGATGGACTAAAGGAATCCGTTACTCATGGGTAAAGAGTACACCCTCTACAGAGATTAAACCTATTCGAATAGCCGTGTCCATGGTTAAGGATTACAGTCTGGGATGGGTCAAGTGTTGGTCTTAGTGTCGGTCTTCGGAGGAGATATTGTTAAACCAAACTTGGATACCGACTGGTTACTTGTGAGGACCATGATTATTATTTTGTGATGGACTAACCCGTTGCATTATTTGTATTATCGAGTATCCCTGGGACGGTTCTACCTCCTGGATATTCCTTGTGATTATTTATTTTATAAGCCCTTTATGTGGTGTCGCTCAGACGCCCGACTGTGGCATTTCTTTTAAAGCCCTTTATGTGGTGTCGCTCAGACGCCCGACTGTGGCATTTCTTTTAAAGCCCTTTATGTGGTGTCGCTAGACGCGACTGGCATTTCTTTTAAAGCCCTTTATGTGGTGTCGCTCAGACGCCCGACTGTGGCATTTCTTTTAAAGCCCTTTATGTGGTGTCGCTCAGACGCCCGACTGTGGCATTTCTTTTAAAGCCCTTTATGTGGTGTCGCTCAGACGCCCGACTGCGGCATTTTATTCCCACTTTTTACTGCTTATTCATGTTGCATGAAAATAACCTGCTTGCATGCATAAAAGATGTTTTATTTATGACTGACGATGTGATCATGGAATTTTTCAGTGCATGATTATCAATTATATTATACCTGTGTTCTTAATGTTTGCGAGTACATTCAAAGTACTCACTGGCTTGTCCCTGGCTATTGTCTTGGCCAGATTTCTGCTTGGAGAGGAGCGTGGCGATGACAGCCCCGGAACCTAAGCAACGGTGATAGCAGCCTCGCGAAGATAGGAGTTAACCTGGTCAGCTGTTCCTGTGGGAAATGGAGTCCCATAGACACTGATGTTTCTCAAACCGCTTCCGCCATCAACCAATAGAAACCATTTGTTGTACTCACAGGCCAAAATGGTCTTGTACTACATATTTTGTATTTTTCTTGGAATTTCTGTATCAAGTTGGAGCCTCATCAGCTAACAGTAATCCTGGGGCTGATGAGCACGACGGTCTTTTCTGGAAATTTATACCCGGAAAAACCCGGTCGTGACATCTGATACCATCTTGTAGCGACCCGACCTCAGACGGTCAAGTCTCTGTGCTTAAGTGTCATCCCTGGCTCGGTATCCTGACACACACAGTACTCGAGGATTTATAACAGAGGTAAATCACATGTATAAAGTAACGTAAATACTATTACCTCAATCCAAATAGCGGAAGTAACAACAAGGTTGTGGATTCCCATCAACACCAACGGCAAAGTTGAGTGTAGAAATCGTAACCCTAACGTATCACTTACTCGTCGTAATAATCCTGTAACATGAGACGTTGCAGCCACAAAGGGTCAGTACATTGAATTTACTGGCAAATTCACACCATAGGATAATGATGAATAATAGCTATCACTACATGCATATTTGGCTGGTAGAAAAGCTCTATGGTTATCATGTTTTTGCGAAAAGCCAATTTTTTCCTACTACAAAGAAATATATTTTATTTAACTACAAAGTTTGTTGAAAACATTGAGAAGGTTCCTCCAACTCAATCCCAAAATAATAGTTATAACCCAACAAATTAATTAAGTAAAGTGATGAGATCAACATGATAATTCAAGATCCAGATACTCAAGATGTCCATAACCGGGGACACGGCTAATCATGATTAGTTTGTACACTCTGCAGAGGTTTGCGCACTTTTCCCCACAAGACTCGATATCCTCCGTTGGATTTCTCGCACTACATGGTGTTTGAGAAACGGATGATCGAGACACAGTCTTTCAGAAACATTAACTCTTTACTCTGGGTGGAAAGTTATACCTACTTTCCCCTACATCTCCTAGCCCACCACTGAAAGAGGTCATGCAACATACTCAACTATGCTAGAGCCCATAATAGCTTGTGGCTGCACACGAAATTTCTAGCATCAATAATCTTATGATCCCTTTGAGCCTGGGTGGCATTCCATAGGGTGATCACACGGGTCCTCCGGGATCCCCTTGGGCAAGCACTGGGTTCTCCAGGTGCCCGGGCAGACCACTGGGTGCTCCAGGGTGCCCCTACCATTCCACCCAGATGTGTATTAAAGTATCCACCTTAAGTTAAGCATTAAATAATAACTCTCACATCTTTCATGAATTCTCTCAAAACCAAACCACGTCTACGACCATAGCATAGCAGTGCAAGCATAACGCAATAATACCCTGGGTTTGAATGCAAGACAATAGGTTCTACCTCATCAACTACTTCCCAATACCCACATGTTATCAATCCTACTCATGCAATGTTTGAGGGTGAAACTAATGCATAAAAACTAGGTAATGAAAAGAATGATCAAAGTGTCAACTTGCCTGTACTGTTGATGAAGATGATTCGCACTCATAACTCCTGATAGTTCTAATCGTCACACTCCGGTCAATATATCGTAAGCAAGCATTAGTAACCACACATAAGCAATCACTCAAAAGATTGGGAAGAACGAAGAAGAACCACTCGAAAAACATCTAAACCCAGGAAATAACTCTTGCAACATAAATATTTTTCTAACAATACCAAAATTAAGTGAATTTGGCCTTATCATAAAGTTTAGGTCAAGAGCTTTAATTTGCAAAAAGAATGAACTAAATCGGAGTTATAGAGCTCAAGTTACGAACAAAAGAAGATTCAAATCAAATCTGTTTGAATTTAAACTTTAAAACTTTCAAAAACATGTTCAAGTTCTTTTACTGGATAGAGGGGCTCATAATGAAGAAGTGGGCATTGGTTTCGTAGGATTTGGACAAACGAGTAAAAAGATGTGGTCGTTTGAAACCCAGGGGCTAGACTGTAAAAGAAATACTACAAATAGGTCCCTGGATAGAGAAAAAAATAAAAAGAAAAACCTAAAGAATGAACGTTTGTTACAGAACGCTAACGAACGAAAATCGTTCTCTGTGTAGACCTAACCGGTGAATGTTCGCAAATTAAAACTAACTGAAAAGAAAACAGAATTTAAAAGGAAAAACCGACGAAAACCGGATCGGGCGGCGGTTATACCGGTTCACCGCGGTTTGCCGGTTTTTGCGAGAAACCGGCGGCGGCGAGGACAAACTCCGGCGATAGCGGGCTGCGGCGGCGAAGCGGCTCAGGCGGATGAGCGGCGCGGCGCGACGCGGAGGCGAGCGCGCGGCGAGGCGGCGAAGGGGCGCAGGCGCGAAGGCGGCGGCTGCGGCGCGGGGAGGAGCGGCGCTATGCGAGGGCGGCGGCTGACGAGGAGAAAGAGGGACCGAGGGGTCTGGCTCCTTATAAAGGGCACGGGAGGCGAGGCCTGCGTTGGCCAAGGGGCGAACGGCGGCGGATCGGCGCCGGACTCCGGGAGGAGTCCCGGTCGCGCACGAGGAAGAAAGGCGGTGGCGGCTTGGGCCGGCTGGCTGGGATTCGGCCCAGTTGGCCCGGTCCGGAGAAGAAGTTTTTTTTAAAAACATTTTTCAGACAAATGAAAATATAATAAAAACAAAAATAAAAATATATTATATAGACATATAATATATCAAAATTTCCAGAAAAATATTTTCTACAACATGATCATTTTTTCTAGCATCAAATAAAATCCACAAAAATTCAAATAATTCAAACAGTGCTATTGCTACAATAAAACCCAATAAAAATCATTTTAAAAATATCAAAGTGATTTCAAATTTATTTCTCTCCAATTTTCTACTGTAGGGAATCATGTTACCCTATTTTCCATATATTTTATTTTTCGAGAAAATAATTTGAATAAAAGCCAAATTACTCCAAATTGAAAATAATTTCAAGAGGAGTTTAAATTGATTCTTTGAAACTCCCAACTCATATTTCATATAATTTGAGGATGTCATTTTATCTTCTCTCATGAAAATCATTGAGTTGCTTAAAGTTTCAGAATTTGGAAAATATTTCCAAATAAAATTCGAATATTTTCGAAACCCTTTTCATTTATTTAAATGGAAGAAGTCATGTCATCTTCTCTCTAGGGTTTTGAATTTGAAAATAGTTTGAATCCATGGAGATCATAAATGCAAATGAAAGTTTGGGAAAGTCCTTTCATTACCTCTCATTTAACTTCCAAAAGTTTCGAATTTCACTCAAACAATCAATCAAAACTATCTATTTAATATAACATTCCAAAATTTAGAATTTTGGGATGTTACAGTAGTATTTATGGCATTTGCCAATGAGTGACCTCTTCCAATGAAATGGTGCTTATATGAGGTGCTATAGGCATTAAATGGCCTAGCAACTCAAGTCCCCAGTGCATAGGTGCTTAGTTTTTTGTTACTAAGTTTGCTTCATCTAGGTACACGCGCTTAGCACTGTTTCTTCCTGGGGTCACCAAACTAGTCTCTCTCTTCTTAATTAACTTACCATATCAGACTTTATGCCTATGTGGCAGGCTTAGCACCTATAGGATCAAGTATAATAGTGGGCTATAAGCCCGCTTTACATGGTATTTTTGCATATGTGGGGGAAAGAGGCAAGGAAAAAGTGGAGGAGTGGGCTCTCAAGCAAGAGCCAGCCTCTACATGGTGGAGCATCGGGAGAGGCACCTGTATGGAGGTGGTCAGGAATCAGGAGACTCACGCAGGTCGTAGCACCGCAGTTAAAATGATAATGGCAAGTCAAATCACCGGGCCCCATCTGTCCAGTAGTAACTCGCTGTCAAATCACACAGCCCTACGTTTGCAGCAGCCTACTCCCTCATCTTCTTGCGTCTCTGTCGAACCGACTAGGCGGAACTTCCCCGCCTACCGCATGGGAAAAGCCCCGCCCTCGACTTTTAAATAGTATAGTATACTAATTTTATATCCATGGATTGCACCATGGAGCAAAGCCTCAAGAAAACGGCAGTACACATTTATGGAGTATAGTATACAGCACGCCAGTCACGTTCGCGTCGCACCCTAGACGGTCGGTCGGTCTGGCACGCCGCTCTCTGAATGTAACGCGCGTCATATTGCATTTGCACACACATGTGGGACCGTAATTTGGAACCGACCATAGGGACACTCCCCGGCCCCGCAAGTCGTGTGAGTTAATAGAAGAGAGACGAGCGATAGTACTAGATAAGTGTTGTACAGACGTTGGTGGAGGCCTCGACGTTGGTGCCTGGACGATCCTGTTGGGGAGCGTTGCAGAAAACAAAAAATTTCCTACGGTTTCACCAAGATCCATCTATGAGTCCATCTAGCAACGAGTGATCAGATGCATCTACATACCTTTGTAGATCGCGAGCGGAAGCGTTCAAAACACGGGGATGAGGTAGTCGAACACGACGTGATCCAAATCACCGGAGATCCTAGCACCGAACGGACGGCACCTCCGCGTTCAACACACGTACGGTCGGTGTAACGTCTCCTTCTTCTTGATCCAGCAAGAGGGAAGGAGAGGTTGAGGAAGATGGCTCCAGCAGCAGCATGACGGCGTGGTGATGATGGAGCTGCAGTACTCCGTCAGGGCTTCGCCAAGCACTATGGAGGAGGAGGAGGTGTTGGAGAGGGAGAAGGAGGCAACCAAAGGCGTGGATGAAAAGCCCTCCTTCCCCCACTATATATAGGAGGGCCAAGGGGGGGGGGGCGCCGGCCCTAGGAGATCCAATCTCCTAGGGGGGCGGCGGCCAAGGGAGGTTTCCCTCCCCCCCAAGGCACCTAGGAGGTGCCTTCCACTAGTGGGACTCTTCCCCTTTGGAAACCCTAGGCGCATGGGCCCCTTGGGGCTGGTTCCCTTGGCCCATGTAGGCCAAGGCACACCCCCTACAGCCCATGTGGCCCCCAGGGGCAGGTGGACCCACCCGGTGGACCCCCGGGACCCTTCCGGTGGTCCCGGTACAATACCGATAACCCCGAAACTTGTCCCGATGGCCGAAATAGCACTTCCTATATATAATTCTTTACCTCCGGACCATTCCGGAACTCCTCGTGACGTCCGGGATCTCATCCGGGACTCCGAACAACATTCGGGTTACTGCATATACATATCCCTACAACCCTAGCGTCACCGAACCTTAAGTGTGTAGACCCTACGGGTTCGGGAGACATGTAGACATGACCAAGATGACTCTCCGATCAATAACCAACAGCGGGATCTGGATACCCATGTTGGCTCCCACATGCTCCTCGATGATCTCATCGGATGAACCATGATGTCGAGGATTCAAGCAACCCCGTATACAATTCCCTTTGTCAATCGATATGTTACTTGCCCGAGATTCGATCGTCGGTATCCCAATACCTCGTTCAATCTCGTTACCGGCAAGTCACTTTACTCGTACCGTAATGCATGATCCCGTGACCAGACACTTGGTCACTTTGAGCTCATTATGATGATGCATTACCGAGTGGGCCCAGTGATACCTCTCCGTCATACGGAGTGACAAATCCCAGTCTTGATCCGTGTCAACCCAACAGACACTTTCAGAGATACCCGTAGTCTACCTTTATAGTCACCTAGTTACGTTGTGACGTTTGGTATACCCAAAGCACTCCTACGGTATCCGGGAGTTACATGATCTCATGGTCTA
Source organism: Triticum aestivum (assembly GCF_018294505.1). Taxonomy (NCBI): domain Eukaryota; kingdom Viridiplantae; phylum Streptophyta; class Magnoliopsida; order Poales; family Poaceae; genus Triticum; species Triticum aestivum. The sequence goes on from NC_057794.1 coordinate 331,453,856, forward strand.
AGGAAAAGATACTTTGACATTGGAAAAACTCTAGCAAACGAACTATACGATCTTTAAGCTATGTTTAGGATTGGGTCTTGTCCATCACATCATTCTCCTAATGATGTGATCTCGTTATCAATGACATCCAATGTCCATAGTCAGGAAACCATGACTATCTGTTGATCAACGAGCTAGTCAACTAGAGGCTTACTAGGGACATGTTGGTGTCTATTATTCACACATGTATTACGATTTCTGGATAACACAATTATAGCATGAATAAAGACAATTATCATGAACAAGGAAATATAATAATAATGCTTTTATTATTGCCTCTAGGGCATATTTCCAATAGATCCCTACATGACACGGAAGATTAGTTCGTCCATGCATGTGACCAGACTCCAGCAGACACGCCTGGATTGGCTATTGTCTACATATCGTGCTGGCTGTGTTGTACAGGGTTGTAGTTCTGGTGAGAAATCTAAAACAAAGGTTTCTTGTCATCTCTCAAAATTAGGTGTCATGTGCTTCAGATCACTGTGAGGGTTAAACAGCGACAACTGAGTTCCTCCAAGGCGCTAGTCATGGGGGCCACATGCACGAAGACTACTCGGCTGCCATCTATGTTAGGACGACTATGTTAATTAGGGCATCTATTGATGGACCCTTTTCTACGAGTTTATCTTTAATTCGAGCTTTGATCCTCGTCTAGTTTGTCTGTCGGGATTCATGTTGTCTCCTTTGGGCAGTGAGGTTATGGTTTGTTCTCATGTTATAAACCTGTGCTTCAGATCAAAATGAGGACAACTGCGCCTCTGGGGCACATGCATGAAGACAGTCATTGACAAGGTCAAGCCGGCTCCGGTAGACAAAAGAAAACTAGTAGTACTCCACTATATATAGGCAGGAGCCGCCGCGCTTGCTTGCGAGTGTTGCTCTCTTCACACTGTCTCGTCCTCTCCAGATCTCAACACGACAGCGGTGGCCAGACTCTCTCTCTCTCTCTCTCACTCTCTCTCTCTCTCTCTGCTCACCGCTGGTCACAGATCCAGCCAGATCCTCTCAGCGGGGAAGGTGAGAAGGTGCAACATTCACACGGTCGTCCTCGGCGACGGCTCTTACCCACTGCTGGTGCATCCCAATCAGCATGCCTTGTCGTTCTCTCCCAAGCACCGCTGGCTAGGGAGGGCCTCCGACCCCTTCTTCCTTGCTACCGTAGAGTCGGTAGATCCGGCGTCCCGCCGCCCACCTAGCGACATCTCGGTGACCCTCAAGTATAACTTCCTTCGAAACCGGCCTTGATCTACTTCCCGAGCTCCTGACATCACTGCATTTGTATCTTTTACTATTTCTCTGGGGCCCTCGTAGATACTCCCTCCATTCCAAAATAGATGACCCAACTTTGTATTAACTTTGTACTAAATTTAGTACAAATTTGAGTCATTTATTTTGGAACAGAGGGAGTAGGATCGATCGGTTGTTCGAAAGCCACCTAAATATTTACTGTTAAGAGGTAAAACAAGTTCATGCACTCGAATCCAGTACTACTTGGTTCAAACAAGTAAGAAAGGAGGTGGGGGTGGGGGGAGATTTGTTACATGAATCTAGGACTTGGTCGAAAGAGGAAATAATGGGGGCGAAAAGTAGTAGAGACTGGCTATCCAACTGGTCTCTAGGTTTAATAGGGCAATAAAGGGAAACACAGTACAAACTCAATATAAACCCGATCTATTTGTTGAAAAGGAAAGAAAGTGGGGACTAGGGGACAAGTCAACAGAGTAAGTCCAGCACTAGATTTGCTAGCGTCACATAGTATAAGGTGGCTATACCGAACAAAAATGGGACCAACCCAGATATCCTGCTCTGATGTTTGTTGCCCCGAGCCACTCTTATGTAATGCCACTGGTAAAATGTAGCAGTCGCACTTCTAAAAGTAAGGACACGTTAAACTAATGTTGCTGGTAAAATGAAGGAATGGCACCATTAAAGTAATGTGGTATTTAACGGTTGTCATAGTTAATCCTAGTGCCCACACTAATATCTAGCAATGCTGCTGCTTTAGAAATTGCTACTATCCTTGTAGGATTTCCATTCAGATAAGGAACATGCTTCTTTTCATTTGATGTATGTTTCATCACTTGTTTATCACCCTCCTTTCCACCTTTTTTTGCAAACAGAGACATACATTTCACGCTTGATCTTAGTTCAACTGGACAAATGATATCCAAATTATAGTTGAACATTCTAGGAGCTTCACAACCAAGCTTTATGTTGCTCAATTTTATTGCAACTAATGAAGAAGAAGCTCTATGGGTTTTGTTTTCTAATGGAAATGGAACCAGGGCTGGAGCCCTTTTCTTAAAAAAATGAAGAAGCTATTAGCTCATGGGACATTGCTTCATTTTAGGTGAACTACACCAAAGGTCCCATGAATTGAATCATCCATGTTGGTGATCGGTGTCATCCCTTCTATGATGGCGTTGACTGCAGACATGGTTCCCATCACGAGGTATGTTCCTTTTTGGTCTGACCGTTTGCCAAAGATCCTGCATGTTGAGTTTGCTCTTGTGCTACTGTTTTGGCACTGCCATGATAAAGCAGTAATGTTATTATTTTGCACCTTAATCTAGTGGCACTATTAATATGAGGCAATGTTTTGGCACCGCTAGTGGCACTAATTTTTTATATATCAAAAGAGGGGGTTTCCTCCGATTTCATTAAAGAAATCCAACCATAGAAAACCATTATCCAAAAACATCTCAGTGTAAACGGGCAGTTATGCAACTACTACTACAGCGGACTGAGTACTAGCAGGAGACAAGTTCGCCACATAAGCTAGGCAGGTAGGGGGACGCAGCACCAGCTCGACCAAGTTTGGATTACAACCCAAATGCTACCATACAAACATCAGAGGGGAAGATAGGGACTCAAAGAGCCAGCTTCAGCATCCCAGTCTAAGCACCCCCGGCCTCCATCCTTGCAACACACGGTACACCTCGTTTGCCACCTGCTCGACCCTAGTGCCACTGATAAAATGAAGTAATAATACAGTTAAAATAGTGCGAGTGTCCTCTCTATCATTTCATTTCCAATGTAGATAAAGAAAGTGCTTCTCTTTGTTAGTATATGTTTCATCAACTAGTCCCATTGTTAATGTTTAAGCGTTTCTGCAAACTATTAATTTTAGTTGATCTGCACAAATATAGAGATTGGAATGTCTCAAGGCTCCTCCTTGTACTACCATTGTACACTGATGTTCATCACTGGCAGAAGGTGTATTGGGGAGACTTGGGTCGATTTCCAGTATGAGGTGTACCATATGAGGCGTCGCAGGGCCCATCTCGCCCTCGCAGCATGGCATACTATGATACTATCACAATATTTTCTTCTATTTATTAGTGTATGTTTCATCAACTAGTGCCACTATAATGTAATCATGCCTTTTCATTATCTGTTCAAACAGGGTTATTCAGCTGCATTTTGGTGGAACTGCACAAATGTATGGATGGAACCGGCATATATGCAGAGTGTGAGGTGCCAAGTAAAAATTACCGACACCAACCTTGCTCCATCTAAGCATTGGCATCCACCACCATCATTGGGATGTGTGGCGCTCACTATGGACGGATCTTTCTTGGCAGCAAATCCTCTAACCAAATACTAGTAGCTTAGACTTCAAAAAAATACTAGTAGCTTATATTGGCAGTTTTCTAGGGTGTACTCTTTTCTGAAAGAAGCACCAATCTATTTTTCTTTATTTGTACACAGTGTCACAACTTTGACCCAAAGGTCTAGAGCTATTTTAGGGTGATTGGCGTAGTACTTGGAGACTGATTGTAAGCATGATTTTTATTAGCTGTCACACTGATTGTAAGTATGAGCAGATGGAAGATTAGGTTAGCGCGAAGCTTACCTTAAACCCTACCGACACCGTGGAAACAAGGCGGGCGTCGAGGGAACTGCGCAGAACGGCGGGGAAGCGATGGCGTGCCATCTGACCTCCTCTTACGGTGGGAGAACGAATACTCCTGTGGCTCCGGCTGGCTCTGCACCCTCACGAATGGCATATCATACTCGATCGGTTCGTTATCCTCTGGGTGCTCGACCTTCGACATGTACACCCACCGCCTCTGCCCGACTTTCACCTCGGGTGAATCTGTCTACTCCATCGCCCAGAGGAGATACTCGATGAACTCGAAGGATTGTGGCGTGACTGCCACCGAGGAGTACATTGCCACCCTCATCGCCGTTGTCTCGCTCTTTCGCATACATTGCCACATGGCCCTCACCGTCCTCGAAATCTCTCACTCATTGTCAAACCAAGTAAGGATCTCCTTCAACCTGGCTAACTTTGCCTAGTCGCCGCCGGTGATCTGCCTGATTCGCTGCTGCATCCTCTCCATAGATGTCCTTCTGAGTGGTCTGGTGCTAGCTTTGGAAGATGAGAGGAGAGACGGTGGTCTTGCAATAGAGAAGAGGGAGAGGCGAGATGGTGGTTTTGGAATGGAGATAATGTAGAGGAGAGGGGGTGGTTTTGAAATGGAGAAGAGGGAGAGGCGAGACGGTGGTTTTGGAATGGAGATGATGGAGAGGAGAGGTTTTCCTGCCTTTCGGTCGCTGACGGGTGGGCCCCGCGCTTGGTGGGGGCCATGTGTCAGTGTATCAATGGCAAGATGGGCTATGTCAGGGGATCCTCGTCCGAGGAGAGAGGAGGTGGTTTTGCAATGGAGAAGAAGGAGAGGCGAGACAGTGGTATTTGAGTGGAGATGATGGAGAGGAGAGGAGGTGGTTTTGCAATGGAGAAGAGGGAGAGGAGCATGCGGCAGCGATTTAGATTTGGATGAGAGGGCTAGCACGTTGTGACTGGATCAAAATCAAAATCAATTTACCCGTCAATTAAGAAAGCGACCCCACATTAACTAGTCTCCCTTTTATTCTGGGTCATAATTGACCATGATTTTCACAATAAAATATATGTTATACATTGCAAAAATAATATAATTTGAACGTACATTCAGATATGAACCAAATGATACAATTTTTGGTGACATGCATTCACATTTTGCTTGTCAAATACAGTACGTGGTCAAACTTTGACCCAAAATATGCAAAACAAAAAAATACTTCCAAGACCAGCGCCGCTCCTCTCCTCTTAAACCATCACCGCTGCTCTCCTGTTCCAATCTAAATCCAGCACCACTCCTCTCCTCTTCCATTTCAAAACCACTGCCTCTCCTCTCCTATTCCAATCCAAAACCCCATTCTAATCCAAAACCAGCGCTGCTCCTCTCCTCTCCCATTCAAAAACCACTGTCAACGAGTGAAGGTGCTGTGGAGAAGTAGATCGATTGAGGAGTACAATCGATACGTGAGGATCGCAGACGGTGACCCTGTGAAGCTAGGTAGGATGTTGGAGATACAGTCTTGGTTTGACAACAAGGACCAACTAGTGGCGACGGCGACATCCATGGCCAAATATCTGCAACAGAGCGAAAAGGCGGTGATACTCCCGAAGGGAGTCGCGCGGGAGTACATAGAGCTGCTCCTCTGGGCCATGGGGCAAACAGATTCACCGAATCCGATCATGAGGGAGCGATGGTGGGAGTATCGATCCCAGATGGAGCATCCACCAGAGATTGAAGGATCAAGCATCTACAGGGTGCCGTTTGTGAGGGTGTCGTGCCAGAGCGAGCCAGTGGAGTCTTCGTCGACCGACCCAGCTGCAAGAGGAGAAAAGCAGTTGGCCCGACAATGCTTCCCCGCCATCCTCTCCCTCGACGTTCACATCGTCTCACGGGGCGGCTGTCTGCCGCCGAGGAATAGGAGGGGATTGCCCCCAGCCCAATAGTCGGGCAGGTTGTGAATTGTCAGGAGGAGCTTAGGGTTGTTAGTATTTGCAGGTTGTGAATTGTATTTTGTGTTGTGTATTTTGAGAGTACTTTCAGATATGAATGCCTTTTGAATTTCAGATTTGCAGTATTGAGCATATGAAGTATTTTATGAATTCTAGAGATCTATTTTTAGAACTTAAAAAATGTAGTTTCATAGGACTATAAAAGTGCAGACAATGTGATTCTCAAAGAAGAAACTTCAAGTTTCAGTTTCAGATAAGAAACTGCAAGTTCAGATTCAGATAAGAAACTGCAGCTTTCAGAGGCAGAGCATTTATATTAGCACGGCCTTTTCAAACAGGGTAAACATCATGTTGGAAGTTTTATTCATGGTCAAAAATGGAACTACCAGCCAGTTAACATCATGCTGATCAACATTCATGCATAGCACATCTTCATATGATGCACAGTCAAAAAGATATGCTATTTTCAAAATGCACACACAATGTCGAGTGTGCGAAAAACAAAGAAAACGAGGGACGAAGTTTTGGCAAGTGTTGGACGTGGTGTGCGTAGATGACAATGGGGACCCACATGTCAATAATGACAGAGGCAAAAAATACTTGCCAAAATTTCGTCAGCTGGAATCGCCACTGGGCTAGTTCAATACTTTCTTTACAAATAAGGCACTACCTTGGGTGGTCCGATCACCTCCTGCGCCTTTGTGCGCTCACCGCGACGCCGCTGTCTGCCATTGTGAACATGCTGAACAAACGAGAGGAATCTGGAGAGGACTGTACATGGAGAGGCGGACAGTTGGGACCCACCAGGTCTATGGCCGTACGCCAGCAAGTGACTCATCGAAAAAACTTCGTCCTAATGCCATACTGACGTTGGGGCCCACGGTTTTGTCAACATAGTTACATTTTTTAGGTGCTTCAACATAGGAGATAAGTTCACAACGAAGCTATGGAGCTGGCGGGTAGTATCATTTGTTATCACTGGGGCAGCAAGTATCCGCTGGGTTTTGGGCCCCGTCTAGGCTTTCTTTTTTAACATGCGCAACCCACGACATGCCGGTTTGTACTTTTTTTAGGGCTGTCATGTATCGACCAGCCTATGAACCTCCCATCTGAGGTTTTATTTTTCCTGAAACATCGGCAACCCAATTTATGTATTTTTTTGAAGAAAACGCAGAGGTTTGTTCTATTTTTCTATATAAGAATAGGAACGCCTGGTCCAACTTTTGTTTCCCTTCTAACTATATTATATATATTTAAATTATTTTATATGTTATTATATATTATTGTTATTGTCATCATATATTTAACAGATACTTACATATGTAAGAAAACAATATCCCACATCTTATTAACTTATAAAAATAATTTCCTAACAATAAAATACTGGATTATTTTAGCAACGAAAATCCTGGTGATTGTGTACAAAATCTTGGTAAGATTTAAGGACCAATGTAATAATAAATCACTTATTATTTAAATATATTTATAATGAAATGCTCAGTCCCTGTTTATTTATTGATAACATTGTTGCGCCCAACCCAACATTATAATTAGAATCAGCCTAGCAAAATCGTGTATTTCGAGAAAGTGCAAATGGCTTGTAATTTTTTAGTAGAAAAATAAATGGGCCACATGGACACTAAATTATTTGTTCACCCAACCCAGCAAATGGACTACAATTCTAAAAAAAGGAGATCAAATTGACTACAAATTCTGGAAAAATGGATTGAATACGTGCCACATTTTTGGAGGCTGAAATGTGGGCCAATAGGTTGAAGCCAACACAAGTCGTTGTCAACTTAGTCAACAAATGATTCTGACATCGTTAGCCGTTGGATTTACATCCAACGACCAGCATCCATCTTCAATCTCTCGTCTTCTTCCTCCAGCGTCGTCGGGACCACCTACTCCCCCTTCCTGCTGCTAGCAGCTCTGCTTAGCACGCTTCGCTATGAAGCGCTACCCCACCGTTGGCCATGCCATTCCTCCACACCTCATGTTCTTCTCCACCGACTGCCGAACCACACCGCACCAGAACCAGTTAACCCTCATACACCTCTCTGTCTGCGACTCTACTCCCACGTCTTCCCATCTCCATCGCGGAGTAGTCAACATGGTCAACGAACGACATCCATCGGAAGTAGACTGTGTGTGGACAGGCTGATAGCTGGGTCCATGGTTGCACGCAAGGAAATGCCTCCTTATTACGCGCAAAATAATGATTCCTCCATGATACGTCTCCATCGTATCTACTTTTCCAAACACATTTGCCCTTGTTTTGGACTCTAACTTGCATGATTTGAATGGAACTAACCCGGACTAACGCAGTTTTCAGCAGAATTGCCATGGTGTTATTTTTGTGCAGAAATAAAAGTTCTCGGAATGACCTAAAAATCAACGGAGATTATTTTTGGAATATATAAAAAAATATTGGAAGAAGAATCCATGTCGGGGGGCCCACACCCTGTCCGCGACGGTGGGGGCGTGCCTACCCCCCTGGGCGCGCCCCCTGCCTTGTGGGCCCCCTGATGCTCCACCGACGTCCACCTTGACTCCATATATTCACTTTCGAGGAGAAAAAATCACAGAGAAGGATTCATCGCGTTTTACGATACGGAAGCACCGCCAAGCCCTAAAGTCTCTCGGGAGGGCTGATCTGGAGTCCGTTCGGGGCTCCGGAGAGGGGAATCCGTCGCCATCATCATCATCAACCTTCCTCCATCACCAATTGCATGATGCTCACCGCCGTGCATGAGTAATTCCATCGTAGGCTTGCTGGACGGTGATGGGTTGGATGAGATCTATCATGTAATCGAGTTAGTTTTGTTAGGGTTTGATCCCTAGTATCCACTATGTTCTGAGATTGTTGTTGCTATGACTTTGCTATGCTTAATGCTTGTCACTAGGGCCCGAGTTCCATGATTTCAGATCTGAACCTATTATGTTTTCATGAATATATGTGAGTTCTTGATCCTATTTGCAAGTCTATAGTCACCTATTATGTGTTATGATCCGTTAACCCCGAAGTGACAATAATCGGGATACTTACCGATGATGACCGTAGTTTGAGGAGTTCATGTATTCACTAAGTGTTAATGTTTTGGTTTGGTACTCTATTAAAAGGAGGCCTTAATATCCCTTAGTTTCCAATAGGACCCCGCTGCCATGGGAGGGTAGGACAAAAGATGTCATGCAAGTTCTTTTCCATAAGCATGTATGACTATATTCGGAATACATGCCTACATTACATTAATGAACTGGAGCTAGTTCTGTGTCACCCTATGTTATAACTGTTGCATGATTGATCGCATCCGACATAATTATCCATCACCGATCCAATGCCTATGAGCTTTTCATATATTGTTCTTCGCTTATTTACTTTTCCGTTGCTGCTGTTACAATCACTATAAAACCAAAAATATTACTTTTACTACCGTTACCATTACTATCATACTACTTTGCTACTAAACACTTTGCTGCAGATTTAAGTTTCCAGGTGTGGTTGAATTGACAACTCAGCTGCTAATACTTGAGAATATTCTTTGGCTCCCCTTGTGTCGAATCAATAAATTTGGGTTGAATACTCTACCCTCAAAAACTATTGTGATCCCCTATACTTGTGGGTTATCACTCCACTTGACAGCCGGGACCCACCGGAAGGGCCTCTGTATTTCGCAAAAAAAACGTTCCCCCCGCTGACCCACCAGCTATATCTTCGCACGCAAGGGAGTGCCTCCTTATTATGCACAAAAAATGAATACCCCCTGTGCTAGCTGGGACCCACCATAGTTGGAGGCTGACTTGTGGGCCTACTAAGTTGATGGGGACGGAGGGATTTGTCAACTTAGTCAATATGAATGATTCTAGCTCTAGTGACCGTACGATGTCCATCCAAGGGCGGTAGTGCTTCTTCAACCTCTGGTCTTGTTGCTCTAGCTGCCCAAACCAGCGCTGGTCGTGTCGCGTGCTCCTGCATCACGTGGTCGGCTGTGATGCCGCGGAGGCCTCACCGCCCCCTACTACTCCCACCGCTGGCCAGGCCCTGTGGTGACGGCAACCTCACACCGTAACTGAACCAGTGAACCCTCGTACTCTTCCGATGGAAGTCGTTCCTTGACCACGTTAACCACGCCACGGCGAGAGCACCAGGGCCTGACAGGTGGGTCAGCTACGGTGGAGAGGTTGACAGCAGGGACCTACTGGACGACAGGTGGGTCCACGGCCGTAGCAAGGAAGTGCCTCCTTATTTCACGGAAAAATAATGATTCCTCCACCTGACAGCACGGACCCACTGGACGGGCCACCGTATTTCGTGAAAAAACATTTCCCCCTGACTGCTGGGACCCACCAGCTACATCTTCGCACGCAAGGAAGTGCGTCCATATTACGTGCAAAAAAATGATTCGCCCCCCTGACTGTTGGGACCCACCAGCTACATCTTCGCACGCAAGGAAGTTCCTGACAGTCGGGACCCACACGGTCGAAGCGTACGTAGTGTTGTCATTCTGGTCGTGAACGTGTATGTACATACTAGTCGATATAGAGGCGCGCACGTGTCGTAGTAGAGGCGCGCACGTGTGGTAGTAGAGGCGCGCACGTGTGGTAGTAGAGGCGCGCACGTAGCATGTACACGTACGTACAGCGGCCAGGGTGCAAGAAAGTAAATACGGGCACGTACGTACATACAGTCGGGGTCTCGAACGCCTACTCGCGCATACGTATGGGCAGGGCTCGTGTACATGGCTGTGGCTGGGTCGGAATGGAGAAACTGCGTCATCGTCGTGTTCATGGGGAGGCAATGGAACGCGTGCTATTCATCGGGAGCCAACCGGCTTGGAAGGAACAACCAATGGAAACAAGGCATGGCATACCGCAAAATGAAGGAAACGGCCTTGTGTTCGACTGGCCACGGTGGAAATGGGATCCTGTTCATCGGGAGGGGTCTGGCGTACCACAAAATGGAGGAAACGGACCTCCAACGGTCAAAACGGGGTCCTGTTGATCGGGAGGGGTGTGGCATACCGCAAAACGGAGGAAACGGACTTATGTTGGAGTGCTACGGTCGAAATGGGGGTCCTATTTATCAGGAGGGGTGTGGCGTACCGCAAAACGGGACTCCACGAGATACTGTTCATCTCCACCGTCGACCTCCTCCAGCCTCCACGGGCTACTGTTCATCCACCGTCGACCTCCTCTAGCCTCCACCTGCGATTGTTCATCCACATCCAGCCTCCACCAGCTACTGTTCAACCAACCCTCTCCACGGGGTCCTGTTCAACCACCCCTCCACGGGCTACTGTTCATCCAGCCCTCCACCGACTACTGTTCAACTAGCCCTCCACCGGCTAATGTTCAACCAGCCCTCCACCGGCTACTATTCAACCAACCCTCCACAGGGTCTTGTTCATCCAGCCCTCCACGGGGTCCTGTTCATCCACTGGCTCGATCGATCGGGGTACTGTTCATCCAGCGGCAACGGCCTCTACTACCACGGGTTCCTGTTCATCCAACCCCCATCGGGAACTATTCATCCAAACCCCCTAACGGCGCTCACTGTTCATCCAGAGACAGCATCGATCGGCTTTAGTTAGTAGCAGTAGCAAAGGAATCGCTCGATTGGGTTCAGTTAACAGCCATCGATCGATCGCTCGGGTTCAGTAACGCGTAGCCTATAGTGCAATTACTCGGGTTCAGTTAGAGCCCAAAGCCTCGCTCGGGTTTAGTTAGAGCGCAATGCCTCGCACACATGCGCGTACGTACGAGAGAAACACGCATCTCTCGGCCCCCGACCACCCACCGTAACCAGGAACTCCCCCGATATTTTCCTTGCCCTCACTTCTACCACGATTTTTTCCGTCATGGACGGCCCAAAGAATATCATGTAGCTGCGTCTTCGGCCCGCCCAGGATGAAAAGCCCATTTTCTGTCATGATTTTTTGTCATAGAAGTAGGACCCCACCACATCTATGATGATACCGGGTTTTGTCACAATTATCATCATAGAAGTGTCATAAGTATGACAGAAAAAAATTCGTTCGGCCCAAAATGTCACGGATGTGTCTTTTTTTGTAGTGATTGCACCCAGACATGATAGTACTATTATCTTTTTGAATCCTCCCAACTACACTATATCGGAGAAGTTTGCTCTTGTTAAGGATTATATTGATGGGTTGCCTTTTACCATTGCACATGATGATTTTGATGAATATAATATGCATGTGCTTGCTGCTCCTACTTGCAATTTATTATGAGAGAGGAACTACATCTCCACCTCTCTTTATGTTTCCAACACGATAAAATTGCAAGAAACTGCTTATGCTATGTATTGGCCTTTACTTGATGTGCATGAATTGTTCTTGTATGACATGCCGATGCATAGGAAGAGAGTTAGACTTCATCATTGCTTGATATATGTTGCTTTGTGCTCATTACTAAATGCCAAATCATTGTTAATTCAAATTGGCTTTGATATACCTTGGGATCCGGGTGGATTCATTACTTGAGCACTTTATGCCTAGCTTAATGGCTTTAAAGAAAGCGTTGCCAGGGAGACAACCCGAAAGTTTTAGAGAGTCATTTATTTCTGTTGAGTGCTTTTATAAATTTTGAAAACAAAAATATATAGAGGAGAACTTAAAACTTCACAAAAAGAAAAGTAAAAGTGAGATAGACGAGCATTGTGAAAGTGGGGGACGTCCTTGAACTTAGTTTATGCTCACGAAAACTTTGTGAATCTTAATAACAGATAATTTTCAACAAAAATAAGTATCCCCTTGTACAATTCTGTTGTATTACAAAAATAATGTGCCAAGATTTGCCTTTAGGATGTTTACATTGCTTGTTGGTCTGTGCGGTGCAAAACAGAAACTTTGGCTGTAGTGCGCGATTTAATTTTTTTTACTAGAACGTAAAATGGTCCTGAAACTTTTTTAATGTCTTTATATATAACTTGTTTATTTATCCTAATTTTTCAGAATTTTTTGAGTACCAGAGGTATGGTGAATGTTTAGATTACTACATACTGTCCTGTTTAAGACAAATTCTGTTTTTGATGCATTGTTTTGCTCGTTTTGATGAAACTATCGATTTTTATCGGTGGTATAAGCCATGAAAAAGTTATATTACAGTATGTACAATGCAAGAACAAAATATTAATTGGTTTTAAACAATACTTAGAGTAGTGATTTGCCTTATTATACTAACGGATCTTACCAAACTTTCTGTTGAGTTTTGTGTGGATGAAGTGATCAAAGATCGAGGAGGTCTCGATATGAGGAGAAGGAGGAGAGGCAAGAGCTCAAGCCTGGGGATGCCCAAGGCACCCCAAGTAAATATTCAAGGAGACTCAAGCATCTAATCTTGGGGATGCCTCGGAAGACATCCCATCTTTCTTCAACAAGTATCGTTATGTTTTTGGTTTCGTTTCGTTCATGTGATATGTGCAAATCTTGGAGCCTCTTTTGCTTTTAGTTTTTATTTTTCTTTTATGCACCATGCTGGTATGAGATAGTCCATGTTTGATTTATAGAATGCTCATTGCACTTCACTTATATCTTTTGAGTGTGGCTTTATAGAATGCTTCCTGTGCTTCACTTATATCATTTGAAATTTGGATTGCCTATTTCTCTGCACATAGAAAACCGTTGTTTGAAGAATGCTCTTTTGCTTCACTTATATTTTTTAGAGCATGGTCTTTTGTAGAAATAATTGAACTCTCTTGCTTCACTTATATCTATTTAGAGAGTCAACTATAATTGGTCAATTGCATGGTTAGTCATAAAATCCTACATAGAACTTGTGGATCACTGGATATGATATGTTTGATTCCTTGCAATAGTTTTGCGATATAGAGATGGAATATGTTTGAGGTACTAGTAAACAGTTGTGGTTAGTAGGAATATTGGTGTTAAGGTTTGTGATTCCTGAAGCATGCACGTATAGTCTCTCTTTATGCTATGATGTTGGAGCATGATTTATTATTGATTGTCTTCCTTACGAGTGGCGGTCGGGGATGAGCGGTGGTCTTTTCCTACCAATCTATCCCCCCTAGGGCCATGCGTAGTAGTACTTTGCTTCAAGGGCTAATAAACTTTTGCAATAAGTATATGAGTTCTTTATGACTAATGTGAGTCCATGGATTGTACGCACTCTTACCTTTCCGCAATTTGCTAGCCTCTATGGTACCGTGTATTGCCCTTTATCACATCGAGACGTGGTGCAAACTTTGCAGGTGCATTCAAACCCCGTGATATGATACACTCTATCACACATAAGCCTTATTATATCTTGCTCAAAACAGCCACCATACCTACATATTATGGCTTTTCCAGGGCCATTCAGAGATATATTGCCATGCAACTTCCACCGCTTCCGTTTGATGACTTGAGCATTCATTGTCATATTGCTTTGCATGATCATATAGCTGACATAGTGTTTCTGGATCAGCCACCGTTCATCATTTTTCATACATGTTATGCTAGATCATTGCACATCCTGGTACATGCCAGAGGCATTCATATAGTCATATTTTGTCATAGGTATCGAGCTGTAACTTTAATTTATTTTGAGTTATAAGTAAATAGAAGTGTGATGATCATTATTCATTTTTAGAGCAGTGCCCCAGTGAGGAAAGGATGATGGGGACTAGGATTCCCCCACAAGTCAGGATGAGACTCCGGACAATGAGAGAAAAAAATATAAAGAAACAAGGAAAAAAGAAATAGAAAAAAGTAAAAAGTAAAATAAAAAAATAAAAAAAGAGAGAAGGGGCATTGTTGGTATCCTTTACCACACTTGTGCTTCAAAGTAGCACCATGTTTTTCATTTGGAGAGTCTCCTATGTTGTCACTTTCATATACTAGTGGGAATATTTCATTATAGGATTAGATGCACACTCACTTAGTTTTCATAATGAGCTTTCATACACTTATAGCTCTTAGTGCATTCGTTATGTCGGTGGGAACGACACCTATGGGATCACTGGGACCCCTTCTACCGTTGGCGGGCGCGGAGTTGTGCAAAGAGCGGGTCTAGTAGCCAGTGCAAGGATCGTTTACCCAGGTTCGGGCCGCAACGATGCGTAATACCCTAGTCCTGCTTTGGTGTATATTTGAGTGTTCTTGAGCTTTCGAAGTAGCTGCGGTCCATGCGTAGTCCAAAAAGTCCGAATCCTTCTCTAGTACGCCTTGGGCCTCCTTTTATAGTCAAAAAGGGGTCGCCATAGTGGTACACAGGAGGTGGAGAGGTAAACAGTGTACAAGCTTATCGCCTATCATTACAAGACAAGGCGCATTAAATGCGCTTCTTAGGTGTCCTGTTGCTTTATTGGGGACGGTAACGAGGCCCGTCCCATCCATCGTCCTTCCGTTTTGCTCCGACGCGCGTCCAGGCCAACGAGGCATGCATCGCCACGTAAGCTGGCAGGCTGCTGAGATGGCGTGGTGGTAGGGTCTTCATGAAGATCTGCATGCCACCACTTAGGTGGTTCCTGAGTTGGCCTGGAGGCCGCGCGTCGCCACGCAGGTGCCTGTCCAGCTGGTTGGGCTGGCAGCTGCATGGGAATGGCGGTGGGGTCTTGGCAGAGGTGGGCCTAGCTATGGCCTGCAGGTGTCCTTGTCAAGGGTCTTGCCGGGGCCCCGGCAAGGGTCTTGCCATGGCATCACGGTCTTCCCCGGCAAGGATCTTGCCGGGGGTCTCATGGATTTCCTCGGCAAGGATCTTGCAGAGGATTGTCGCCTTCTGGTCCTCATCCGATCTTGTGTGCCTATGCTCTTCACAAAGATCTATATGCCACCATGGAGGTGCCTCCCGAGCCTTGGTTCCAACGTGGTTGATGGTGTTGGAACCCTTGGGCTCAAGGGTGGCGCGCTCTGTTGGCATTGGGCAAGTTGCCCCGGCAAGGCTCTTGCCGGGGCTGCGGAGGCCGCCCCGGCAAGGGCGTTGCCGGGGGAGTCCACCTCGCCCTCTTTCTCTTTGTGTCTTATGTCTTGGCCTTGTTTTGGTTGTCTCATGCTCCTGGCTGGAGCACTGCTCTAGTATTCTTGTGCTTCTGCTTCCTCTGCCCCACTAGGTATGGCCGTAGGCGCGGCTCTTACTGTCCACGCACAAGTAAAGGGGTACAAAAGAGAGCCCCTACTTTTGTGCACCGGCAGGAGATCTCGGGCCTGGGCCATAGATAAGCACGACGCGTTGTTGGGCTAGGCCCAAAACGGTGCATGGACATGCGGGGTCGAGTTTAACTGATGTAACTTTCTCGCCTGTCGCACTTCCCCACGACCCGTGTTGAACGCGCGGCGTGGGGGTCGTGCGTGATGTGGGGGTCATGCATGGGGGCAGTTGCTGCCCTCATGCATCACATCGCAGTGAATGGTAAAGAGGCGGCCCGCGCCTTCCCCATAAGAAAAGGGGAAACTGCGGGCGCGCTGCTCATTTACCCTCCACGTCACTCTAGTTTCGGAACCGCCGTCCCCCCTTCTTCTTCCTCAAGCAAAAAAGCCAAAACCCTCGCCTCCATTCGCCGCCGCCGTGCCCCCATTGCCCCCAATCTCTCACTGCTCCAGATCCTTCACCTCTTTCTCGGACGCCATGGCACCCAAACCAGCAACGGCAAGGGAGTGGCCAAGGACCCCGAGGAGAAGGAGATGCTGGAGAGCGAGTCAGTGGCACTTCGAACGCAGCTTGTTATATTCCCCTCGACGGTCCATGCGATCCACCTCAGGGACAACTTCAAGCCTCTGTGGGGGGTGAAGACAACGGGGCATCTGGCTACGCGCATCATTCCCGCCGATTTTGCCAAGGCCGGCCCAAATCGGTATCATTTCTTCGTTGACTACTTCTCCTGCGAGCTTTGCCCCCCTTTCTCCGACTTTTTCAATGATATCATGCACACCTTCGGCTTCCATCTTCTTGATTTCACGCCGAATGCTGTGGCGTGTATGGCCCTCTTCGCTCACCTCTGCGAGGGCTTTGCCGGAATGCTTCCCAGCATGGCCCTTTTTCGCCACTATTTCTTTCCTCGTATCCAAGCGGGGGGTGCCATCTTCGGGTGCGTCACCTGGATCCCACGGACCCAGGAGAAAGGCACGTATCCAGAGGATGCCCAGAAGGAGAGGTGGGAGGAGTGGCGGGGCCTGTGGCTATGGATCGAGGAGGATGATCCACAAGAGTTCTGCCAAGTTTGTCAGAGCCCGCCAGTCCGCCGCAAGGACTGGAGCGACACCGACGCCGATGACAAGAAGCTCGGGATTGCTACCACTAGGATCCATCTCCTCGCCATGGCCGGGCTCACCCTTGAGATGATTGGGGCCGACTTCATCCGCGCTGCATCGCCCCACTGCATAATAAGGGGAGACCGGCCTGGCTCTTCAGGAACGCGGCTGATGTCATGAGGCTTCGCCCCGGCTTGAAGCACAACTTCACGGTGATGGGGCACGCTCATCTTTGTCAGCGGCTTTTCCAACTCGATGTGGGTGGCGACGGCAGGTGAGGGAGTCCTGGATTAGGGGGTGTTCGGGTAGCCGGACTATACCTTCAGCCGGACTCCTAGACTGTGAAGACACAAGATTGAAGACTTCGTCCCGTGTCCGGATGGGACTTTCCTTGGCGTGGAAGGCAAGCTTGGCGATGCGATATTCAAGATCTCCTACCATTGTAACCGACTCTGTGTAACCCTAACCCTATCTGGTGTCTATATAAACCGGAGGGTTGTAGTCCGTAGAGAATCAACTCCATACACAACAATCATACCATAGGCTAGCTTCTAGGGTTTAGCCTCCTTGATCTCGTGGTAGATCTACTCTTGTACTACCCATATCATCAATATTAATCAAGCAGGAGTAGAGTTTTACCTCCATCGAGAGGGCCCAAACCTGGGTAAAACAAAGTGTTCCCTGTCTCCTGTTACCATCCGACCTAGACGCACAATTCGGGACCCCCTACTCGAGATCCGCCGGTTTTGACACTGACATTGGTGCTTTCATTGAGAGTTCCTCTGTGTCGTCGCCTTTAGGCCCGATGGCTCCTCCGATCATCAACAACGATGCGTTCCAGGGTGACACTTTTCTCCCCGGACAGATCTTCGTCTTCGGCGGCTTCGCACTGCGGGCCAATTCGCTTCGCCACCTCGAGCAGATTGAAAGCTACGCCCCTGGCCATCAGGTCAGGTTTGGAAGCCTAAACTACACGGCTGACATCCGCGGAGAATTGATCTTCGACGGATTCGAGCCACAGCCAAGTGTGCCGCACTATCTCGATGGGCATGATATAGCTCTGCTGCCGAACAGCGCCTTGGAGGCCGCACATGCATCGGTTTCAACCATTGATTCGGAACCTACTGCTCCCATCGAGGATCAGCGGTTGGACGCTGCCTCAGGGGCTGCGATCTTAGAGGCGATCGAGCCGAACTCCAACCCCGCACTCCGCATGGCCCGTGACTCCAAGGAGCCGGATTCCTCCCCAAACTCCGAGCCCCCCGCGCCCCTGCCAATCGAATCCGATTGGGCGCCGGTAATGGAGTTCACCGCCGCAGACATCTTTCAGCACTCGCCCTTCGGCGACATCCTGAATTCTTTAAAGTCTCTCTCGTTGTCAGGAGAGCCCTGGCCGGACTACGGTCAGCAAGGATGGGATGCGGACGATGGAGAAATCCAAAACCCACCCACCACCCACTTTATAGCCACTGTCGACGATCTAACCGACATGCCTGACTTCGGCTCCGAAGACATCGACAGCATGGATGACGATGGAGGAGATACCGACGAACCAACGCCCATAGGGCATTGGACAGCCACCTCATCTCACGATGTGTACATGGTGGACACCCCTAAGGAAAGCGACAACGAGGAAAAAGGGGATGGGACGAGAGATCGACCCCCCGAAAAGCAATCAAGGCGTTGGCGCAAACGCCGGCCCAAGCCCCGCCTCGACAAAAACCCAGCCATAGAGCAGGACGAGCCGGTAGACGACGAGCAGGCCTTAGAGCAACCGTCCAAACAGGGCAACACAGATAGAGGAACCGAACATCCCTCCCCCGGCGAAAACGGCATTCCGGACGACCTCACGCCAAATAAACCTATGGAGCAGAAGAATCTCCATGAGAGGCTCGTTGCAACTGCACACAGCCTAAAAAAGCAGAAGCGGAAGCTAAAAACAGCGGAAGATGCACTCCAGATCAGATGGAGCAAGGTAATCAATGCCACAGATAAGTACGGCGACAGTCGCCACACTAAAAGCTATCCGAAAAGAAAGCTACTGCCTGAATTCGACGAAGAGGCCTCAGAGCCCTCACATTCAAAAAAAACTTCAAAATAGATCATTTAAAGACCACGAATGCGGATAGACGAGTTTGGTGCAAAACCATCATTGATGCAGGCCTAGAAGCCATATACCCCCGCACAAGGGGCTCCACGCATATACAATAAGAGACAATAAAGCTCAAACTTCCATATCTTACTTTATACTTTGCTTATTTTATTTTTTTTTCCTTTTTTGCATGACCCATTTTCAACTCAGTTCCTCTCTTTTACAGATGAACGTCGTGCGGCACCCGTCCAGGATACGGCACAACGGAGACACAGGCGCAGACGTGCAGTAGGGACCCGTCTTAAAGGATTCTTTTTAGATTAAGACCCTGCGTAAACCTTTTTTACTGTCTCTTGTTGCTCCACATCCCCTGGTTTTACTTTCTAATATAACCAAGGAGGAGGCTGGCGTCTTGGCATGTGGCCACGTCAGAATTTTTGCACGTACCTGGACACTAGGGGCTTTTTCAATAAAGAGTGTTGTTTGGCCCGCACTCATAAAGACCGAACACCTTAGGTAGTGTTTGGCGTCGCGAGTTTTGGCATTATATGCATCAGCTCCGAATCATGTCTTTGGTCAAATGTTGGGTTGCCCGGCTCCTGAGTTCGGCTACCTTACGTTCCGCTCTATCGGCTAAGGTAGCACCAGGACAACTACTGCGATTGTGCCCCGGTTCGGTCAGGGCGAGCACCTCAGTAGAGAAAGCCGAAAACTGACTGTCATGATGTAGCGTGAGACTGGTCAGCCACTCGATGACCGATCGGAATCTATCGGATTCCTCTGCTTTAACGAAGGACCGCTTCCCGGTCAGGCACATACGCGCCCTGAATTCGGACGAGCGCAGTTGCCACCAAGGAGCTACCTAAAGAGTCTCATTTTCAAACTCCTATGGCTAAGTGAAAGTGTTAAAGCATTATAGTCCGGTTGCCTGGCCCGCTGCGCTATCACCTCCTTTGTAGGACCAAGACGTTGGGTTAAGTGTGAAAATGCGTCTTCTGCGAGCACCCCCGCACTATGTGTGTGGGGGCTGAAGCCAACGACTGCCATCTTTCAGATTCTATATATATATATATCTTAAAATGGCCACAT
The DNA here is from genome assembly GCF_018294505.1 of Triticum aestivum. NCBI lineage: Eukaryota > Viridiplantae > Streptophyta > Magnoliopsida > Poales > Poaceae > Triticum > Triticum aestivum. The sequence goes on from NC_057794.1 coordinate 331,474,083, forward strand.
AGAAGGTGTTTACAATACTTGGAGGCACAAGTATAAAATAGGCCACTACAGTTTATCAAAATATTACTTTATAATTACATATGCTATCATAACATAGCATCTTTCGGGCACTGCGTCTCTATTACACGAGCGCCTTCAAGAACTTCCTGAAAATAGTGCTCGGAGGGTACTCGGCTTTGGTCGGAATCTCGGGACGCAACAACGGTGGTCTCCATCTCTGCCCAGTATGTCTTAACACGGGCTAGAGCCATCCTAGCGCCCTCTATACATGCTGACCTCTTAATTGCATTTATACGCGGCACCGCGTCAAGGAATTGCTGCACCAAGCTAAAATAACTCTTCGGCTCCGATCTCCCCGGCCATAGATGATCCATGACGTACTTCACGGCGAGTCCGGACAACCTATTCAATTCGGCCCATTGAGCCAAACGATCGTCCACTGCCAGTGAACGCTCTGGATTATGAAACTGCGACCAGAAAAGCTTTTCCACTTCGCAATCTTTCTGATCTCGAAAGTGTTCGGTTGCATCAGTGGCACTTGTTGCCAAGTCCGGATAGGTGTCCTTCACACTCCACATCCGGTCCAACGGAGCAAACTTCGGATCACAAAACTTCCACTGCAGCATAAAGGGCTTTCTAGCCGCAATCTGTTCGGCCTAACGGAGCTCCTCTTTCGCAGCTCTCATCACAGAGCGAGCATCCTTGGCATCGGCAACGGCCTTTTCTAAATCCGTTTGTCTTGCCCGGTCTTCTTTCTCAAGAAGTTCGCAATGGTCTGCAGCGCTCTTTAACTTCTCGGCCATCTCGGCCATCTCCTCTTTGCTTCGGCAGTGAGCAACCTGTTCGGCTCTCAGCTCTTCAAGGGCCTTCTTGGCAGCCGCATCGCTTTTTCTGGCTTGCTCCTTAGCTCGGGCAAGTTCTGCCCTAAGATTCTCCACGGCGGCCGTACCATCTGCGTCAAGCACACACATTGTAAGACACTGGCATGAAGCTCCTCTTACCTAATGCTGCCCGAAGAATTACATACCTTGAGCCTCGTCAAGCCGCTTGTTGACAAGCGCGATGTCGGCATCTGCCACGTCCAGTTGCCGCTTTAGTTTGGCCAAATCATTAGTCCGGCTTGATCCCGGACACCTCGCCACCTACATTCAAAGGCGACTTCTTAGACCTGGGATTATGATCCTCTACGTGTCGTCATTTCTTGACAACGCGCAGAGTCTCAGGGGCTACTATCTACACAGGGCGCATCTTATTTATGCGCAACTGACAAAAGTGTACATTATCTAACGTACCTCAAAACCCGTCAGTAAACTTTTGACGGCCTCATGCAATCCGCTTTCTGCGGATGAAATCCTTTCAATCACCATGCCCATCAAGGCACGGTGCTCTTCTGAGATAGAAGCTCGCCCCAGCAGAATCTTTAGTTCCTCCGGCCGAGCACCAGACGGTGCCGTACTTGTCCTATGGCCTCTTACGAAAGCCAGACGTGGAGAACTTCGGGGGGCCGCACTGTCACCTCCCATCCCTGCCGGATTCGGAGAAACCCTCCGCGACGACACCTCAGGGTCGCCCGCCTCGCTGGGCGGCACGACAGGGGGAGGCGTTCCGCTCTCCATCATCTTTGGAAGAAGATCCCCCAAAGACGAGCTCTGCTGCGAAGGGCTGAGGTCCGAGCTACAAGGTAAAATTTCGGTTAATCTTCTTAGATGCGAAATCAAGGATTTCTCTCATCCCTCAAAAGGAAAATCTTTTCTCCACTTACGGCTCGCTTGAGGGCTGATTCCCTTGAGGACGTAGTCCGGCCAAGGAACTCCCTGGCGTCGGACCCTCTGACGAGAATTTTCTCCCCCGTTTTGAGGCCATGGTTTCCGGGTCGTTAGAGGCGGTTCTTTTCTTCCCCTTAGGAGAGGAATTGTCGGTTCCTCCCTTCGAAGCAGCCTCCTTCGAGGAGGTCGTAGCTTCCTTGTCCTCCCCCTCCAAAGGCATTATCTCCAGCATCCTGACTAGCACAGGATCCGGCCTGGTTTTAGGAAGGGGAGCCGGACACCTGATCAGCTTCGCCTTCGCTGTCCACTCCTGTTTAAAAAGATGGCTCTTTTAGAGGCAAGTTTATGATGATTATATGGATAGAAGGTCCGGGCACAAGGTTGGTTACTTGAGTATCCGGGCGATTGCAGCTTAGGCCTGCGTCCTCGGTTGAATCCGGACACATCTCTTGTGATCCGAAGAACAGTTTATACATCTCCGCGGGCATTGCGCCCATAAAATTCTGAAGAACTCGTGGTCCCTCCGGATTAAACTCCCACAGACAAAGGGGGCGACGTTTGCCGGGCAATGTTCAGCGAATCAACATGACCTGCGTCACCTTGACCAAACTGAGGTCTCCTTCCAAGAGATCCTTAATTCGGCCCTATAACAGGGGTACGTCTTTGGGCAAACCCCAATCTAATCCTTTGTTGACCCATGACGCTAGCCGTAATGGGGGACCCGAGCGAAAGGCAGGAGGCGCCGCCCACTTGGCGCTCCTGGGAGCGGTAATGTAGAACCATTCTCGTTGCCACAAGCCAAGCTCTTCTTGGAAGGAGCCCTCGGGCCATGGAGCATCAGCATTCTTACTGATGACAGCACCTCCGCACTCTGCGTGCCGTCCCTCAATCATCTTCGGCTCCACTCCAAAGGTCTTGAGCCATAAACCGAAGTGAGGAGTAACGCGGAGGAACGCTTCGCACACAACAATGAATGAGGAAATATGGAGGATGGACTCCGGAGCTAAGTCATGAAATTCCAGCCCGTAATAGAACAGCAGCCCCCTCACGAAGGGATCCATCGGGAAGCCTAACCCCCGAAGGAAGTGAGACATGAACACTACGCTCTCACCGAGCTGGGGATTGGGAATAGCTTGCCCTTGAGCAGGCAACCTATGCGGAATTTCGGCGGTCAGGAACTTAGCCTCTCTCAACTTTAGCACATCCTCCTCCGTGACGGAGGAGGGCATCCATCGGCCTTGAAGGTCGGAACCGGACATTGTCGAAGGTCTGAAGCGCCTGGAATCTGAAGCCTAGGGTGTTGGAACTCGAGGCGACGGGCGAACTCGTTTGAGATTGGAAAAAGGAGTAAGGACTTGGTCTCTTTATAAGAGGTTGAATACCAGGAGCCCTCCCCGTAACCGTTTGGGACTCGCCTTTAATCGAGAAAACATGCTAACGGGCACGATTGGGTTACCCACGTCCGTATTGATGAGGATCCCATAAAGGGGGGCACACGATCTCTGCTTTGACAAGACGTGCCAAGGAAACTGCCTCGCAAAACATGCTGAGGCGGGAAAGTAAAAACGATTCGAAGTAAAGGACTTGGCTGTAGTGTGATGGCGCACTGCAGAATACGTCAGCAGATTTGGTTTGTGTCAATATTATTCTCTCTATGGAAATATGTGGAAATTTATTTTGCAGAGCCGGACACTACTCTTGGTGTTCACAATCTTCTATGAAGGACTTGGAGGAGGAACCCGCCTTGCAATGCCAAAGACAATTTGCACGCCAGACTCGTCGTCATTGAAGCCTGGTTCAGGGGCTACTGAGGGAGTCCTGGATTAGGGGGTGTTCGGGTAGCCGGACTATACCTTCAGCCGGACTCCCGGACTGTGAAGATACAAGATTGAAGACTTCGTCCCGTGTCCCGATGGGACTTTCCTTGGTGTGGAAGGCAAGCTTGGCGATGCGATATTCAAGATCTCCTACCATTGTAACCGACTCTGTGTAACCCTAACCCTATCAGGTGTCTATATAAACCGGAGGGTTGTAGTCCGTAGAGAATCAACTCCATACACAACAATCATACCATAGGCTAGCTTCTAGGGTTTAGCCTCCTTGATCTCATGGTAGATCTACTCTTGTACTACCCATATCATCAATATTAATCAAGCAGGAGTAGGGTTTTACCTCCATCGAGAGGGCCCGAACTTGGGTAAAACAAAGTGTCCCCTGTCTCCTGTTACCATCTGGCCTAGACACACAGTTCGGGACCCCCTACCCGAGATCCGCCGGTTTTGACACCGACAGCAGGGCTGAGAGAGCCAGCAAGGCCACGAAGGCCGGCAAGGTTGTCAAGGGGCCTCTGTTCGGGTTGCCGGAGGGAGTGGTCCCGCTGAGCAACAACTCTTACCAAGCCGACATCATCGCCATGATGCCGGACTTCAACGCGCACGGCCTTGACCCAAGGTGGGCCGAGCCGGAGGAGGAGCGGGTGCAGGAGTTCTTCGACAACCTGTCGAAGAGGTATGTCCGTGATGAGCCACTACTTATCAAGGACACCACCAAGGAGGAGCTAGACTACATCGCCGCCAGGGTGGTGGAGGCAGCGCTTGCCAGGGAAGTTGGCAGCGTCGGCCACGTGGACAACGAGGCCGAGGTGGCCGTGGAGGAGGAGGGGCTTGCCGGGTGGGCAGAGCCTGCTGGGGAGGCCAGCAGTGTCGGCACCGAGGCCCCTCTCATCGAAGACGTGGTCGAGGAGTCGACCGAGGGAGAGGCCGGAGCCAACGATCCTCCGGCAACGGGGAGAAAGCTTGTCCTGTGGCGGGCCAGCTCTGGTGAGCCGGTCCGGCCCGGTAGGACAGTGAAGCGGCAAGAGGCCCGGGAGGAGTCTGTGCACCTGACGAGGGCCGCGGCAGCAAGGAAGGTGGTGAACGCCGCGGTGGTGAAGAAGAAAGCGACCGCCTCTTCTTCATCCAAGCGTCGCAGGACTCCATACCCTTCCCCTCCTCCTGCAGACATCGACACGGAGGTCTTCTTTGATCTTGGGTCTCTCAGCCCAAGGAGGAAGAGGAAGGCATCGGAAGAGGAGGTGGAGGATGAGTAAGCATCCTGCATTTCATCATCTCCATTCCTTTAGACCGTGCCAGTTTCCTTGACTTGTTTTTACTCTTGTAGGGACATGGAGATGCTGGCCCAGAGGGTGGCGAAGAGGGCCAGGGCCTCAATGGGCGGCCAGCCCCCGGCGGGCACCTCGAGTACGCCGCTGATGGTGGAGAGCATCCCGGATAGCAACCCCCAGCGCAGCCCCCAGCGTGAGATCACCACTCGCTCCCTATCAACGTGTGTTGGGGTACGATCCCTTGGTGCTGACCTTTCCGTGGTTGCAGGAGCAGGACGGCAACAGGAGGAGCCACTAAGGGCCACCCCCAACATGCCGCCCCCATCGACCGCGTCACCCCAAGGGGCGTCCCCAGCAAGGGTGCCAAGCACCAAGCCCATGCGCACGGAGGAGGAGGAGGAGGAGGGAAACCCGGGCGCCGGTGGCTCCGTCCCGACACCAAATATCGGCGAGGACGGGGCCACTTCTTCTCAGCCTGGCGTGGGTAAGTTAATTGCCCTCTGTCTCTGTTCTTGCTTTCTCTTTTCAAACCCTGGCCTTGGCTTTGCCTCATTCCCCTCCTCAGTATCCATACCCTTCCCCGGTGGACCGGGAGGACATCGACACCATCATTGAGGAGGTCGCCAGGGACACCGAGGTCGAGGCCACCAAGATTGCCGTCGAGGAGGCCGCCAAGGGTGCTGCTGAGGATTCTGCCAAGGGGCCTGCCGGGGAGGCCGGCAAGGCCACTGCCGAGGAGGGGTTGGTTGATGATCAACCTTCTTCCTCCACTGCCTCTGGCTCGGGCAAGTACCTAAAGGTGAGCGACGACCTGTTCGTCCACCTCCCAAGGATGGCGAGCACCAGGGCGCCCACCGAGGAGGAGGCGTTTGATGACGAGGTGCTCGCCGCCACCGGGCTTGAGGTTGTAGACGAGCCAAGCGCCGGTGGTGGCGGTTCCTAGGAAGAGAGGCTCCTTCAAGCCATGAGCGCCAACTTCCAGAAGCTCCAGGCGCTTCACAACACCTGCCTGGACAAGGCCAAGTCCAGGATGGTGGCGGTGGACAAGGCGGAGGTGGATCTCGAGGAGCGCGTCACTGAGACACAGGCTTGGTTCCACCAGGCCTGTGAGGAACTGAAGTCCGTCCAAGATCTACTGGCCGAGCGCAAGCAGGAGCTTGTCCTGAAGCAGGCTGACGTCGAGAAGGCCCAGGAGGCGGTGAAAGAACAGGCCGCCAAGGACGAGGCCACTCGGCTCTAGCATCAGGCCGTGCTGAACTCCCAGGAGGAGGACCTTGCCGCTCGCGAGGAGAAGCCCGCCGTGACACTCCGCGACAAGGATGAGGAGGTCGAGCAGCTTGTCATGCAGCGGACCCGGGAGTTGGAGCAGAGGCACGAGGAGGCAATCAATGCTCAGGCCCAGGTCCAGGCTGGTAAGGTGAACGAGCTGGAGGTGGAGCGGGACAGGATGAAGAAGCAGGTCCTGGAGCTGACGGAGGAGAGGGACGCAGCCAAAGGTGCCTTGGCTGACGCGCAGGCCACAGTCCTCAGCAAGGTCGAGCTGCTCTCCGAGGCCAATGACTCCATCAGGGATCTGAAGCTGAAGCTGGAGGGCCTCGAGGGGACGCTTTCGGAGGTCGGGGCCCGGGAGGAGACCCTGACCAAAAATCTGGAGGCCGAGAGGCAGCTACGGAGGAATGACGCTGCCAACCACCCAGATTTTGTGAAGGGCGAAAACCTCTAGATCAGCTGCCTTGCTGACATCGCTGGCAGGGTCACCACGCAGCTGGCTACCATGGGGATGCCGAACGTGAGGTACGTCCCGGAGCCAAACGTGAGTCCCAACGCCAGACTGACCCTATTCTTCGATGACATTCTTGGAGCTCTGGAGCAGTTCCGCTCCAACAGAGCGACCACCCTGGCCAATGAGCCCCGGAGGCTTTGCCGGGGTGTCCTGACCAAGGTCCTCACCAAGGTGGCGTACTGGAGAGCTTGCCGGAGGGTGTGTACCTCGCGGCACTCGAAGAGTGTATCGAGCCCGTCAAAAGCCGCGTCGAAGGAGTTCGGAGGATAGAGGGCCAGCGGCAGGACTAGGCACCCCGTTTCTCATCGCTGTTGCAGGTTCATGACCAAGACAATTTTTATCTTTAGTTAGAATCGCAGCAACAATTGATGTAATATAACTCTGCAGTACCCTGAAATGATGCATGTTATTTTCCTGTTCGGTCGTTCTTTGTATGTACACCCTACGCTTAACTGGATAAGCTTGCCGGCACGTGAATGCAGGCTACGGCGTTTCAAGGATGGATCCTCGCAATGGGTGTGCCTGCGGCCAAGTAAACCACCTTGCCGTTCTCAACACCGCCGCTTGAACTGTTGAGCGGACTCGAAACAGAACAAGGGCGCTGCCAATAGCGGCAAGGCCACCTTGCCGTTCTTGACGCAGCCACTTGAACTATTGAGCGGACTCGAAACAGAACAAGGGCATTGCCAATTGCGGAAGGCCCCCATCGCGTGCAGGTTTTTCATACCAAGAGCAGGATCTCCAAGGAAAACAACCTTATACATAAAAGAATTACTCAAAGTTTTGAATGACTTAGCTTTTCTGTCGCCGCACGAGCGTTTACTGCATCCGCAAATGATGTCGCTCGTTCGGTCATCTTCTTCCTTGGGGTGACGACCACAACGAACTCGCCGCACCAACTAGACCAGATTTCCCCGACTGCGCCCCCTACCTGGCGCGCTAGAGATGTTGGTGGGAACGACACCTATGGGATCACTGGGACCCCTTCTATGGTTGGCGGGCACGGAGTTGTGCAAAGAGCGGGTCTAGTAGCCAGCGCAAGGATCGTTTACCTAGGTTCGGGCCGCAAGGATGCGTAATACCCTAGTCCTGCTTTGGTGTATATTTGAGTGTTCTTGAGCTTTCGAACTAGCCGCGGTGCGTGCATAGTCCAAAAAGTCTGAATCCTTCTCCAGTACGCGTTGGGCCTCCTTTTATAGTCAAAAAGGGGTCGCCACAGTGGCACACAGGAGGTGGAGAGGTAAACAGCGTACAAGCTTATCGCCTGTCATTACGGGACAAGGCGTATTAAATGCGCTTCTTAGGTGTCCCATTGCTTTATTGGGGATGGTAACGAGGCCCGTCCCATCTATCGTCGTTCCGTCTCGCTCCGATGCGCGTCTAGGCCAACGAGGCATGCAGCGCCACGTAAGCTGGCAGGCCGCTGAGATGGCGTGGTGGTAGGGTCTTAATGAAGATCTCCATGTCGCCACGCAGGTGCTTGCCCAGCTGGTTGGGCTAGCAGCTGCATGGGAACGGCAGTGGGGTCTTGGCCAACGTGGGCCTGGCTGTGGCCCCGCGGGTGTCCTCGGCAACGGTCTTGCTGGGGCCCCGACAAGGGTCTTGCCGTGGCATCGCGGTCTTCCCCGGCAAGGATCTTGCCGGGGGTCTCGTGGATTTCCTCGGCAAGGATCTTGCCGAGGATCGTCGGCTTCTGGTCCTCATCCGATCTTGTGTGCCTATGCTCTTCACAAAGATCTGTATGCCACCATGGAGGTGCCTCCCAAGCCTTGGTTCCAATGTGGTTGATGGTGTTTGTCGGATTTCGGGTTCCGGCAGACCCTTGAGGTTCGAACACTGGGGTGCGCGCGGAGATCTCTCCCCTACCGATCTACGTCCAATCTCCTCGCGTGATCTAAGCTAGAAACAACGAACAACACAAGGGACACGGGGTTTATACTGGTTCGGGCCACCATTGTGGTGTAATACCCTACTCCAGTGTGTGGTGTGGTGGATTGCCTCAGGGGCAGATGATGAACAGTACAAGGGAAGAACAGCCTCGCGAGAGGTGTACTTGAGCTGGTGTGATGAACTTCTTGGGTGAGTTCAGTGGCCTCTCTCTCTCTCTCTCTCTCTCTCCCTGCTAGGGTTCTATCAGAACTCTAGCCGTCCTTTTCTATTCTGTGGTGGCTAGCTCTATTTATAGAGGCCCTGGGCCTCTCCCCAAATAATGAGCGGGAAGGGCGCCAACAATTGGCCATTTTGAAGGGGAACATCTAGTACAAGTTATCCTGACCAAAGGTGGTCTTCAGCTGCCAAAAGCACTGGTGATGACGCCGTCTTGGGCTCCATGGTGACCTCCGTCCTACCGCTCTGCTGGTCTTGGTCTCGTCGCACCGAAATGGTAACCTTTGCCCGATGCCTTGGCCTGTGCTTGCCCCCTTTGCACCAAAGGGGAAACAAGGACACTGTGCAGGCCGGCGCCTGCCTGGCGCCTGCCTGGTCTCGATCGTCATGGCTTGCGTCACGGGCTCCTCGCGAGGTGCCCCCACCTTGATCTCTCCGCCTCCTTGCGAGCCTGCCTAATGAGGCTGCCTCTGAGGAAGCTTCCGGTCGTCCGCCCCGCGAGGCTTGGCCCCTCGTGAGGGTCTTCAGCTTGAGCTGATGAAGATGGGCCGCGCTGGGCCCCCACTTGAGCCATGCCACAGGCCGCAGGCAGGAAAGTCTGGGGACCCCCGTTCCCAGAACGCCGACAGTAGCCCCCGGGCCCAAGGCGCGCCCGGGCTTGGCCTAGCAGGGAGCAAAGAGGCAAGCACGAAGCGCCGCGGGCCCAAAAAGCCTGCGGCCTCGGGCGTCGCGTAGCGATTGATTGGTCATGGACGTCTGCGCTTCCCCACGACACCTTGTTACACGCCCGGCTAAGCAGACCCGTTGTTGCACACGGTTGTTCCTCCTTTCCGCTGCTCGCTCGCCTCCTACCTTTCCTTCTTCTTCGAGCTCTAGCATCCGCCGTCAATCCGGCTCGAGTTCTTCCTCCTCTTCACCGCCATGGCGCCAACGAAGAAAGGAAGGGGAAAGAAGCCCGCGCGTTCGCCCCGCACACCTCCGGTGGCGACCCCTTGCCGTCGCCCGGTTGATCATACTCAATCCAGAAGCTTTGAACAAGGTCCGCTCTGCCCTTGCCACTATCTTCAATGAGTGCGGCAGGGCCACGGTCTGGCCTGCGTCCCATGCCTCCCTTGATAGGATCGTCACGGAGGTTCGATTCTTCACTATTGCCCTATGGGCGGATCTGGTTTCCCGCTTTTCCGCCTTCTTCAGTGCGGTGCTCTCCCATTATCAGATCCGCATGATGCACCTCGGGCCGGAGTCCATTACCCTTCTGGCTGTCTTTGCTTTTGTTTGCGAGGCGATGATAGGCATTCCTCCTTCCGTTGCCTTGCTATGCCACTTCTTTTCCTTGCGCCTGAGCGATCCCACTTAGTGCTCAGGGTGTGTGAGCTTCTTAGCCGTGCCAGAGACGGCCACTTCAGGGATCGACTTCGGCCTTCGTCCTCCTGAGGCCAGGTTCAGAGAGCGGTGGTTGTACATGGACGTTGGAGTGCCCAACCCTCTGCTCTCACACCCAACCTCGCCTGCTGTTCCTCACGCGGGTTGGGACCATGAGGTGCCCGCGAGCCCCCGGCTCTCCTTCGTTTGGAGCCGCTTCCAGAGTTTAAGGGCGCTCAATGTGATAGCACCCAAGGTGGTGAAGGAGTTCCTCCAATGTTGCATTGCTCCTCTTTAGCGCCACTCTCGTCGGATGTGGGACTTTGCGGGGCATAGAGACCGCATGCGACTTCAGGAGGAGGACTTGGCGCCTGAAGTGCTGCGGACGATGCTCAGGGTCTTGACTGGCGATCCTTCCCCAGGCAGCCTTCAGAGTAATGATGTCCTATTGTATCTTTGCTCCGGCAGGGCCAATTTTGTGAGGCAGATGCCCAGCTTTGACGAGTGGGGACTGCGCCCGGCTAGCTTCACGGGGCCCCGCGAGAACCCAGCCGCCATGGTTGCTTCCCCTGCCGCCCACAGCGGTCCTTCCTCGAGCGACAGGATGGGGAGACGAGAACCGGCGAGAGTTGAGGCGCCCGATGTCGAGGTGCCAACGCCACGAGAAGCCTCGAAGGCGGCGTCTCCCGAGGCCCGCCCTGGAGCGGCGACACGTGCAGAGTCGCGACCTATGGTTCCTGAGGCCGGGGCTCCCGAGCGCCCAGCCGTTCCTCGCGAGGCGACGCCTGACGACGCCCCCCAGGCTGACTCCTCCAGCGCTGATCATCTTGACGCTTCTTCCGCACCAGGGTCCGACCCTTGCGCCGAGCGCTTAGGTCGATTCCGCGTAGACTTCGATGCCCTCCGCAAGAGGAAGGAGGCCTTGGGTGGCAATGACCGCCCTTGCCGCTTGTTGAAGCGCAGGAAGTACTTTGCCATGGATGAGTAAGTCTTCTTCTTTCCTTGCTCGTTTACTTTGCTATCCCTGCGACTGATTGTGGCCCTTTCAGGCCCTGCCCTGTGAAACCCGTCGGACCAGCCCGGGAGCCATCCCCCAAGCTACGCCTTCTCCGCTGGCCTCGGGCTCGCGGAGCTCGAGCAGCACCCCTGCAGCCAGACCAGTTGGTGGAGTGGTCCATTCCATGGGGCAGCTCGAGCCCGCGCGCCCGTTGTCCTTTCTTCATGAGTCCTCCTGGGCACATCCAGCTTGCCCCGCGTTCCTCCTCTAATCATTGATGGTGAATGGCTGAAGTCTGTCTTTGGCTCCTCCTCCGTGGGTGGACCAACGCTAGGCCGGATTCCCAGAGAGGTCCGCTCGGCGGTGGTTAAGGCGCCAGCCCTCAGCCCCGCGCCGGGAGGGGGCCTGCCGCCTCAGGGCCCTCCGCATGCTCCGGTGGAAGAGGGTGATGCGGAAGGCGTGCTCAGGTGCGCTCGGGAGCGACGCGCCCTTCGCGAAGAGTTCCTCCAGAGGGCGGCGGATGCAGTAAGCCGGATCGGGGAAGAGCTTGCTGACGAGGATGCGTGCCTCGAGGCCGAAGGTTTGCGCCTTGCTGAGGAGAGGCGCAAACTAAAGGTAGCCGTCGCCCTCACGCGTCACCAACATGATCTCGGCAACGCGAAGGCCGAAGCGTCGCTGGCAGCTTCGCAGGAGGCCTACTCCCAGACCATCGAGGAGGCTCAGGAAGCAGACCGATGGCGCAAGGATGCAGAGGAGCGTGCGTGGGATCTCCAAGCCTAGAGCAACTCCCTGGAGCAGCAAGTGGAACTGCGCCAGGCGGCCCTTGAGTCGATGGAGGGGGGCCCTGTTGATCGGGCGGAGCTTCTGAAGCGCGAGGAGGCGCTGATGCTGGAAGCCGCCGAGCACAACCTTGATCTTGAGCGGTTGGAGACGTGGGAGCGCCTGGTGGCTCAGGCGGAGGATGACGTTGCCGCACGCGAATCCCGGGCCCAGGAAGAAGTCAATCGCCGCGTGGCGGAAGCTCGCTCGGCCTTCGAGCGCGAATACGAGACGAGGTTGGGGCTGATCAAGGCCGAGGCTGAGGGCAGGACCGCAGCCCTCAGGGCCAAATTGGCCGAAGTGACGCGGCATGCAGACTCCTCCACAGCCGCCCTCAGCGCAGCACAGGCGGAGTTGTCCTCTTCCCGAGCCGAGCAGCTTCTTCTCCAACAGAGGGTTGATGACGCCGAGGCCATCACGCAGCGGAATGAGGATGAGATCCGTCGGCGGCGGGTTCTGGAGCGTGAGCATGCCCCCATGCTTCAAACACTCAGATAAAGGGCCAACACAGCTTTGGGAAACATCTGCGAGGCTGCCGTTAAGGAGCCGCATGAGGTCAACTACGCCGGCAACCTCCAGTTTTTCACCGATGTGGTGACGCTTCTGGAGAACCGCTCCGAAAGGTCCCGTTGGCTTGTCGAAGAGAGGAGCCGAGCCTTGCTCGGGCATGCATTCTCCCGCGTCTTCAGCTATCTACTGGACAGGGACCCCTACTTTAACTTCGACGCTGCCATCGCACCCGTGCCCATAGCCGTCCGGGGTGACCTGGCGCGATGGGCGGAGGACAATGTGGACACCCTCGTCAGGGCCTTTGCGTCTGATGATGACGGCGTGGTCGTGGCCACCAATGAAGGCAGTGTTGTGGACGAGCCTGGCGCTGACGGAGATGCTGGCGGCGGCGGCAATGTCAACGATGCCTCCGAGGATGCCCAAGAAGACGCGGTGAGTGATATGTCCGACTGACCGCAAGTCACTGCTGTTTATCCTGCACGAAGAAGGTTCGGGCTTGGCCCTGAAGAATGTAAGAGCATTTTGGGAGGGGAAGCCCCTCATGTAAAGGTTTGCAATTAGTACCCTGGTAAGTATAACGTTGCGTGTGAACTTAGCAGTTGGCCTGGTGATGAGTCAGCTGACTTGTGTACCTTCCGACCCTGACGAGTCCTGAGCGGGCCTGCGGGGGCCGCCGTACCTCGGGTGTCGCCCGATTAACTTGTAGATTCTGTGATGAGGACCTCCAGAAAGGGTGCGGCAACAGCGGCCCTGGCTGTAAAACGTGCCTGGCCCGGCCCGGCTCGCGAGGGGGGGGGGGCAACCGGCGCTAACTTTGGACGCAAATCCAAAACCAGAACATGAGAGATTGCTCGAACGAGACTAAACACCCCTTCCCCCAAACACACGCAAGCATCAAGCTCAAATCCAACTTAAATCCAAATCGAAGAACTTTGTCAACAAGGAAAGGCAAAAGCAAAAGGCCGCGTCCGGCACCTAGTCTAGTCTTCGACGTCTTCTCACCAGCGCGAAGCTAAGTGCTGCCACTGGGTGTGGGCGGGAGCCCCCGAGGCCCGAGGGCGGCTCTCCGGAGACTCCGGGGCCTGTACAGCCCCACTCATTATTACGTGAGAGTGTCACAGGCGGCGAGCTTCACAGGCACTGGGCCTTCTTCACAGGTACCGGCCTTGCTTCATATCGCCAGACAAGGGCCCCGCCTTGCGCCTCACTCTGCCGCTATCGACGGCGACCGTAAACCAAGGACGACGCCAATGGGGTAGAGCAGTCGCCAGCGGTTCCCCCGACGACCATGGGTCCCCTGCCGGGGGTAGGGCCCTGGGGCACCTCCCCGGCAGGGGGCCTACCTCCTGAGAACGCCTTGCTCCGACCGCCGCGGGGACGAACCCGAATCTCGGCCCCTCTCCTGCAGCCCCCTGCGCCCTCCTCCTGAGGGGTATGAGGCTGCAGAATTGGGGTAGCCACCTGCTGCGGCGACCTGTATCTCCTGCGACCCATGGTTAGCATAAGCTTGCTCCTGAGGGATGAGTGGTACCCAATAGTTGTCGCCGCCGGCGCGGTTGTCGAGGTTCTCCTGGGGTTCCTGAAAGAGCTCAGCTCCTGGCGTCTCCTCGCCCTAGCCTGGCCCGAGGAATGAGCTATGATCTTCTTCCAGTGCGGACCCCTGATCCACCATGCGGGGCACATAAGATTCTGGGGCCACCGCCCCGTGCGCCTCGCCGTAGCACCCCGTATGCCATGCAGCCTGGCTTGGAGCGCCGTCTTGGGGTGATGGCGTGGCGGTCCACCGAAGACGAAGGCCCCGGTGTGCACCCCTTCGCTGGCCTGAGAGGGGGCCGGCGTGACTTATCGCCCGGTGCCAGTGGAGGTGTTGGCGCTGAACAGGCCCTGAGTCCGCTGGAAGTTGCGTGCATGCGCACGATGCCGCCATGCGACCCGCCTTGGGTTTGGGGTGGCAGCAGGACGCAGAAAGGAGGTGTTCCTGAGGCGGCTACGTCCAGGAGCTCGGCTACTCGCTCCAACAACACGTCGTGGCCGCCCTCCAGCAGCCGGCATCGTAGCAGCTCTCGGGCCACCGTGAGCGAAATGGTAACCTTTGCCTGATACCTTGGCCTGTGCTTACCCCCTTTGCACCAAAGGGGAAACAAGGACACTGCACAGGCCGGCGCCCGCCTGGTCTCATCGTCATGGCTTGCGTCACGGGCTCCTCGCGAGGTGCCCTCGCCTTGATCTCTCCGCCTCCTCGTGAGCCTACCTGATGAGGCTGCCTCTAAGGAAGCTTCCGGTCGTCTGCCCCGCGAGGCTTGGCCCCTCGCGAGGGTCTTGAGCTTGAGCTGATGAAGATGGGCCGCGTTGGGCCCCCACTTGAGCCACGCCGCAGGCCGCAGGCAGGCAAGTCTGGGGACCCCCGTTCCCAGAACACCGACAGTGTTGGAACCCTTGGGATCAAGGGTGGCGCGCTCTGTTGGCATTAGGCAAGTTGCCCTGGCAAGGCTCTTGCTGGGGCTGCGGAGGCCGCCCCGGCAAGGGCCTTGCCGGGGGAGTCCACCTCACCCTCTTTCTCTTTGTGTCTCTGGTCTTGGCGTTGTTTTGGTTGTCTTGTGCTCCTGGCTGGAGCGCTGCTTGGGTATTCTTGTGCTTCTGCTTTCTCGGCCCCGCTAGGTATGGTCGTAGGCGCGGCTCTTACTGTCCACACACAAGTAAAGGGGTACAAAAGAGAGCCCCTACTTTTGTGCACCGACAGTTGCATGGCAATCCCTACTCCTCATGTTGATATTGATTGATGGGCATCTCCATAGCCCGTTGGTTAGCCGCATTGATGTGAGACTTTCTTATTTTTTGAATTCTCTATATTTACCCCTATCATCATACTCTATTCCACCCATAGTGCTATATTCATGGCTTGCACTCGTGTATTGCGTAAGGGTTGAAAAAGCTGAAGCGCGTTAAAAAGTATGAACCAATTGCTCGGCTTGTCATCGGGGTTGTGCATGATAAATACTTTGTGTTAAGAAGACAGAGCATGACAAGACTATATGATTTTGTAGGGATATCTTTCTTTAGCATTGATATTTTGAAAGACATGATTGTTTGTTGGGATGCCTGAGTATTGATATCTTTATGTCAAATTATAGACTATTGTTTTGAATCACTTATGTCTTAATATTCATGCCATGACTAGATATATGATCAAGTTTATGCTAGGTAGCATTCCACATCAAAAATTATCTTTTTTATCATTTACCTGCTCGAGGATGAGCAGGAATTAAGCTTGGGGATGCTAATATGTCTCCGTCATATCTTTAATTTTTGATTGTTTCATGCCAATATTATATCACTTTCACGTACTTTTGGCAACTTTTTATATGATTTATTGGACTAACCTATTGATCCAGTGCCCAGTACCAGTTCCTGTTTTCTACATGTTTTTTGTATCGCGGAGTATCCATATCAAACAAAGTCCAAATGCAATAAAAAATACAGATATTTATTTTGGAATATTTGTGAATTTTGGGAGTTGGAATCACCGCAAACGGAGGCCCACACAGGGCATGATACACCAGCGCATGGGCCAGGAGCCTGGTGCGCGATGGTGGGTTGTACCTACCTGGTACGTCGGTTGGAGCTATACTTCGGGCGCAAGGAAGCTTATATTCGGAAAAAAATCGTGTTAAAATCTCAGCGCAATTGGAGTTACGGATCTCCGGGAATATAAGAAACGGTTTTCGGCCAGATCTGGGGAACGCAAAACAGAAGAGAACAGAGAGGGAGATCCAATATCGGAGGGGATCCTACCCCCTCCCATGCCATGGGAGCCAAGGACCAGAGGGGAAGTCCTTCTCCCACCTAGGGAGGAGGCCAAGGAAGAAGAAGGAGGAGGGGGCTCTCTGCCCCTCGCTTCCGGTGGCGCCGGAGTGCCACCGGGGCAACGATCGGGATGGCAATCTACATCAACAATCTTGCTACCGTCAACACCAACTCTCTCCCCCTATATATAGCGGTGTAACACCTCTTCTCCCCGCTGTAATCTCTACTTAAACATGGTGCTCAACTCCATATATTATTTCCCAATGATCTATGGTTATCCTATGATGTTTGAGTAGATCCGTTTTGTCCTGTGGGTTAATCGTGATCTTGGTTGGTATGATTGTATATTTTATTTATGGGGTTGTCCTACCGTGCCCTCCATTCTCGCGCAAACGTGAGGGCCCCCCGCTGTAGGGTGTTGCAATATGTTCATGGTTTGCTTATTGTCGGTGTTGCGGGAGTGACAGAAACTTAAACGACAATAGGTGGACTATGGCGTATGGGAGTAAAGAGGACTTGATACTTAATGCTATGGTTGGGTTTCACGACCTTAATGATCTTTAGTAGTTGCGGATGCTTGCTAGAGTTCCAATCATAAGTGCATATGATCCAAGTAGAGAAAGTATGTTAGCTCATGCCTCCCCCTCATGTAAAATTACAAGAATGGTTACCGGTACTTGTTATCGATTGCTTAGGGAAAAATGACTTTCTTATTGACACATGCTATCCACTTTTATTACCTTGCCATTTATTCATAGTTTTATTCCCGCAAAGTACTCGTAGATTTATTCCTACAAAATAGTTTCATACTTGTTTCCGGTAAAGCAAACATCAAGCATGCGTAGAGTTGTATCGGTGGTCGATAGAACCTGAGGGAATATTTGTTCTACCTTTAGCTCCTCGTTGGGTTCGACACTCTTATTTATCGCAAAAGGCTACAAACGATCCCCTATAGTTGTGGGTTATCAGTTACCTCAACGGGGATATGCATGTCCCCGAAAATAAGAATATCATATTTCTTTTTGACAGTAGGAAGAGGGAATTCAAAACCTCCAATAGTAATTGTTGATCCAATAGAATTGATACTATAAACTTGAGGTTGTTTCTTTGGAAAGTGTACCTATGCTCATTAATATTAACATGAAAAGTGACATTGCCTTTGTTGCAATCAATAACAGCCCCTGCAATATTCAAAAAGGGTCTACCAAGGATGATCAACATGCTGTCGTCCTAGGGAATATCAAGAATAATAAAGTCCGTTAAGATAGTAACGTTTGCAACCACAACAGGCACATCCTCACAAATACCGATGGGTATAGCAGTTGATTTATCAGCCATTTACAGAGAGATTTCGGTAGGTGTCAACTTATTCAATTCAAGTCTACGATACAAATAGAAAGGCATAACACTAACACCGGCTCCAAGATCACATAAAGCAGCTTTAACATAGTTTCTTTTAATGGAGCATGGTATAGTTGGTACTCCCAGATCTCCAAGTTTCTTTGGTATTCCACCCTTAAAAGTATAATTAGCAAGCATGGTGGAAATTTCAGCTTCTGGTATCTTTGTTTTATTTGTAAGAATATCTTTCATATACTTAGCATAAGGAGGCATTTTGAGCATATCAGTCAAACACATACGCAAAAAGATAGGTCTAATCATTTAAGCAAAGCACTCAAAATCCTCATCATCCTTTTTCTTGGATGGCTTAGGAGGAAAGGGCATGGGTTTCTAAACCCATGGTTCTCTTTCTTTACCATACCTCCTAGCAACGAAGTCTCTCTTATCATAATGTTGATTCTTTGATTGTGGGTTATCAAGATCAACAGTAGGTTCAATCTCTACATCATTATCATTACTAGGTTGAGAATCAACATGAACATCATTATTAACATTATCACTAGGTTCATGTTCATCACCAGATTGTGTCTCAGCATCGAAAATAGAAATATCATTGGGATTCTCAGGTGTGACTATAGCAGGTTCACTAGCATGCAAAGTCCTATCAGTTTTGTTTTTCTTTTTAGCATGAGGACTAGGTCCATCAGTATTAATTCTCTGAGAATCCTGCTCAACTCTCTTAGGATGGCCCTTAGGATACAAAGGTTCCTGGTTCATCTTACCACCTCTAGTCATAACCCTAAAAGCATTACCATTATTCTTATTATTCAACTCATTAAGCAAATCATCTTGTGCCTTAATTACTTGTTCTACTTGAGTTGTAACCATGGAAGCATGTTTACTAATAAGCTTAAGATCATTAATGGTTCTACTCATATAATCACCCAAGTGGTCAAGCATGTAAGCATTACATTTCAAGTGTCTACTAACATAAGCATTCAATTTCTCTTTTTTAACAATAAAATTATCAAACTCATCCAAGCATTAGCTAGAAGACTTATCGTGAGGAATATCACCTCCATCAAATCTACGGAGAGAGTTTATCTCTACTACCTATGGCGGGTTATCAAGACCATGTATTTCTTCAATAGGCGGTAAATTCTTAACATCTTCAGCTTTAATACCTTTTTCTTTCATAGATTTCTTTGCCTCTTGCATATCTTCAGGACTGAGAAATAGAATACCCCTTTTCTTCAAAGTTGGCTTCGGAATTGGTTCAGGAAGTGTCCAATAATTTTCATTACTCAATAAATTATTCAATAGCAATTCAACTTGCTCAACAGTTCTTTCATTGGAAACACAACCAGCACAACTATCCAGGTGGTCTATGGAAGCATCGGTTAGTCCATTATAAAAGATATCAAGTATTTCATTTTTCTTGAGAGGATGATCAGGCAAAGCATTAAGTAATCAGAGAAGCATCCCCCAAGCTTGAGGGAGACTCTCTTCTTCAATTTTCACAAAAGTAAATATTTCCCTTAAAGCAGCTTGTTTCTTATGAGCGGGAAAATATTTTGCAGAGAAATAGTATATCATATCCTGGGGATCACGCACACAACCAGGTGCAAGAGAATTAAACCATAGTTTAGCATCACCCTTAAATGAGAAAGGAAACAATTTAAGAATATAGTAATAGAGATTTTTTTCCTCATGAGCAAATAGGGTGGCTATATCATTCAATTTAGTAAGATGTGCCACAATAGTTTCAGATTCATAACCATGAAAAGGATCAGATTCAACCAAAGTAATTAAATCAGGATTGATAGAGAATTCATAATCCTTATCAGTAACAAAGATAGGTGAAGTAGCAAAAGCGGGATCATATTTCATTCTAGCATTCATGGATTTTTCTTTCAGCTTAGCTAATAGTTTCTTAAGATCCTCTGTATCATTGCAAGCAAAGAAGTCTCTAGCAGTTTCTTCATCCATAACATAACCCTCAGGTACAACAGGCAATTCATATCTAGGGGGGGAATCATAATCTTAGTTTCAATAATATCATCAGTTTCAGTAATTTCATTCTCTCTAACCCTAGCAAGTTGTTCATCAAGAAATTCACCTAGTGGCACAGTATTATCAAGTAGAGAAGCAGTTTCATCATAAGTATCATGCATAGCAGAAGAAGCATCATCAATAACATGCGACATATCGGAATCAATAGCAGGTGTAGGTGTCGCAAATTTACTCAAAACAGAAGGAGAATCAAGTGCAAAGATAGATGGCAGTTCCTTACCACCCCTCGTAGTTGAGGGAAAAATCTTAGTTCTTTGATATTTCAAATTCTTCATGGTGATAAACAGATATAAATCCCAAGTGACTCAGATAATAGAGTTATGCTCCTCAGCAACGGCGCCAGAAAAAGGTCTTGATAACCCACAAGTATAGGGGATCACAACAGTTTTTGAGTGTAGAGTATTCAACCCAAATTTATTGATTCGACACAAGGGGAGCCAAAGAATATTCTCGAGTATTAGCAGCTGAGTTGTCAATTCAACCACACCTGAAAGACTTAATATCTGCAACAAAATATTTAGTAGCAAAGTAGTATGGAAGTAGTGCTAACAGTGGCAAAAGTAATAGTAGTAGTTTTGTGGCAATCGTAACAATGGCAACGGAAAAGTAAAGTAACAAAGATCAATATGTGAAAATCTCGTAGGCAATGGATCAATGGTGGATAATTATGTCGGTTCGCATTCATCATGCAACGGTTATAACATAGGGCGACACAGAACTAGCTCCAATTCATCAATATAATGTAGGCATGTATTCCGAATATAGTCATATGTGCTTATGGAAACGAACTTGCATGACATATTTTGTCCTACCCTCCCGTGGCAGCGGGGTCCTATTGGAAACTAAGGGATATTAAGGCCTCCTTGTAATAGAGTACTGAAACAAAGCATTAGCACTTAGTGAATACATGAACTCCTCAAACTACGATCATCACCGGGAGTGATCCCGACTATTGTTACTCCAGGGTTGCCAGATCATAACACGTAGTAGGTGACTATAACTTGCAAGGTAGGATCAAGAACAAAAATATATTCATGGAAACATAATAGGTTCAGATATGAAATCATGGCACTCGGGCGCTAGTGACAAGCATTAAGCATAGCAAAGTCATCGCAACATCAATCTTAGAACATAATGGATACTAGGCATCAAACCCTAACAAAACTAACTCGATTACATGGTAAATCTCATCCAACCCATCACCATCCAGTAATTATATGATGGAATTACTCACGCACAGCAGTGGGCATCATGAAATTGGTGATGGAAGATGGTTGATGATGACGATGGCGGCGGATTCCCCTCTCTAGAGCCCAAAACAGACTCCAGATCTGCCCTGTCGAGGAAGAACATGGCTTGGCGGTGATGAAGCTATGTACCTAGGGTAGGGTCATGGATCTGTCCAAGATACCCTCCCCAAGGACATCTCTAAAAGAACCAGAAGCATTCGAAGAAAAATCATCATCCACTCGACCAGGAAGCTATGTTCCACTCGACAATCTTGAAGACACTCGACCGTATGGACAATCACTCAACTACCAAAAGATCTAGAGCCACTCCACTCTGCAACGGTCGGGAATTAAGTCATAGCTTTAATGGTCATTATGTATCTTTATTGCAGGCGTTACCAGTAACGTCCCCATCTTTATGTACCTTAAACCCTTTATAATTGAGGGCGGGAGGAGTCTGGCGAACTCTATATAAGCCACCCCCTCCTCTGGGACAAGGGTTCGCACCCTCTGTAACACACACGCATATAATCCAGTTGACCGCCTCCGGGCTCCGAGATGTAGGGCTATTACTTCCTCCGAGAAGGGCCTGAACTCTTAAAAATCGCATGTACAACTCCTCCATAGTTAGGATCTTGCCTCTACATTCCTACCCCCCATTCTACTGTCAGACTTAGAATCACGACAGTTGGCGCCCACCGTGGGGCAGGTGTCTTAGCGACTTGTTGGAGAAGTTGTGATTTTTGCCCGCCGGGGCAAATGTTCCCGTTGGTCGAGGCTTCAGCGGTGGGTGCGGCATGCGGTGACTCGCCAATCGGCCACCCCCCAGGTCGCGGCAATCGAGCCCGACGAAACTCTCTATGGCCTGTTCGACCTATCGACTGGCTCCGTAGAGACTGCATCCGAGTGCGACAGCAGCGACCCCGCGGCGGAAGTTTTGATGGTCAATGGACCACGTAGTCCTCCTAGCTTCACCCGCGAGGACGGAGGCGATGGTGGCGGTGATCCATCGCATGTCCACGAAGAGTACCGATCGAACCCCTCTCTTCGCAAAGGAGTGAGGAACTTCGCCGCCGGAACATGGATGCACTTCACACTCCCATCGTTGGAGAAACCCCTGAGGCCCAGGCCTTGGAGGAGGCGCGTCTGGCCAACTTGGCTAAGCGCACTCGACTAGATAACCTCCAGCGCGCACTCAACGAGCGTGCTCGGCAGCGTCCTCCCGAATCCAGTCGATGTCAACTTTTTCCACCTCCAACTCAAGTATACCGAACTCCAATCCAGAATCTCGCAGCTGCGGCCCGAATAGCGGAGTCAATTCAACCTTCCCAGTCAGAAGTTGGTTGAGGTTTGGTGCAGATCCGGGCCTTGCTCCGAGCCGCGGGAGAGCAGAATACAGTAGTATCTCAGTCGCGGAATAGGATTCATAGCAGATCCATGGTTATAGACATAGTCCAGTCGGCTCACAGCCCAAGATCACCCCCGAGGCGTGAGGGACGTGGAGACCGATGAGGTCAGTACAGAAACCGTGAGTAGTATGATCACCGACTCGATCACGATGATCGTCGTCGAGTGCCCACGCCCCCCCCAAGGAGTGGATCATACGTGCCTCGGTAGCAGGATGATAGACACCCCCACAGTGGTGGGCAAAGGATTCCAGTCGACCCCCAGGAACCGGGCTTTGATGCGAGATCTATTCTCGTTCAGGGTTTGGTCGACAGAAACAGAGCTCACAGAGAAGGCCCCGACAGAGATTTTCCAACCAGCAGCAGAGTGCATGTCTCAGGCCCAGAGTGCTTCAGCAGAGCCATCAGGGCCGCAGTGATTCCTCCCAACTTCAGGTTGGCGACTGGAGTCAGTAAGTTCACTGGTGAGTCCAAGCCTGACACTTGGCTTGAGGATTACCGAGTGGCTGTACAGATCGGTGGCGGCAACGATGAAGTGGCCATGAAGCACCTCCCTTTGATGCTAGAGGGCTCGGCCAGGGCGTGGCTAAATCAGTTAGCTCCTAGTAGTATTTATACTTGGGAAGATCTTGCTCGAGTATTTGTCAGAACATTTGAAGGTACTTGCAAGCGGCCAGCAGGGTTGACAGAACTACAGTGTTGCGTTTAGAAACAGAATGAAACTTTGAGAGATTATATCCAGAGATGGATCACGTTGCACCACACAGTGGAGAATGTTCAGATCACCAAGCAATTTGTGCCTTCAAAGAAGGCGTTAAGTATCGGGAGTTGAATCTGAAATTCGGTCAAACAGGAGATATGACTCTGACACGGATGATGGAGATTGCCACCAAGTACGCCAATGGTGAAGAAGAAGACCGACTCCGGAGTGGCAAGCACAAAACAGTCACCCACGAAACCGGAGGGGGGAACTCTAGTCGGAAGCAAAAGCGCAAAGCCGAGCCAGCTGCTCCTGGAGAAGCCTTGGCCATAACTCAAGGGAAGTTCAAGGGGAAACCCAAAGGACCATGGAACCCCAAGAAAGCAAAAGATCAAGATGGAAATGATGTGCTAGATTTACCATGCCACATTCACACCAAGAAAGATGAAGAGGGTAATTTCATTTACCCAAAGCATACCACTTGACAGTGTCGACTCCTAATCCAGCAATTCCGAGAGAAACAACCCAAGGAAAGAGAGAAGGAAGCAGGCAAAGTTGAGGAGGAGGAGGAGGAGGAGGAGGACGATGGTGGTTACCCCCACGTCAATTCCACTCTGATGATTTTCGCTGACGTTGAGAGTAAGAGTCGACTGAAAGTCATCAACAGAGAAGTGAACATGGTCGCTCTGGTGACACCCAGTTATTTGAAGTGGTCTCAGACTGCCATTAAATTCGACCAGTCCGATCACCCAGCGCACGTAGCCACCCCTGGGAGGCAAGCGCTAGTGGTCGACCCAGTAGTCGAAGGCACTCGATTGACTAAGGTTCTGACGGATGGTGGTCATGGTCTGAATATGCTATATGCAGAAACGTTGAAAGGAATGGGAATTCCGATGTCCAGACTCAGCGAAAGTAATATGAGTTTCCATGGAGTCATTCCTGGCAAGAAGGCTGCATCACTCAGCTAGATCGCTCTCGATGTAGTGTTTGGTGATTTCAAGAATTTCCGCAAAGAAAAGTTGACATTTGAAGTTGTGGATTTCTAGAGTGCTTATCACGCTATTCTAGGCAGGCCAACTTATGCATGTTTTATGGCTCGACCATGTTACGTGTACCTCAAATTGAAGATGTCTGGTCCTAAAGGGGTGACCACTAGCACTGGCAGTCGAAAGAAGGGAGAAGAGTGCTTCCAAAAGGCCTCAAAGATCGCCGATGCACAGATGGCAGTAGTTGAGTTGCAGGAGTATCAAAAAAATGCAGATCCGAGTGATTTGTTGTGAGCTAAGAAGCATGCCAGTGATTCAGCATTCCAGTCGACTGGTGAAACGAAGCCGATTCATATTCATCCAACGGATCCCAATGCTGCTCCAACTCACATTTCAACAACACTCGACTCTAAATAGGAAGAAGCGCTCATCCAGTTCCTCCATGAGAACTGGGACATCTTTGCATGGAAACCTTCTGACATGCCAGGTGTTCCCAGGGGACTGGCTGACCATCGTTTGTGAGTCGACTCAAAGTTGAAAACGGTCAAAGAACATCTTCGACGGTCCGCCGTATAGAAGAGGAAGGCAATCGGTGAAGAAGTGGCTCGACTTCTAGCAGCTGAGTTTATCCAAGAGATTTACCACTCCGAGTGGTTAGCTAATGTTTTCATGGTCCCAAAGAAGGATGACTCACTTTGCATGTGCATCGACTTCAAACATATCAATCGGCCTGCCCGAAAGATCACTTTCCTCTCCCTCGCATCGACCATATAGTCGACTCGACTGCGAGGAGTGAGCGTTTGTCCTTTTTGGATGCTTATTTCGGGTATCATCAGATCCGTCTGTACAGACCCGATGAGATAAAAACAGCTTTCATTACCCCATTTGGTGCTTCTTTTATGTCACTATGCCATTCGGTTTGAAGAACGCCGGAGCCACATTCATGAGGATGATCCAGAAGTGTCTGCTCACTCAAATCAGTCGGAATGTGGAAGCATACATGGATGACATTGTGGTCAAATCACAAAAAGGTTCTGACCTACTGGCTGACCTTGCTGAAACCTTTGCCAACCTCAGAAGGTATGATATCAAGCTTAATCCATCAAAGTGCACGTTTGGAGTTCCAGGCGGAAAATTACTCGGTTTTCTTGTTTCCAAACGGGGGATCGACGCTAACCCAGAGAAAGTGGGTGCCATACTCCGGATGAAACGCCCTGTGCGTGTGCATGATGTCCAGAAGCTTACTAGTTGTTTGGCCGCCCTAAGTCAATTCATTTCTCGCCTCGGTGGAAAGGCACTGCCTCTTTACTGACTGATGAAGAAGTCAGATAAGTTCGAGTGGACTCCTGAAGCTGACGCAACATTTGCAGAGCTCAAAGCCCTGCTTTCCACCCAGCCGGTGTGTAACACCCTCGATGCGACTATAGCTCCCATGTGTCGAGGCACGACTTAGAGACATAATCGCATTGAAGGCATATGTCGCAAGTGTAGCGACCCGACTCGGTAAGAGTCGAAGTCTCTGTGCTTACCGTGCTAGTCCCTGGATCGACTTGCTAGCACACACAGTACTCGATGAAATAACAGAAATAACACACATCTCTTTATTACATCGATAGTCCAGGAGCAATACATTTATTACCAAATAGGGCATAGAGCCAATAAACAAATACTACGGAAGCAAAGTAGTAAATGAGTCCAACTCCACGAGCAAGGTTGAGTGTAGAACATCGACCTATCGCACCTTAATCCTCGTCGGATATATCTGCAACGTGATAAGTTGCAGCCATATAGGTCAGTACATTGAATGTACTGGCAAGTCACATCATAAGTGTAATGAACCTACTTGTACATGCAATTTGGCTGGTGGAAAGCTCTAAGTTTAATTTTTGCATAAAGCTAGTTTTTCCCTATTAGAAAAGATGTTATTCTACTACTACACATTTGCATAGGATGAGTTGGCAAACCCAACTCCATCCGTTCCCAAGTTTCATTTAAATCCCAACTGTTTAATTAAAGGTGAGGAGATCTCCCAGCATTTTCACTACTAGAAGCTCAAGATGTCCGTAACCGGGGACACGGCTAATCGATTAGGTTGACACTCTGCAGAGGTTGCGCACTTTTCCCCACAAGACTCGACCACCTCCATGATCGGAAGATCGAGACATAGTCTTTCGAAAATGCTCCCCCTTAACCCACGGATAGGCCGGTACACCTACATCCTTCTACATCTGCTAGCCCATCCCGGAAGGGGTCACACTAACTACTCAACTAAGCCAGAGCCCATATTGGCTTGTGGCTGCACACGTAAGCTTCTAGACATGAGAATACGATTGATCTCTTTGAGCCTGAGCGGACGGTCCACTAGTGGTGCACCACCATGGATTTCCCATGCGTGCCCCACTGTACTTCGCCACCATTCCATCAAGTTTCCGCCCAGGTAGTTCATTAATTATCTTAGGTCCTACTTACTACATTGTTACTCATACTTTACAATGTTCACTCCCCAATCCACGTCTACTTAGCGAAGCAACATAATGTAAAACGATGGCGACAATGTCATATGGTTCAGACCTACCTCAATGAACTACTGGGTGAAAAGCATAGTCATGCGGCATCAATTCCTACCATGCAGTCCTACCGCAAAGAACTAAGTGCATAATAAAAACATAGGTAAGGGAACATGATCAAGATGCAACTTGCCTTGGTACTGCTGGTTGAACTCTAAAGACTGAAAATATTCTGCTTCGCACTCCGGGCAATCTATCGCAAAGGAGATAAACAAACATAAACAAACATTCAAGAGAACCAAGAAGAACATGCAAAGCAAAAGTCTCGGAAAAACCAAATGAACAAACATCACACTTAACTAGCATGAAAAATATTTCTAGATGCAAAACAACATAGGCCTATGGTTCAAAGAGTGATGTGAACTATAGTGAGTACCATGCATACTAGTAAAATATTAATGGGCAGATTCTAGTGTGTGAAAATTATTGTAACAAAGGTCCAGGTGATAGGGTTTGGCTACGGTGACAAAGTGCAAAAAGAATCAACTTAATCGGAGTTACGGTTTGGGAGATATGGCCATTTGAAGTTCGAATTCAAATCTGAATAAATTCAAATTTGAATCTGTCAAAAGTTTGCAAAAAGGATACCACTGGATAGATCTAAACAATACGAAGAATTTGCCGCTGGTTTCATCGAGTTTGGATCTACGGTTAAAAAGTTGTGGCTACGCGAAGTTTAGGGACTAATCTGCTAATTACAGGGACTAAACAGAGAAGAAAACTATCGCAAACAAGTCCCTGGCCACGTGGTGGCTCGTGGCTGGCCGAGCAGCGTCCGCTGCGGAGGCTATACGGCGAACGGCCGCTAACTAAGAAAACAGTGGCGGCGGCTAACTAAAGAAAAAACCGACGCTCGGTTTAAATAAAACCGGCCGGTCTAAGGGAACCGCGGTTAACCGCGTACCTCTTCGCAAAATAAAAAAAACGAACCTAATCTAATCTGGACCGTTGGGGTCCGATCTAACGGGCGAGGGTGGGGCGGCGGCTTACAGTGGGCTGGAGGTGGTGGCCGGCGACGACGAAGACGGCGGCGCGGCGACGGTGGCGGAGGGGACGGCGGCTACGGCGGTCCTCGGCGTCGGGGAAGAAGACGGGGAGGTGCGGCGCGTCGAGGGCGTCGCGAAGGTGGTGGCGGCGTGCGTCGGCGACGTCCGGACGGGGCGGGGCGAGGACGGCGGGGCTCGGAGCTCCGGCGAGATGCGAACGGCGACGACGAGCGGTAGGGGCGGCGTGGGAAGATGCGGGACGGCGAGGATGGAAGAGAGGGTCTTGGCCTTTATATAGGCGAGGGCAGAGGGCTCGGGGTCGACGGATAAGCGTTATCCGCGAGGGCTTCGCCCGGCGGTTGCGGGAGCGCGGCGGCGGGCTCATCCGAGCGGGGCAAGCGGGAGGTTGGGGACGAGCTGACGAGCGGGGCCCGCCTGGCAGCGGCAGTGAGAGGAGGCGAGCGAGGGCGGCGCAGAGCGGTCGACCGGGCGGAAGGCGTCGGGCGCTAGCCTGGCGCCGAATGGCCAGTGGGCTGGCTGGCCTGGCCTGGCCTGGCTAGGCGCGCGCGTCCCTGGGCCGAACTGGTTTCGGTCCAGGCTGCGGTGAGTGTGTGCGTGTGTTTTTTTTTAAACAGAACACTAAAGTGGTCATAATTAATTCAAAAGAATTAATAAAAACACCACAATAATTTATAAAATAACTATGCAATATTTAAAGCCTAATGAACATTAACTTAAGCACAGAACATTTTGAAAATATTTCCTAATGCAATTAATGCACTTTTGCAGATAAAAAAAAAACCAAATAAACTCCAAAACTTCAAATAATATTCAAAATAAAATTTCCCACTCTTTTATATTTTGAGGAAGTCATCTTATCCCCTCTCATTTGTTTTTCTCGAGTGGAAAATATTATTTGAATATTTTTTTTAAAACTCCAAAAATGCAAAGAAATATGATATGCATTGAATGATTCTATTAACATCCGAATTTAATAAAAATTGGGATGTTACAAACCTACCCCCCTTAAGATGAATCTCGTCCTCGAGATTCGGGTTGGCCAGCAAAAAGGTGTGGATGGTCCTGCCTGAGATCTTCTTCTCTTTCCCAGGTAGCTTCCTCCTCGGTGTGGTGACTCCACTGAACTTTGCAGAACCTGATGATCTTGGTTCGAGTGATCCTCTCTGCAGTCTCAAGAATCTTAATAGGCTTCTCCTCATAAGTCAGATCGCTCTCTAACTGAATTGCCTCGAGTGGCACTGTATCCCTCAAAGGAATATCCGCCATCTCTGCATGACACTTCTTCAGCTGGGAAACATGGAACACATCATGAACTCCTGTCAAAGCCTCTGGTAATTCCAACTGGTATGCAACCTCTCCTCTGCGTTCCAGAACTCTATATGGTCCCACAAATCGTGGTGCTAACTTTCCTTTGACTCCAAATCTCTTAATACCTCGAAGTGGAGACACTCGAAGATATGCTCTATCTCCCACTTCATAGATCACTTCCTTGCGTTTAGCATCAGCATAGCTTTTCTGCCTTGACTGGGCTATCTTAAGTCTGTCACGAATCAACTTGACCTTCTCCTCTGAATCCCTGATCAAATCAGGTCCAAATAATTTGCGATCTCCAACTCCATTCCACATCAAAGGTGTCCTGCATTTCCTGCCATACAATGCCTCGAAAGGGGCCATCTGCAAACTGGCTTGGTAGCTGTTGTTGTACGAGAACTCTGCGTAGGGTAAGTTATCATCCCAACTAGACCCATAGTCTAGCGCACAAGCTCTCAGCATGTCCTCCAGAATCTGATTGACTCTCTCTGTCTGCCCATCAGTCTGTGGATGGAAGGCTGTACTAAACTCTAGCCTGGTACCCAAAGTTTCATGCAACTGATTCCAAAACTTTGAGGTAAACTGTGTTCCTCTATCTGATACGATGCTCCTCGGAACTCCATGCAGACATACAATCCTGGTCATATATATCTTTGCCAGCTTAGCACTTGTATAGGTGGTCTTCACTGGAATGAAGTGAGCAACCTTGGTCAAACGATCCACTATCACCCAAATGGAATCATAACCTGAACGGGTCCTGGGTAACCCCGTGATAAAGTCCATACCAAGTTTATCCCATTTCCAATCAGGTATTGGCAACGGCTGAAGTAAACCTGCTGGTTTCTGATGCTCTGCCTTTACTCTCTGACATACATCACATATTGCCACATACTCGGCAATCTCTCTCTTCATACCGGCCCACCAAAAACTTTCCTTCAAGTCCAAATACATCTTGGTGTTGCCTGGGTGTATCGAATATGGTGAGTCATGAGCCTCCTGAAGAATCAACTTCCTGATCTCTGGATCATTGGGTACACAAATCCGTTGCTCAAACCATATGGTTCCATTTTCATCCTCACGGAATCCTTTTGCTTTCCCTTTTCTCATCATTTCCTTTATCTCAGCAATACCTTGGTCCAACTTCTGGGCTTCTCTGATTCTTCCCAACAAGGTGGACTGTACCTCGAGTGCGGCAACATAACCTCTTGGAACTATTTCTAACTGAAGGTCTCTAAGCTCATCACATAACTCCTGAGGTAAATCTCCTGCTGTAAGGGTGTTAACGTAACTCTTACGGCTCAAAGCATCCGCCACAACATTGGCTTTTCCTGGATGATAATGCAGACTCATGTCATAATCCTTTATAAGTTCCAACCATCTCCTTTGCCTGAGATTCAACTCCTTCTGCGTGAAAATGTACTTCAAACTCTTGTGATCCGTGTAAACATCACAACGATTCCCAATAAGATAGTGTCTCCATGTCTTGAGTGCATGCACAACGGCTGCTAACTCCAAGTCATGCGTGGCATAGTTCAACTCATGAGGTCGAAGCTGTCGTGAAGCATAAGCTACAACTTTTCCCTCCTGCATAAGAACACCTCCAAGTCCCTGACGTGAAGCATCACAATACACCTGAAAGTCCTTGTGTATGTCAGGTAGGATTAGCACTGGGGCTGTAACCAAACGCTTCTTCAACTCTTGAAAACTGGCTTCACACTCTTCAGTCCAAACGAACTTGGTGTCCTTCTTCAACAACGTTGTCATGGGCCTTGCAATCTTAGAGAAATTTTCAATAAACCTCCGGTAATATCCTGCAAGTCCAAGGAAACTGCGAATCTCGCCAACTGTGGTGGGTGCATTCCATTCTGTGACTGACTCTACCTTGGTAGGGTCCACTGCAATCCCTTCACCTGACACAACATGTCCAAGGAATCCGACTTCCTTGAGCCAAAACTCACACTTGCTGAACTTGGCATAAAGTTGATGTTCTCTGAGCTTCTCCAGAACCAAGCGCAGATGTTCAGCGTGTTCCTCCTCATTCTTGGAGAAAACCAATATGTCATCAATGAATACCACAACGAACTTATCCAAGAACTCCATGAACACCTTGTTCATCATGCTCATAAAATAGGCAGGGGCATTAGTCAAACCAAAGGACATGACTGTATACTCATAAAGCCCATACCTTGTAGTAAAAGCTGTCTTGGGTATATCCTTCTCACGGATCTTCAATTGGTGATAACCCGATCGAAGATCGATCTTGGAGAAAACACTAGCTCCTTCTAGCTGGTCAAACAAGTCATTGATCATCGGTAGGGGATACTTGTTCTTGATGGTCACCTCGTTCAAAGAGCGGTAATCCACACACATCCTCAAGGTTCCATCCTTCTTCTCTACTAAGAGTACTGGGGCTCCCCAAGGTGATGAACTCGGGCGAATATACCCTTTCTCTAGCAACTCCTTAATCTGTTTCTTGACTTCCTCCAAATCATTAGCGGGCATCCGATACGGCCTCTTGGAGATAGGTCCTGTACCTGGCAGCAACTCAATCAAAAACTCAATCTCCCGATCTGGCGGCATACCTGGTAACTCCTCCGGAAATACATCGGGATAATCCTTCACCACTGGTACTTCTTCCTGGACAACTCCCGTAAGAGAGTTCACCTGAGTCCTCTTAGGCTTAAGCCTGGATACATACTTGATCCTCTTCTTCTCTGGGGTGGTGAGAAAAATCGATCTACTAGCACAATCGATGGTCCCCTCATACTTGGACATCCAATCCATCCCTAGGATTACATCCAACCCTTGTGACTCTAGTATGATCATATCCGTAGGGAAAACATGTCCCCCTATGTTCAAAGGCAACTGGAAACATCCCTGACTAGCCATAGACTCGGCTCCTGGGGAACTCACTAGAATGGGTGCCTTAAGAGCTACGGTAGGCAACTTATGTCTATCCACGAATCCCCTCGATATGAATGAATGCGATGCACCAGTGTCAAAAAGAATGAGTGCTGGAAATAAATTAACCAAGAACTTACCAATCACTGCGTCAGGCTGTTCATAGACCTCTTCCACATTGACATGATTCACATGCCCCTTAGTGAAAGGATTAGGCTTCTTGCCTCCAGAATTCCCATTGCCATTTCCATTTCCATTCTGCGCCTCAGGACACTCATTGGAGTAGTGCCCTGTCTTCTTGCATTTGAAGCAAGTGATGTGACTCAGATCTTTCTTCATTGGTGTAGAAGAGTTGAAATGCTGCTGGTTGCCATTCCCTCCATTGCCATTTCCATGCTTGTGACCATGGTGGTTGTGTCCATTTCCTCCATGCTGAATGTGGCCTCCATGGTTATGATGATTCCCTCCAAACTTGCTAGTTCCTGATCCAGAACTTCCTGAGTACTGGCTATAGCGGGGTTTTTGTTGAACTCCGGAGTTATACTTCCCATGACCGTACTTTCTCTTACGATTCTCCATCTGCTGGTGCTTGCCCTCGAGAATGGTAGCCTTATCAACCAACTCCTGATAGTTCGCAAAGGTCACCACAGTCAACTGAACTCCCAACTCATCGTTTAGTCCCTCCAGAAACTTCTCCTGCTTGGCTGCATCAGTGGCCACGTCCCCTGGTGCATAACGGGCCAACTTACTGAACTCCTCAGCATACTGGGATACCGTGCGTCCTCCCTGGCGCAAGCTGCGGAACTCCTTCTTCTTCAGACTCATGGCTCCAGCTGAGACATGAGCAGTGCGGAATGCCTGCTGGAACTGAGTCCAAGTCACATTCTCCAAGGGGTATGTGGTGGTGTAGTTCTCCCACCAAGCAGCGGCCGGGCCATCCAGCTGATGGGCGGCAAACTTCACCTTCTCAGCATCATTGCATCCTGCCGTGGCTAGCTCCCTTCCTATCTTGCGGAGCCAGTCATCTGCGACGATTGGCTCCGTGCTGCTGGAGAACACGGGTGGTTTCAGCCTCAGAAAACGGGTAAGACTATCAACTGGGGGTGGCGGCGGTGGGTTGTTGTTGTTCTGGTTCTGGTTCTGAATGAGCATCTGCATAAGAGCATTCTGCTGCTGGATCAATTGCGTGAGCTCCGGCGGAAAGCTGGGGTCACGTCTTGAAGGCATCTGATGGGTTTAGAGTGGATGAGAAGTCAGAATAGAATAAGGCCTAGGGAGTAAAATCATACTACCCATATGCACATGATAGCAATAAAACTTCAAATCACTCCAATTCAATTTCACTCAAAGGGGTTCACATGAACAATCAAACCTAAGGTAAGCCATGTCACAAGATTTGACAAGGTCTCACAAATGAAATAAAACTAATCGGATAACGAAATCAAATTTCTAACTCTCATGGTGGTATAAAATCTAACTCTCGTCGGATGAAGACCAGTCAACCATGTTGACATCAGGTGTCCTTGCATCACTGTCGGTGTCATCATCTCCAAGCTCATCACCCTGGTCCTTGTCCTGGCTGACATAGGCACCATACGAGTGATCCTCCTGAATGTTTTCTCCCTCATCCAGCTTCTCCTCGGCCTCCTCAAGCTCAAGCTTCAGATCGTCGATCTTCTCCTGTAGTGCGTCCAGCTCTCCCTCATGCTCGATGCGAGCGTCTTGGAGTTCCTCCTCGAGATCGGCCTTGCGAGTCATGAGGTTCTTGATGACGATCATGTTGTCAGACAGCTCCAGCTCCATCATACGAATGTGATCCTCCATGTCCTGGATATGGGATGCTATCGTCTCGTCCTCCAGGGTACGCACCACATCTCCTTTTGCGTCACGGCGTCCGTACATCACGAAGGAGGTCCTCTTGAGGTCTTCGTCATACTCCTCCCGAATGCGTCCGAGAGCAATGTGAGCAGCGATGCCCCTGCCCAAGCCCCATGTTGCAGTATCCACATGGAAATCAATGGGCTTGGTGCGGTTTCCGAGGATGCGTCCAGGGATATGGGCATCGATCCTCCAACATGTCTCCTCGGGCAGGGTGGCGGTGAAGGTTCCAGTGAATGTGGGAAGCCCAATCTTCAGGTGCTTCACGATCTTCACCAGCTGCCGTCCAAAAGGCATGGTCTCATCGGGCTGCTCAAACTCGACAATGGCGGACGACATCTAAATTTTGAAAGAGGGAAGAAATTAGTATAGAAGTAAAGAAGGTACGAGACCAAAGGATATATAGGGAAAGTGAAAAATAAAGTTTTATCCTATGGCTTTTCCATTTTCTAGGGTCGCGTCCTACAGTCAACGTGTGCTCTGATACCATCTTGTAGCGACCCGACTCGGTAAGAGTCGAAGTCTCTGTGCTTACCGTGCTAGTCCCTGGATCGACTTGCTAGCACACACAGTACTCGATGAAATAACAGAAATAACACACATCTCTTTATTACATCGATAGTCCAGGAGCAATACATTTATTACCAAATAGGGCATAGAGCCAAATAAACAAATACTGCGGAAGCAAAGTAGTAAATGAGTCCAACTCCACGAGCAAGGTTGAGTGTAGAACATCGACCTATCGCACCTTAATCCTCGTCGGATATATCTGCAACGTGATAAGTTGCAGCCATATAGGTCAGTACATTGAATGTACTGGCAAGTCACATCATAAGTGTAATGAACCTACTTGTACATGCAATTTGGCTGGTGGAAAGCTCTAAGTTTAATTTTTGCATAAAGCTAGTTTTTCCCTATTAGAAAAGATGTTATTCTACTACTACACATTTGCATAGGATGAGTTGGCAAACCCAACTCCATCCGTTCCCAAGTTTCATTTAAATCCCAACTGTTTAATTAAAGGTGAGGAGATCTCCCAGCATTTTCACTACTAGAAGCTCAAGATGTCCGTAACCGGGGACACGGCTAATCGATTAGGTTGACACTCTGCAGAGGTTGCGCACTTTTCCCCACAAGACTCGACCACCTCCATGATCGGAAGATCGAGACATAGTCTTTCGAAAATGCTCCCCCTTAACCCACGGATAGGCCGGTACACCTACATCCTTCTACATCTGCTAGCCCATCCCGGAAGGGGTCACACTAACTACTCAACTAAGCCAGAGCCCATATTGGCTTGTGGCTGCACACGTAAGCTTCTAGACATGAGAATACGATTGATCTCTTTGAGCCTGAGCGGACGGTCCACTAGTGGTGCACCACCATGGATTTCCCATGCGTGCCCCACTGTACTTCGCCACCATTCCATCAAGTTTCCGCCCAGGTAGTTCATTAATTATCTTAGGTCCTACTTACTACATTGTTACTCATACTTTACAATGTTCACTCCCCAATCCACGTCTACTTAGCGAAGCAACATAATGTAAAACGATGGCGACAATGTCATATGGTTCAGACCTACCTCAATGAACTACTGGGTGAAAAGCATAGTCATGCGGCATCAATTCCTACCATGCAGTCCTACCGCAAAGAACTAAGTGCATAATAAAAACATAGGTAAGGGAACATGATCAAGATGCAACTTGCCTTGGTACTGCTGGTTGAACTCTAAAGACTGAAAATATTCTGCTTCGCACTCCGGGCAATCTATCGCAAAGGAGATAAACAAACATAAACAAACATTCAAGAGAACCAAGAAGAACATGCAAAGCAAAAGTCTCGGAAAAACCAAATGAACAAACATCACACTTAACTAGCATGAAAAATATTTCTAGATGCAAAACAACATAGGCCTATGGTTCAAAGAGTGATGTGAACTATAGTGCGTACTATGCATACTAGTAAAATATTAATGGGCAGATTCTAGTGTGTGAAAATTATTGTGACAAAGGTCCAGGTGATAGGGTTTGGCTACGGTGACAAAGTGCAAAAAGAATCAACTTAATCGGAGTTACGGTTTGGGAGATATGGCCATTTGAAGTTCGAATTCAAATCTGAATAAATTCAAATTTGAATCTGTCAAAAGTTTGCAAAAAGGATACCACTGGATAGATCTAAACAATACGAAGAATTTGCCGCTGGTTTCATCGAGTTTGGATCTACGGTTAAAAAGTTGTGGCTACGCGAAGTTTAGGGACTAATCTGCTAATTACAGGGACTAAACAGAGAAGAAAACTATCGCAAACAAGTCCCTGGCCACGTGGTGGCTCGTGGCTGGCCGAGCAGCGTCCGCTGCGGAGGCTATACGGCGAACGGCCGCTAACTAAGAAAAACAGTGGCGGCGGCTAACTAAAGAAAAAACCGACGCTCGGTTTAAATAAAACCGGCCGGTCTAAGGGAACCGCGGTTAACCGCGTACCTCTTCGCAAAATAAAAAAAACGAACCTAATCTAATCTGGACCGTTGGGTCCGATCGAACGGGCGAGGGTGGGGCGGCGGCTCACAGTGGGCTGGTGGTGGTGGCCGGCGACGACGAAGACGGCGGCGCGGCGTCGGTGGCGGAGGGGACGGCGGCTACGGCGGTCCTCGGCGTCGGGGAAGAAGACGGGGAGGTGCGGCGCGTCGAGGGCGTCGCGAAGGTGGTGGCGGCGTGCGTCGGCGACGTCCGGACGGGGCGGGGCGAGGACGGCGGGGCTCGGAGCTCCGGCGAGATGCGAACGGCGACGACGAGCGGTAGGGGCGGCGTGGGAAGATGCGGGACGGCGAGGATGGAAGAGGGGGTCTTGGCCTTTATATAGGCGAGGGCAGAGGGCTCGGGGTCGACGGATAAGCGTTATCCGCGAGGGCTTCGCCCGGCGGTTGCGGGAGCGCGGCGGCGGGCTCATCCGAGCGGGGCAAGCGGGAGGTTGGGGACGAGCTGACGAGCGGGGCCCGCCTGGCAGCGGCAGTGAGAGGAGGCGAGCGAGGGCGGCGCGGAGCGGTCGACCGGGCGGAAGGCGTCGGGCGCTGGCCTGGGGCCGAATGGCCAGTGGGCTGGCTGGCCTGGCCTGGCCTGGCTAGGCGCGCGCGTCCCTGGGCCGAACTGGTTTCGGTCCAGGCTGCGGTGAGTGTGTGCGTGTGTTTTTTTTTAAACAGAACACTAAAGTGGTCATAATTAATTCAAAAGAATTAATAAAAACACCACAATAATTTATAAAATAACTATGCAATATTTAAAGCCTAATGAACATTAACTTAAGCACAGAACATTTTGAAAATATTTCCTAATGCAATTAATGCACTTTTTGCGGATAAAAAAAATACCAAATAAACTCCAAAACTTCAAATAATATTCAAAATAAAATTTCCCACTCTTTTATATTTTGAGGAAGTCATCTTATCCCCTCTCATTTGTTTTTCTTGAGTGGAAAATATTATTTGAATATATTTTTTTTAAACTCCAAAAATGCAAAGAAATATGATATGCTTTGAATGATTCTATTAACATCCGAATTTAATAAAAATTGGGATGTTACAGCAAGTTAGGCAATCTTCACAACATCCCATGTAATATAAATAATAAAGGGGAGATAACATAGTTGGCTTACACTCGCCACGTCAATCAAGTACATAAATAACATTACATCATCCAAACACTCATGGCCCGACTACGGCGCCAAAATAAAAGAGAACCCAACAAGCGACACGGTCCCAATCACCCCCAACTGGGCACCACTACTGATCATCGGGAAAGGAAACATAGTAACGTTGAGAGTCTTCGTCGAACTCCCACTTGAGCTCATACGCGTCACCTGGAGCGGAATCATCAGGCCCTGCATCTGGTGTAATAGTAATCTGTGAGCCACAGGGACTCAGCAATCTCACACCCTCGCGATCAAGACTATTTAAGCTTATAGGTAAGGCAAGGTAAAATATGAGTGGAGCTGCAGCAAGCGACTAGCAAATATGGTGGCTAACTTATTCGCAAAAGAGCGAGAAGAGGAGGCAAAGCGCGAGCGAGAAACTAGAGAGCAACCTGCGCAAACATTACTCCAACACCGTGTCCACTTCCCGGACCCCGCCGAGAAGAGGCCATCACGGTAACACACTCAGTTGATTCATTTTAATCAAGTTAAGGTTCAAGTTATCTACAATCGGACATTAACAAATTCCCATCTTCCCATAACCACGAGCACGGCTTTCGAAAGTTCAAATCCCTGCAGGGGAGTCCCAACTTAGCCCATGACAAGCTCTCACGGTCAACGAAGGAATAGACCTCCTCCCAAGACGTTTCGATCAGACTCGGTATCTCGGTTACTCAAGACACTTCGACAGGTTAAAACAAGACCAACAACACCGCCCGAATGTGCCGACAAATCCCGATAGGAGCTGCACATATCTCGTTCTCAGGGCACGCTCAGATGAGCAAGATGTCGGGTAGCCTAGCCCAGAGTTGCCCCTGGTAGCCCCGGACATCGCTCAGTTGGACCAACACTCAGAGGAGCACTGGCCCGGGGGCTAAAATAAGATGACCCTTGAGTCTGCAGAACCCAAGGGAAAGAAAAGGGCTAGGTGGCAAATGGTAAAACCAATGTTGGGCATTGCTGGAAAAGCTTTAATCAAGGCGAACTATCAAGGGGTTCCCATTATAACCCAACCGTGTAAGGAACGCAAAATCCGGGAACATAACACCGATATGACGGAAACTAGGGCAGCAAGAGTGGAACAAAACACTAGGCGAGAGGCCGAGCCTTCCACCCTTTACCAAGTATATAGGTGCATTAAGATAACATAGCAATATAATGATATCCCAACAAGTAAATAGAAGATGTTCCAACAAGGAACGGCCTCCAATCTTCACCTGTAACTAGCAACGCTATAAGAGGGGCTGAGCAAAGCGGTAACATAGCCAATCAACGGTTTGCTAGGACAATGGTGGGTTAGAGGTTTGACATGGCAATTTGTGAGGCTTGAAAGCAAGTGGTAGGCATCGTAGCATTGGCATAGCAAAAGAGCGAGCAAACTAGCATAGCAAAGATAGTAGTGATTTCGAGGGTATGATCATCTTGCCTGCACAGTTGTCAGAGTTGACTGGATCCTCGAAAGCAAACTCAACGGGCTCCTCGTTAGCGAAATCATCTCCCGGCTCTACCCAAACAAGACAAACAAGCAACAAGGATACAATCAACCACGTGCAAGACCAAGCAATATGATGCAATGATGATATGCTATGCGGGATGCGATGCGGGATGCAAAATGCAAGATATGACAGGAAAATGCATGAACCTGGCCTCAACTTGGAAAACCAAGGGTGCCACTGGAAAGATGAGATGAAATCGCTTGAAAACGATATAAAGAATGCCGGAATCGGAGTTACGGTTTGGAAATGGCAAGCGATTCAAAAATGACACCGGTCTGCGATTTATAGCAAGTAGGCATCTAAATGCAACGAAATGAACATGCTACAGCAACCAAACATGACAACAAAATACATGGCAGGGATTCTCACAAGATTTTTAACAAAAGTCTAGCACTGAGCTACGGCCAATTCATCCATTAACAGGTTCAAACAAGCATGGCAAAAATGCATATGGCAAACAGATCTCAGACTTAGTGAAATTGACACTTGTCTGGAATTTCAGATCAGGTAGCCCTCTTCGGAGCAACAAAACTACAAGCTACAGGACCTGATCATGGAAAAGTAAAGCATGGCATAGAGCTACTCAAAGAGCTTAACAAAAGTCCCTTAGTGACATTGAGCCAAAAAGGACCAGAAAATACAATTGCAAGCATGTGAACATAGCAAAAACATAATCAGTTTTCAGACTTAGAGAAAAACTGACACATGCTGAAATATAACTCAAGTAGGCATGTTTACGAGCTCGATGCACTCACTACGGTGCAAGTCATGGCAAGAAAATCATACACCCATCAAGAAGGCACAAAATGCAAGCTAGACATGGCAATAACAATAGCATAGCATGCACGGATCAACTACAACATCACCGGCAAAATTGCAAACAAGTTGACAATCTGCCCAGATTCACAAAGTAGCAAAAGTAGAGCTCGATTGACTCAAGCTAGGATGCTCCATAATTTCAAACAAAGACATGGATGGATAGAGCACTACAAGATTAACAAAACTCTCTTACTGATCATCCTCAAAAGAGGCACGAATCACTAGGACACAACATGAACATATGGCATCATGAGATAAACAGCTCCAGGACTTGGTGAAATTGCTAAGTCCCTGAAAACAGAATTAGCAAGTGCACCACTTTGCAAGCTTGCACAAGTCACCACACACATCCTAAAAATACATGGGTTGCACCTCTGGAGAGATGACAAAACCCTTAACAAAACACATGTAGAGCATCAGGGCATATCATGCACACATTAATCATGGCAAAAATGACAAAAACCTAAATGGAGCAGCAGATCTGACAATTAACTTAAGTAGCCCTCTTCTAACAGAATTTTGGGCATCAATATGACCTCAAATGAAAATGATGCAATGGAATGAAATGATGTACTCTCTGAGATGAACATTTTTATATGCTATATGCATGAATCGGAGCTACGGATGCAAAGTTACGGAGCCGCGAACATGTGCACATGGACTAAAATTTCTGGGACAGTGAAAAAAATGACCTAGGGTTAGGGTTTACTGTTCACGCAAGATCTAGATCGGGATCGCACGGAGCCCGAGGTCGGCGAGGACGGAGGAGGCGGTGGCCGGCGTCGGCGAGGTGGGAGGAGGTGGCGGTCGGCGTCGCCTGGGGCCGGCAATGGCCGGGGCGGCTCACGGCGGGCGGAGGAGGGCTCGCCGGACGGCGGCGGTCGCCGGGCGACGGGGCGGCGCGCACCGGACGGCGGGGCGGCGCCGGGCGGAGGCGGCACCACGCTCCGGGCGGGCGGCGTCAGGCGGCGGAGCGGCGGGCTTCGGCGCCGACGTCGGGAGCAAGGAGGCGCGGGGCTTCGAGTGGCGGCGTGCGGTGGCTTCGGGCCTCAGGGGCCGGCTACGGGCCTCCCGGGCCGGCGCGGTGGGCGACGGTGCAGGGCCACGTGGCAGGCGGGGAGTGTCTGCGGGCGGCGGAGCGGACGCGTCCGGCCGGATTCGGACGTGTCCGGCCGGTGCGGGGGCGATTTCTAGGGTTTCGGGGAGGAAGGAGATCCGAAAATCGGGGGGGGTGTTTAAATAGGCATAGAGGGAGCTAGGAGAGTCCAAATGAGGTGCGGTTTTCGGCCACGCGATCGTGATCGAACGCTCTAGAACATGGAGCAGAGTTAGGTGGGTTTTGGGACAAATTGGAGGGGTGTTGGGCTGCAACACACACGAGGCCTTTTCGGTCCCTCGGTTAACCGTTGGAGTATCAAACGAAGTCCAAATGGTACGAAACTTGACAGGCGGTCTACCGGTAGTAAACCAAGGCCGCTTGGCAAGTCTTGGTCCAATCCGGAAATGTTTAATCCCCACACACGAAAGAAAGCTAGAAATGGCCACCGGAGGAGAACGAAGCGCCAGAATGCAAAACGGACAACGGGGAAAATGCTCAAATGCATGAGACGAACACGTATGCAAATGCAATGCACATGATGACATGATATGAGATGCATGAAAACGACAACAACACACGGAGACAAAGACCCGAACCGGAGGAAATAAATATAACTTAACGCCGGAAACGGCAAGAGCTGGAGTACAAATTGGGAAAGTTACATCCGGGGTGTTACACGGTGCTTGCTACTCCAATCAGCAAAGAGCCTTTACTGCTTTACATTGCAGCCACTGGACAAGTCGTCAGTATAGTACTTACGGTCGAGCTGGAAGAAGAAGGAAAAGCTTACAAAGTTCAGCGCCCAGTATACTATGTCTCTGAAGTTTTGACTCCATCAAAGCACAGATATTCACATTATCAGAAGCTTGTTTATGGGATTTATATGACCACGAAGAAGGTTGCACATTACTTCTCTGATCACTCCATTACAGTCATCAGCGACACTCCATTATCAGAGATTCTTAACAATAGAGATGCAACTGGTCGACTGGAAAAGTGGGCGATTGAAGTCCTTCCCTTAGATATCAAGTTCGAGGCAAAGAAAGCTATCAAATCCCAAGCAATAGCAGATTTCCTCGCCGAGTGGATTGAACAACAACTGCCGACTCAAGTTCACTCGGAGCACTGGACCATGTTCTTTGATGGTTCCAAGATGCTGAATGGTTCCGGTGCTGGGGTGGTACTGGTATCCCCCCGAGGAGACAAGGTCAGATATGACCTCCAGATTCACTTTGATTCCTTCAATAACGAAGAAGAATATGAAGCACTCTTGTATGGGTTGCGTATGGCCATTTCACTCGGCGTCCGTCGCCTCATGGTCTATGGCGACTCAGATTTGGTAGTCAATCAAGTGATGAAGGAGTGGGACGTCAGAAGCCCAGCCATGACTGGTTACTGCAACGCGGTGAGGAAGTTGGAAAAGAAGTTTGAGGGGTTAGAGCTCCATCATGTACCTGACTAAAAAATCAAGCAGCAGATGATTTAGCAAAGATAGGCTCCAAGAGAGAAGCTATTCCGAGCAACATGTTCCTAGAGCACATTCATGCACCTTCAGTTCAAGAAGATCCCTTCGCTGAAGAGCCCCTGCAACCTAGGAGTGCCACAGATCTGACTGAAGTCGAGGTCCCAGCCGTCGTCGACTTAATCATGGAGGTGTTGGTCATCACTCCCGACTGGAGAGTGCCATACATTGCATATATCCTTAGGAAAGAGCTCCCGGAGGATTAAGAAGAGGCTCGACAGATAGTCCGTCGATCCAAGGCCTTTACTGTAATAAGAGGTCAACTTTTCAGAGAAACTGCAACTGGGGTCAGCCAGAAATGCATAACACTAGAAGAAGGCCGAGTGATCCTCCACGACATCCATTCGGGGACCTTTGGTCACCATGCGTCCTCTCGGACCATTGTGGCTAAAGCATACCAAGCTGGATTTTATTGGCCACGAGCAAATGAAATGGCGAAAGATATAGTCGACAGATGTGAAGGCTGCCAGTTCTACTCCAATATGTCGCACAAACCTGCATCAGCCTTGAAGACCATCCCACTCGTCTGGCCCTTTGCTGTTTGGGGATTGGACATGGTTGGTCCACTGAGGACTGGTAAGAGCGGCTTCACTCATGTGCTTGTAGCAGTCGACAAGTTTACCAAATGGATCGAAGCCAAGCCTATTAAGAATCTTGAAGCTAGTACTGCTGTCAGCTTCATCAAAGAGTTGATTTTAAGATATGGGGTTCTGCACAGCATCATCACTCACAACGGATCGAACTTTGATTCTGATGAGTTCAGAACCTTCTGCACCTCACAAGGCACACGAGTCGACTATGCTTCAGTCGCCCATCCCCAGTCGAATGGACAAGCAGAAAGAGCAAATGGCCTGATTCTCAAAGGACTGAAACCCCGACTGATGCGAGATCTCAAGCACGCAGCGGGTGCCTGGGTTGATGAACTTCCATCAGTTCTCTGGGGATTGAGGACAACTCCTAATCGGTCTACTGGCCGAACTCCATTCTTCTTGGTCTATGGGGCTGAAGCTATTCTACCTAGTGACTTGCTTCATAATGCACCACGAGTTGAGCTCTTCTCTGAAGATGAAGCAGAACAAGCTTGGCAAGACGCAGTCAACCTCCTAGAGGAGGAAAGAGAGATGGCCTTGATCCGGT
This sequence comes from Triticum aestivum, assembly GCF_018294505.1. Lineage (NCBI taxonomy): Eukaryota > Viridiplantae > Streptophyta > Magnoliopsida > Poales > Poaceae > Triticum > Triticum aestivum. The sequence continues at coordinate 331,517,488 of NC_057794.1, forward strand.
CGACCATTTATCAACAAGACTTGCGTCAATTCCACGCTAGACACGTGAAGGGTGGAGCCTTTCAAGAGGAAGACTTGGTTCTTTGAGTGGATCAGCAGAAACCTCACAAGCTCGCCCCAGCTTGGGAAGGTCCCTTCATTGTCACCAGAGTGCTCCACAATGGAGCATACCACCTTTACAGTGTCGAGCATAAGAAGGACGAGCCACGGGCTTGGAACGCAGAGCTGCTCCGCCCCTTTTATACTTAAGTACTCATTCAAATAAAATGTAATAAGAAATACCTTTGTAATTTGTTTATCAAAGACAAGAGCTTTACAGTCCTCTAGCACGATTGTAGTTGCTTTTGGTTACGTCTGAAAAACCCCAGTGGGTGACTTAGCTGCGAATCCGTTTCGCCTAAGTTCAAAAGAAAATCCTACCGAGTGGTGAGCCAGCCTCCCATTCGGGGGCTTAGCTGCAGTCCAGTACTCGCCTAAGTTTAAAAAATCCTACCAAGTGGTGAGCCAGTCTCCTACTCGGGGGCTTAGCTGGAGTCCAGTACTCGCCTAAGTTTAAAAAATCCTACCGAGTGGTGAGCAAGTCTCCCACTCGGGGGCTTAGCTGTAGTCCAGTACTCGCCTAAGTTTAAAAAATCCTACCAAGTGGTGAGGCAGTCTCCCACTCGGGGGCTTAGCCGCAGTCCAGTACTCGCCTAAGTTTAAAAAATCCTACCAAGTGGTGAGCCAGTCTCCCACTCGGGGGCTTAGCAGCAGTCCAATACTCGCCTAAGTTTAAAAAATCCTATCGAGTGGTGAGCAATCCTCCCACTCGGGGGCTTAGCTGCAGTCCAGTACTTGCCTAAGTTTAAAAAATCCTACCGAGTGGTGAGCAAGTCTCCCACTCGGGGGCTTAGCTGCAGTCCAGTACTCTCCTAAGTTTAAAAAATCCTACTGAGTGGTGAGCCAGTCTCCCACTCGGGGGCTTAGCTACAGTCCAGTACTCGCCTAAGTTTAAAAAATCCTACCGAGTGGTGAGAAATCCTCCCACTCGGGGGCTTAGCTACAGTCCAGTACTCGCCTAAGTTTGTAAAATCCTACCGAGTGGTGAGCAATCCTCCCACTCCGGGGCTTAGGTGCAGTCCAGTACTCGCCTAAGTTTGTAAAATCCTACCGAGTGGTGAGCAATCCTCACACTCGGAGGCTTAGCTGCAGTCCAGTACTCGCCTAAGTTCAAAAAATCCTACCGAGTGGTGAGCAACCCTCCCACTCGGGGGCTTAGCTGCAGTCTAGTACTCGCCTAAGTTTAAAAAAATCCTACCGAGTGGTGAGCAATCCTCCCACTCAGGGGCTTAGTTGCAGTCCAGTACTCACATAAAGTTTAAAATCTGCCCTCATCTGCAAGGACGACGAGGTGCAGGTCGACTACAACCTTCTCCTTTGGAGCTGCGCCATAAATACAACGTATGCTCCATCCCTACCCGCAAGGGCGACGAGGTGAAGATCGACCACGGCCTTCTTCTCCGAGTTGCACCACAAGTACAACGTACGCTCCATCCCTACCCGCAAGGGCGACGAGGTGCAGGTCTACTGCGGCCCTCTTCCCCGATCTACGCCACAAATACAACATGCGCTCCATCCTTGTCCGCAAGGACGACGAGGCGCAGGTCGACTGCAACCTTCTTCTTCAAGCTACGCCACAAATACAACATACGCTCCATCCTTGTCCGCAAGGACGACGAGGCGCAGGTCGACTACAATGTTCTCCTTCGAGCTACGCCACAGATACAACGTGCGCTCCATCCTTGTCCGCAAAGAAGACAAACCGCAGTTCGATTGAAGTCTCCATTTCAAGGTTGCATCTCAAACACAAAGGTCGTTCCAAATAGGGAGCAGATTCCAAAAGCAATCGCAAGCATACTCAAAAGCAGTTCGAATAAACCTAAAGTTCCAACCGACAAATCAAAAGTATTCGAGCATCAAGCCCGAAGGAGTTTAATGGTTACAGCAACCACTCGGCATTCTAAGGCAAATTTAAGACAGGTTTGAATCTCATAGTTTGTTCACTTGGCAGGAGGAGGGCTAGCGGGTTCGACGAATTCGTCCAAGTTGATTCCATCTGCGATCCGAGTGGCAGCAGCGATGAAAGTCTCCATAAAGGATTGGAAGTCGTGCCTTTTGGTGTTGGCGACCTTGATCGCCACCAGCTTGTCTTCTCGAGCTTCCTTGCAGTGGACCCTTACCAAGGACAACGCCACGTCGGCACCACACCAGGCAGAGGACTTCTTCCACTCTAGCACTCGACCAGGAATCTCGTTGAGCCGAGTCATCAGAGATTCGAGGTCATTTTGAAGCGTCGCCCTTGGCCAGAGTGATGAGTCGATCCATGAAACTGCCACCTTCAGACGAGCGAGGTAACTTGTGACGCTGGTGACACAGGATTCTAGTCGAAGCACATTCATGGCAGCCTCGTCGCCGATCAGAGAAACGATAGGGTCTAAACCCGTCTCGATCCGTCCAGTTTCCTCGTCAAAGTTTTGGCAGAATTCTGTAGTCAAAGAGTTAGTGAGTCGACTGGACAGGATCAACTTGCAAACAGTAAAGCAGTCGGATTAAAAGGAGTACCTTCCAGCATAAGATAGAGCTTCTTGGCAAGAGTTCTCAGATACGCTTCCGTGTCATTTCTCTTATGGACCGCGGACTCCAGCTTCTCGTTCAGAGCAATCTTATCCTTCTTCGGACGAGTTACGTCTCGGTTGGACTCATTGAGAGAGGACTTCAGCTTGTTTACCTCTCCTTCCAACACTCCGACCGAAGCCAGCTTCTGGTCTGCAAGGGCAGTCTTATCTTGAGCTTCCTTCTACGCAGCTGCAATGTCCAAGTCCTGGTTCTCAAGAGCCAACCTCATGTTCTCTGCAAAATAAGCAATCGGATCAAACAAGAGATCGAAGAAATATCTTAAAAGACGATTGATGTGAACAGTCGACAGGCAGTTACCTTCCATACCAGCATCTTCATCTTGAGCTTTCTTCAACTTTTGTTGGGCCAGCTCCAAGGCGAGGTTGAGTTGCCTCTACTTCTCCTCAAATTCGGCAAACTTAGAAATGAGAGTGCAAGATTTCTGCAGAAGGTAAAAGATGCATCAATCGACAAGATCAAAGATTATTTACTTATGAGTGAATAAAACTTAAAAGTTTACTCAGACCCCAGTCGACTGCCGTCTTGGGGACTACACCCAGCGGGTGCACTTGGCGTGCCCCCACTGATTCAGACCCCGCTCGACCGGTCCGCCTAGGTCGAGTAAAAAAATATTAAGACCCCGGCTGACTGCCAGCAGTCGACCGCGATCTCGGGGACTACACCCAGTGGGTGCACTTGACATGCCCCACTGGTTTAGATCCCACTCGACCGGTCCTCCTGGGTCGAGTGGAAGAAAAGAAAGTAAAAAGTACTGAGATCCCAGTCGACTACACCCAGTGGGTGCACTTAGCATGCCCCCACCGGTTCAGATCCCACTCGACCAGGCCGAGTGGAAGAGCGCAAGTGCTAGAGACAACAAAACACCCAGTGGGTGTACAGATTCGACGCAAACAATAAGAGATCATATGAAAGAAAATATTTCGGGTAGCATATCCTAATAGAACAAGGTCAGTCGAAAGTCTACTTACCTGGACATTGGCCCGAAGAGCCGCGCTGGCATCGTAAGCAGCCTGGCTATTCTCGTGCACTGTCTTCATTCGCTCCATCATCATGTTAGCCTGACGGATGGCCTCCACAGCCGCGTCCGACTGGTTTTCCGGAACATGGTAGTTGGTGAAGAAGGGGGCAGATGACCCAGGTGCGGCAGCTTGGAGCTCCGAAGCATGAGGTTGGACGATTGAAGGAAACACCGGTACAATCGACGGTGCAGGGCGCTCACTCGACAATGGGACAGCGAAAGTTACAGAGGCCCCACCTGCGTCTTCAGACTGCCGGATGGTTGGTGTTGTCACGGGTCCCTGCTGAGACGTCTTGCCAGCTGCTACTTTTTTGTTCTTTCTGGGCCTAGGGGCCACATCTTCATCATCATCCGGAAGATCGATGACGTTGGTGGGGCTGCAGATAAACCAATCGACCCCAAGTGAATCGCCAGAATTTAATCGACCAAATAATCAAGAACAAGATCATGAGAGTTTTACCTGGGTTGGAGGTAACTGCGTCTTCCATTTCCTTTTCTTAGTATTGGTAGGAAGAAGTTCCAGATGTAGCAGTACTACAAATGTCAACATTCAGTCGGTTATGTTCTGTTGCTCGAGTCGACCGAAAGATCGGGTCAGAGGATTACTCGGAGATGGTGGGGATGGTCACTTTGATTCTGGGCAAATCCTTCGGTGGTTTGGAGGATGTGGCCTTCAATGCTTTCGGTGCAGGAGGCGGCACAGTCTTGTGCTGTTTCGATACCTTCTTAGTCGGCACTGGAGAAGACGTCCGAGGGCGCTTCGAAGATTGCCCAGTCGGTGCGGCCACCAGGTCAGGGGTGCTCGCCGGGTCGTGAGCGTGCTTGGACCTCCTCTCTCTGCGAGGAGGCGAGTCGACCTCTTCTTCATCACTCAAGTCGTCGCTCTCCTCGTCCTCCTCTGCATCCGAGTGCCACTCGCCACTCTCGCCCCCGCTCGCCCCTTCCTCGACATTCTGCTCCTGCACCCCATTGGGCATCGAGTACATATCAATAAGAGCCTGAAAAGACAATGAACAAAAGAAATACAGTCGACCGTCAACAAGATGTTGCATAGCGAATCAAGAAGATACTCGACAAAGCAGAATCGTACCTGTTCTGGCTGGCGCAAATGGTCAAATGGAACCACCCTCCTAGACCCCCGGGGATTATCCTTGTTGTCGGTAATACCTCTTAGCCACTTCTCCATTATGTCCTTGCTAACATCCTCCGGGTGGATCCGAGTGGAATCCTCGAGTCCCGAGTACATCCACATTGGATGGTCACTGGCTTGGAGTGGTTGGATGCGTTGACTGAGGAAGACCTCCAGCAGGTCCATACCAGTCACTCCGTCGCGGACAAGTTGGACGACCCGCTCGACCAACACCTTCACCTGCACCTTCTCTTCCGGGATCACTCTCAAGGAGGAGGGCTTCTCCACTCGAGCCATGGAAAAGGAGGGAAGTCCAGTCGACTGACCCGGGGTTGGCTGGTCCTTGCAGTAAAACCAGGTCGACTGCCAGCCCTGGACCGAGTTGGGAAGGATCATAGCTGGGAAGGTGCTCTTGTTCCTCATTTGGATTCCAAGGCCCCCGCACATCTGTATCACGTGCGTCCTCTCGTCACTCGGGTTGGCCTTCTTGACCATCTGGGAGCGACATGTGAATATGTGCTTGAAGAGACCCCAGTGTGGTCGACAGCCCAAGAAATTCTCGCACATGGACATGAAAGTAGCAAGGTACATGATGGTGTTTGGAGTAAAGTGGTGGAGTTGAGCCCCGAATAAGTTCAAGAAACCACGAAAGAAAGGGTGGGGAGGCAAAGAAAACCCGCGGTCGACATGAGTGGCAAGGAGGACGCACTCAACCTCCTGCGGCTGCAGCTCGGTCTCGTTCCCCGGGAGCCGCACCGATTGGTGAGGGATCAGTCCCCCCTCAACCAGATCGTCGATGTCATCTTGGCTGATCGTCAAGCGGATCCAGTCGCCCTGGATCCAGCCAGGCGGCAGGCCGGACCGTGACAAGGATCCACCCCGGCTGGTCCTCTTCCCCTTCGCCTTCGCCGTCGCCTTCTTTGCACGCTCCAACGCCACCGTCTTCTCCTTCCCCATGGCAGTGAATCGAGTCTGAGCGGGGCTACGATGCCAAGAGCAGAAGCAGGTGCGTGGAGAAATCTTAGGAGGAAGAAGGAGAATGAGGGTGCACTGTTCAAAAGCCTGGTCCGGTGCCTTTTATAAGGACACTTCCGAGTGACTGACTTGTAGGCCCGGACGATCTTATCAAATCCCGCAACAGTCGCACGCGTGATACGTGGCAAAAAAGGTGGTGCGGGGATCAAGGCGACCTGCCTAATCTGTACCGATTACCGCGGCCTCCCCTGCCCGGCGCGCTTCCCAAAATTCGGATCTCACGAAATCCGCGGACAACAGAACAACTTGTTAGACGGAAGAAATCCTCCACATCATCACTCGAAGCTTTTCAGTAAAAGTTCACTCAACAAAAACTAAGAATGGATCAAGGCGACTGAAAAAGAATTTGGTGTCGTCACCTCAGTTCATTGATCCAGAACAAGATATACTCATAACATGAAATATGAGTCAGAAGTGTTCTCAACTCCTTCCTCACTCAAACCCTGATCCATTCGGGGGCTAATGATGAAGCTATGTACCTAGGGTAGGGTCATGGATATGTCCAAAATACCCTCCCCAAGGACATCTCTAAAAGAACCACTAGCATTCGAAGAAAAATCATCATCCACTCGACCATGAAGCTATGTTCCACTCGACAATCTTGAAGACACTTGACCGTATGGACAATCACTCGACTACCAGAAGATCTAGAGCCACTGCACTCTGCAACGGTTGGGAATTAAGTCATAACTTTAATGGTCATTATGTATATTTATTGCAGGCGTTACCAGTAACGTCCCCATCTTTATGTACCTTAAACCCTTTGTAATTCAGGGCGGGAGGAGTCTGGCGAACTCTATATAAGCCACCCCCCTCCTCTGGGACAAGGATTCGCACCCTCTGTAACACACACGCATATAATCCAGTCGACCGCCTCTGGGCTCCGAGACGTAGGGCTGTTACTTCCTCCGAGAAGGGCCTGAACTCGTAAAACTCGCATGTACAACTCCTCCATAGTTAGGATCTTTCCTCTACATTTCTACCCCCCATTCTACTGTTAGACTTAGAACCACGACAGGCGGCGGCCCCGTATTGTAAAACACGATGAATCCTTCTCTCTGATTTTGTTTCACCCCGAACGTGAATATATGGAGTTGGAGTCGAGGTCGATGGAGGTCCAGGGGGGCCACAAGGTCAGAGGACGCTCCCAGGGGGTGGGCGCGCCCCCACCCTTGTGGCCAGGGTGTGGGGCCCCTTCGGTTGATTCTATCGCCAATATTTTTTATTAATTCCAAAACTTATCGTCGTGAAGTTTCAGGTAATTCCGAGAACTTTTTATTCTGCACAAAAATAATACCATGGCAATTCTACTGAAAACAGCGTCAGTCCGGGTTAGTTCCATTCAAATCATGCAAGTTAGAGTCCAAAACAAGGGCAAAAGAGTTAGGAAAAGTAGATACGACGGAGACGTATCACCATGTTGTGTACGAGACCTATTGTGTGCCTTGCCATGGGTTTGGCAAGCAGGTACAAGAGTGATCCAAGAGTGAATCACTGGACAGCGGTTAAAATTATCCTTAGAGGAATAAGTAAATGTTTCTCAGTTATGGAGGTGATAAAGAGTTCGTCATAAACTGTTACGTCGATGAAAGCTTTGGCACTAATACAGATGACTTTGAGTGTCAATCTGGACGTGTATTGAACATGGGAGCAATTAGCTAGAGTAACACCATGCATGTAGAGCATTATACACATGGAAATTTGCAAATATACATATGGATCTGAATGTGACGAACCTGTTGACTAAACTTCTCTCACAAGCAAAACATGATCACACCTTAGTACTCTTTGGGTGTTAATCACATGGCGATGTGAACTAGATTATTGACTCTACTAAACCCTTTGGGTGTTGGTCACATGGCGATCTGAACTATGGATGTTAATCACATGGCGATGTGAAGTATTGGTGTTTAATCACATGGCGATGTGAACAAGATTATTGACTCTAGGTGCAAGTGGGAGACTGAAGGAAATATGCCCTAGAGGCAATAATAAGTTGTTAGTTTATATTTCCTTATTCATGATAAAGGTTTATTATTCATGCTAGAATTGTATTGATCGGAAACTTAAATACATGTGTGAATACATAAACAAATATCGTGTCCCTAGTAAGCCTCTACATGACTAGCTCATTGATCAAAGATGGTTAAGGTTTCCTAACCATGGACATGTGTTGTCATTTGATAATGGGATCACATCATTAGGAGAACGATGTGATGGACAAGACCCATCTGTTAGCTTAGCATAATAATCATTCGGTTTTATTGTTATTGCTTTCTTCATGTCAAATACATATTCCTTCGACTATGAGATTATGCAACTCCCGGATACCGGAGGAATACCTTGTGTGCTATCAGACGTCACAACGTAACTTGGTGATCATAAATATGCTCTACAGGTATCTCCGAAGGTGTTTGTTGAGTTGGCATAGATCGAGATTAGGATTTGTCACTCCGAGTATCAAAGAGGTATCTCTGGGCCCTCTCGGTAATACACATCATAAGCTTGCAAGCAAATGACTAAGGAGTTGGTCACGAGGTGATGTATTGTGTAACGAGTAAAGAGACTTGATGGTAACGAGATTGAACTAGGTATAGAGATACCGACGATCGAATCTCAGGCAAGTAACATACTAATGGACAAAGGGAATTACGTATGTTGTCATAACGGTTCGACAGATAAAGATCTTCCTAGAATATGTAGGAGCCAATATGGGCATCCAGGTTCCACTATTGGTTATTGACCGAAGAGGTGTCTCGGTCAAGTCTACATAGTTTTCGAACCAGTAGGGTCTGCATGCTCAACGTTCGTTGACGATATAGTGTTATATGAGTTATATGTTTTGGTGAACAAATGTTGTTCGGATTCTTGGATGAGATCACAGACATGACGAGGAGTCTCGAAATGGTTGAGAGGTAAAGATTGATATATAAGACAATGGTATTTCGACACCGAAAGTGTTTTGGGACGTATCGGGTAGAAATCGGGTCACCGGAAGGGGTTTCGGGCACCCCCGGCATGTATATGGGCTTAATGGGCCAAGGGAGGGGAAGACCATCCCACAAGGGGCTGGTGCGCCCCTTTCCCTAGCCAAACAACCCTAGGGAAGGAAAAGGGGGAGGGCTAGCCCCTCCCGCCTTTCCCTCTCATGGGAGAAAGGAAAGGGGGTGCCACCCTCCCCTGCCTTTCCCCCACTCCTATACATTGGCAGGGGGCGCACCTTGGGAGAGACCCCAAGTAGGATTCCTCCTACCTGGGCGCCCCCCTTGGCTGCTCCTCCCTCCCTCCCACCTATATATATATGTGGGAGGGGGCGCCTAGCACACTATAGACAATTGCCTAGTCGTGTGCGGCGCCCCCCCCCCTCCACCGTTTACACCCCCGTCATATTTTCATAGTGCTTAGGCGAAGCCCTATGGAGATTTGATGACCCACAAGTGTAGGGGATCTATCGTAGTCCTTTCAATCAGTAAGAGTGTCAAACCCAACGAGGAGCAGAAGGAAATGACAAGCAGTTTTCAGTAAGGTATTCTCTGCAAGCACTGAAATTATCGGTAACAAATAGTTTTGTGATAAGGTAATTCGTAACGGGTAACAAGTAACAAAAGTTAACAAGATGCAGAAAGGTGGCCCAATCCTTTCTGTAGCAAATGACAAGCCTGGACAAACTCTTATATAAAGGAAAGTGCTCCCGATGACACATGGGAATTATCGTCAAGCTAGTTTTCATCATGCTCATATGATTCGCGTTCGTTACTTTGATAATTTGATATGTGGGTGGACCGGTGCTCGGGTACTGCCCTTCCTTGGACAAGCATACCACTTATGATTAACCCCTCTTGCAAGCATCTGCAACTACAAAATAAGTATTAAGGTAAACCTAACCATAGCATGAAACATATGGATCCAAATTAGCCCCTTACGAAGCAACGCATAAACTAGGGTTTAAGCTTCTGTCACTCTAGCAACCCATCATCTACTTATTACTTCCCAATGCCTTCCCCTAGGCCCAAACAATGGTGAAGGTCATGTAGTCGATGTTCACATGACACCACTAGAGGAAAGACAACATACATCTCATCAAAATATCGAATGAATACCAAATTCACATGACTACTTATAGCAAGACTTGTCCCATGTCCTCAGGAACAAATGTAACTACTCACAAAGCATATTCATGTTCATAATCAGAGGGGTATTAATATCATAAAGGATCTAAACATATGATCTTCCACCAAGTAAACCAACTAGCATCAACTACAAGGAGTAATCAACACTACTAGCAACCCACATGTACCAATCTAAGGTTTTGAGACAAAGATTGGATACAAGAGATGAACTAGGGGTTGAGATGAGATGGTGCAGCTGAAGATGTTGATGGATATTGACCCCCTCCCGATGAGAGGATCGATGGTGATGACGATGTTGATGATTTCCCCCTCCCGGAGGGATGTTTCCCCAACAGAATAGCTCCGCCGGAGCCCTAGATTGGTTCCGCCAAGGTTTTGCCTCGTGGCGGCGGAGTTTCGTCCCAAAAGCTTGCTTATGATTTTTTCCAGGGTAAAAGACTTCATATAGCCAAAGATGGGCACCGGAGGCCTGCCAGGGGGCACGAGACAGGGGGGCGCGCCCCCACCCTCATGGACGGTGGGTGGGCCCCCTCCGTTGCTTTCTTCGCCCAATATTTTTTATATAATCCAAAACTGACTTCCTTGGAGTTTCAGGACTTTTGGAGTTATGCAGAATAGGTCTCTAATAATTGCTCCTTTTCCAGCCCAGAATTCCATCTGTCGGCATTCTCCCTCTTCATGCAAACCTTGTAAAGTAAGAGAGAATAGGCATAAGTTTTGTTACATAATGTGTAATAACAGCCCATAATGCAATAAATATCGATATAAAAGCATGATGCAAAATGGACATATCAACTCCCCCAAGCTTAGACCTCGCTTGTCCTCAAGCGGAAGCCGATGTCGAAAAATATGTCCACATGTTTAGAGATAGAGGTGTTGATAAAATAAAATACGGACATGAGGGCATCATGATCATTCTTAGAACAGCAACATATATATATTGTCATATGATTTCTTATGCTAAAGTAAAAATTCATTCACAATTTCAAGTATGAATCAGAAACTTCATTGAAAAATAACAAACTATAATCTCAGTCATTGAAGCCATCGCAATTTATCATAACATCGGAAAGAGTCAATATAAGAGCTTTTTAGCAAGTCCACATACTCAACTATCATTTAGTCTTTCACAATTTCTAACACTCATGCAATACTTATGGGTATGAAGTTTTAATCGGACACAGAGAAAGATAGGGGCTTATAGTTTTGCCTCCCAACCTTTTACCTCAAGGGTAATGTCAACAATAATAGTTCATGAAAACTCACATCCAATTAGCTATATATATATATATATATATATATATATATATATATATATATCATGATCTTTCCAACACAAAGTGCTTGCCAAAGGACAAAATGTAAAAAGGAAAGGTGAAGATCACCGTGACTCTTGAATAAGACATAAGACAAAGATATGCCCTTCGCAGAGGGAAGCAGAGGTTGTCATGTGTTTTTATGGTTGGATGCACGAAATCTTAATGTGAAAGAACGTCGCTTTATATTGCCATTTGTGATATGGACCTTTATTATGTAGTATGTCGCTTCAATTTCTTCCACATCACAAGATCGTATAAAGCTTATTTTCTCCACACTAATAAATCATACATATTTAGAGAGCAATTTTTATTGCTTGCAACAATGACAACTTACTTGAAGGATCTTACTCAATCCATAGGTAGATATGATGGACTCTCATGGCAAAACTGGGTTTAAGGATATTTGGAAGCACAAGTAGTCTCTCTACTTGGTGCAAAGACTTTGGCTAGCATGAGGGGGAAAGGCAAGCTCAACATGTTGGATGATCCATGACAATATAATTTATTTCAGATGTAAGAAAACATAACCCATTACATTGTCTTCCTTGTCCAACATCAACTTTTTCGCATGTCATATTTTAATGAGTGCTCACAATCATAAAAGATGTCAAAGATAGTATATTTATATGTGAAAACCTCTCTTTCTTCATTACTTCCTATTGAGGGAGTCCTGGATTAGGGGGTCTCCAGATAGCCGGACTATATCCTTTGGCCGGACTGTTGGACTATGAAGATACGAGATTGAAGACTTCGTCCCGTGTCCGGATGGGATTCTACTTGGTGTAGAAGGCAAGCTAGGCAATACGGATATGTATATCCCCTCCTTTGTAACCGACCTTGTGTAACCCTAGCCCCTTCCGGTGTCTATATAAACCGGAGGGTTTTAGTCCGTAGGACAACATACAATCATACCATAGGCTAGCTTCTAGGGTTTAGCCTCTCCGATCTCGTGGTAGATCAACTCTTGTACTACTCATATTATCAAGAATAAATCAAGCAGGACGTAGAGTTTTACTTCCATCAAGAGGGCCCGAACCTGGGTAAAACATCGTGTCCCCTGCCTCATGTTACCATCCGCCTTAGACGCACAGTTCGGGACCCCCTACCCGAGATCCGCCGGTTTTGACACCGACATTGGTGCTTTCATTGAGAGTTCCTCTGTGTCATCGCCATTAGGCTTGATGGCTCCTTCAATCATCGATAGCGATGCAGTTCAGGGTGAGACTTTTCTTCCCAAACAGATCTTTGTGTTCGGCGGCTTCGCACTGCGGGCCAACTCGCTTGGCCATGTGGAGCAGATCGAGAGTTACGCCCCTGGCCACCAGGTCAGGTTTGGAAGCTTAAACTACACGGCCGATATCCGCGGAGACTTGATCTTCGACGGATTCGAGCCCCTGCCTAGTGCGCCACATGGTCACGATGAGCATGATTTAGCTCTGCCATCGGACAATGTTCAGGAGATCGCGTCGGCAACCATTCCGACCCTCAATTTGGAGCCAGTTGCGCCATCCATGGATGGGTGGATAGACCCCGCCACGGAGGTCGCACTCTCATCGGCGATCGAGCCAAGTATCGACCTTACCGTTCACGGGAGCCATGACGCCGAACTATCAGATTCTTCCTCGGCCACAGACTCCGAACCACCTGCGCCCATGCCTATCGAATCCGACTGGGCACCGATCATGGAGTTTACCTCCGCTGATATTTTTCAGCACTCGCCCTTCGGCGACATAGTGAACGCATTAAGGTCTCTCTCCTTGTCAGGAGAGTCCTGGCCGAACTATGTCTGGCAGGATTGGCATGCGGATGACGAAGAAATTCGCTACCCACCCACCACCCACTTAGTAGCCACTGTCGACAATTTGACCGACATGCTCGACTTCGACTCCGAAGACATCGACGGCATGGACGACGATGCAGGAGGCGAACAAGAACCACTGCCCACAGGGCACTGGACAGCCACCTCGTCATATGACATATATATGGTGGACACACCCAAAGAAGGCAATGGCGACGGGACAGCGGAGGATGACCCCTCCAAGAAGCAACCCAAGCGCCGACGTCAGCAGCACCGCTCTAAGTCTCGCCAAAGCAAAAGCGGTGACACCGGCACAGGAGATAATAGCACTCCGGACAGTGCCGAAGACGACAGCAATCCCCTCCAGCAAGATTTAGGGCAGGAGGATGGAGAAGCCAGCCCTCCCGAGAGAGCGGCAGGTGGAGAGGCAGAGGATGATAATTACATGCCTCCCTCCGAAGACGAGGCAAGCCTCGACGATGACGAATTCGTCGTGCCTGAGGATCCCGTCGAACAAGAGCGCTTCAAACGCCGGCTTATAGCCATAGCAAATAGCCTTAAGAAAAAGCAACAGTAGCTTCAAGCTGATTAAGATTTGCTAGCTGACAGATGGACTGAAGTCCTTGCGACCGAGGAATATAAACTCGAACGCCCCTCCAAGAGTTACCCAAAGCACAGGTTGCTGCCCCGACTGGAGGAGGAAGCACCAAAACCTACATCTCCAGCGTATGACGCGGCTCATCGGCCACCTCGTGGCCGCGACAAAGAGGCATTCCAGCCAAAAGTTCAGCCCGCACCCCGACGCCACACAAATAAAAATGTCAAGACATGGGGAAATACGCTAGACCTGCGAGACGTATTGGAGGACAAAGCAAAACACGCAAGATCGATCTACGGATCGTGAGGGCACGCCACTATGCGAGACGATAACCGTCACGCCGGATACAATAAAAGTAAGTCCAGCCGGGCCGAACACAGCGGACAAGACTCATTTGAGCCGCGTCGCGATATAGCCTAGTACAGAGGCGCCGCACACCCCCTATGCTTCACAGACGAAGTAATGGATCATCTAATCCCAGAGGGTTTCAAACTCGTAAATATAGAATCATACGACGGCACAACAGATCCTGCGGTATGGATCGAGGACTTCCTCCTACACATACACATGGCCCGCGGTGATGATCTACACGCCATCAAATACCTCCCACTCAAGCTCAAAGGACCAACTCGGCATTGGCTCAACAGCCTGCCAGCAGAATCCATTGGCTGTTGGGAAGATCTAGAAGCCGCATTCCTTGACAACTTCCAGAGCACTTATGTGCGACCACCAGATGCCGATGACTTGAGCCACATAATTCAGCAGCCAGAGGAATCGGCCAGGCAATTCTGGACACGGTTCCTAACAAAGAAAAATCAAATTGTCGACTGTCCGGATACAAAGGCCCTAGCAGCTTTTAAGCACAACATCCGCGACGAGTGGCTCGCCCGGCACCTTGGCCAGGAAAAGCCGAAATCTATGGCAGCCCTCACGACACTCATGACCCGCTTTTGCGTGGGAGAAGACAGCTGGCTGGCTCGCAGCAATAACATATCAAAGAACCATGGTACTTCGGATACCAAGGATGGCAATGGCAGGTCACGTCGCAACAAACATAAGCGCCGCATTAACAGCGACAATACCGAGGATACGGCAGTCAATGCCGGATTCAAAGGCTCTAAACCCGGTCAGCGGAAAAAGCCATTCAAAAGAAGCACTCCGGGCCCGTCCAGTTTGGACCGTATACTCGATCGCTCGTGTCAAATACACGGCACCCCCGACAAGCCAGCCAACCACACCAACAGGGATTGTTGGGTGTTCAAGCAGGCCGGCAAGTTAAATGCCGAAAACAAAGATAAGGGGTCACATAGCGATGACGAGGAGGAGCCCCGGCAGCCGAACACCGGAGGACAGAAGAGGTTCCCCCCACAAGTGCGGACGGTGAACATGATATACGCAACCCACATCCCCAAGAGGGAGCGGAAGCGTGCGCTAAGGGACGTATATGCGTTGGAGCCAGTCGCCCCAAAGTTCAACCCATGGTCCTCCTGTCCGATCACCTTCGATCGCAGGGACCACCCCACTAGTATCCGTCATGGCAGATTCGCCGCACTGGTCCTAGACCCAATCATTGACGGATTTCACCTCACTCGAGTCCTTATGGATGGCGGCAGCAGCCTGAACCTGCTTTATCAGGACACAGTGCGCAAAATGGGTATAGACCCCTCAAGGATCAAACCCACAAAAACGACCTTCAAAGGCATCATACCAGGTGTAGAGGCCCATTGCACAGGCTCAGTCACACTGGAAGTGGTCTTCGGATCCCCGGATAACTTCTGAAGCGAGGAGTTAATCTTCGATATAGTCCCGTTCCGCAGTGGCTATCATGCACTCCTCGGGCGAACCGCATTTGCGAGATTCCATGCAGTACTGCATTATGCATACCTCAAGCTCAAGATGCCAGGACCTCGGGGGGTCATCACAGTCAATGGAAACACAGAGCGCTCTCTCCGCTCGGAGGAGCACACTGCGGCCCTCGCAGCAGAAGCGCAAAGCAGCCTCTTAAGGCAATCCACCAGTTCGGCGATTCAAGACCCGGACACCTTCAAGCGCGCCCGGAGTAATCGGTAACAAGACCGCCTGGCACGTTCCGGGCTCGCATAGCAATGCGGCCCCCACCCCAGTACCAGCTAAACGGTAAAATCCATGCCCCGCGTACATACTTACGCATTGAAAATACCATGGGCACAGGTGGGGAGGGGGGCACGACTACGGCACGCCCCAAGATGCGGCTCAACCGCACTAGGGGCTTCCCGCCTTATTATTTTTTTCTCTCTTTCAGGAATTTACTCTCTGGAAACCCCGTCCGGCAGTATGTTTGCCGGACACATGATACAACAACCAAGGAGGCAGAAAGCTACCTCGCATCATGGAATTCCCAGGTGGTCTCCGATAACGAGTGAAATACCTGCTTTCAAAACCATTCCTCGGCTTGCCCTTGGAGGGGACATGTCAAATAGTCCTACATTTTGCTTATCGCACTAATTGTATCATTCTGCTTCGACGCGCCTTTTTGAATAAACAATGCATGGCACTAGACTATTACCGCATTCTCTATCCTCTCTTTTTTATACATATATATATATGTTCATTCATGAAATTCAGCACCCATACACTCTGGTACCGCCAATACGCCAGGGGCTTAAGCGTACCCCATAATACGGCGTGAGAAGTCCGAACACTTTGACAGTGCGGCACCCCGAACTTATAGCATTATATGCATCAGCTCCGAATCATGTCTTGGGTTAATACTTAGGTTTGCCCGGCACCCATGTTTTGGTACCTTATGTTCCGCTATATCGGCTAAGGTAGCACTGGGATAACTAATGCGATTGTGCCCCGGTTCAGCTGGGCTAAGCACCTCAGTAGAGAAAGCTAAAACTGACTGTCATGATAAGGCGAGAGCTGGTCGCTGTTCGAGAGGTTTCGAGTCCCTAAAGACTTATGCCGCTTAGAGCGAGGAGTCGGCTTTGTCCGGCTTAAGGCGTGTATAGCGCCCCGAATTCGGCCTTCCGAATACTAGGGGCTTCGCCAAAATTTAAAATTGTAGAATTCTATGGCTAAGTGAGAGTGATAAAGCATTATAGTCTGATTGCCTTGTTCGTTGTGCTGAGCACCTCCCTCGAAGGACCCAAAATGGGAAAAAGAGTGCTCAGGTTTATCCCGAACACCCCAGCACTCGTGGCATGGGGGCAGAAGCCGACGACTGGCCATCTCTCAGATTTGATAAACAGCCGCACAGAAGGTAATATTTTAAATTCAAACAAGCGTTGCATAGCGCATATGAACAAGTTTTCATAATACAGGATCACACGAGCAAGTTCATTCAAAAATTACATCTTTTGCACACTCGTCCGCCACAAGACGGGCACCCTTCAGGACACCCTCATAATACATTTCGGGGTGGCGATGCTCCTTGCCCTGCGGCGGCCCCTCCTTCACCAGCTTCTCAGCGTCCATCTTGGCCCAGTGCACCTTTGCACGGGCAAAAGCCCGGCGGGCACCTTCTATACAGACGGACCGCTTGATGACTTCCAGCCGTGGGCAGGCATCCACAAGCCGCCTCACCAGGCCGAAGTAGCTGTTGGGAAGGGAGTCGCCAGGCCACATCCGGACTATAAAGCCCTTCATGGCCTGTTCGGCCGCCTTGTGCAGCTCGACCAGTTGCTTCAGCTGGTCGCTCATAGGCATCGGGTGTTCGGTCCCAGTATACTGAGACCAGAACAGCTTCTCCGTCGAGCTTCCCTCCTCGGCCTGGTAAAATTTCGCGGCATCCGACACGCTGCGGGGCAAATCTGCGAATGCTCCTAGAGAGCTCCGGACTCGGGTAAGTAACAAGTAATTTACTTTCACATGCTTGCTTTGCATATTGAATGCCTTACCCGCCGCTATCCTCCTCATCGCCTCAATCTCCTGGAGGGCCTTTTGGGCTTCGGCCTTGGCATGCTTTGTGCTTTCGAGGGCTGCGGCAAGCTCGGACTCTCGCGTCTTCGAGTCAAGCTCCAAAGCCTCGTGCTTCTTCACGAGAGCCTGGAGCTCTTGCTGCACCTCGCCCACCCGTGCCTCTTGTTTCTCCCGCTCGGTGTGCTCCTTGGCCGCTTTGTCTTCGGCCTCGGACAGCGCTTGCTTCAGGGTCGCCACTTCGGTCGTGGCCCCTGGCACATTCATGATGATCCTATCATTTCGCAACTACATTTTCTTTTATATATATATACAAGGTATTACTTACCTTTGTTCTCCTCGAGCTGCCTCTTGGCATGGCCGAGCTCTTTCTCAGACCCCTCGAGGTCCTGCTTCAATGCGGTGACCTCCGCAATCAGTGTGGCAGAGGTCAGCAGCGAAGCCTGCATACGCATACAGACATACTTATATTAGACTCCTGCAGATATTATTTGATCCTCTATTCGGCTTTTCTTTGTGAACACCAAATAGAGCATCAGGGGCTACTATCTATGCGGTAATATTTTTCTTATATTTTAAATACTTACCTCAAAGCCTGTTAGAAGGCTGGCATAGGCTTTATTCAGTCCGCTCTTGGCGGACTGGACCTTCTTGATCACCGCACTCATAATAGTGTGGTGCTCTTCGTCGATGGAAGCGCCGCGAAGCGCTCCCAGCAGGTTGTCTGGTGCCTCTGGATGGACAGAGGTCACCAGCATGGGCGTCTTGCCCCTTTTGGAAGGGGGCCACCTACCCGAGTCCGGAACCACTGGAGGTTCCGGTGCGGTGTTCGGCTGAGAGCCGAACTTGGAGCCCCCGGGAGCCTTGCTCCCTTTGCTCCTGGAGTCCGGAAGGTCGCCTTGAGGCGCCTCCGGGACTGTCTCCCCCCGGCTCGGTGCCCCCTGAGACAGTACCTCGGCATTGTCCGTAGGGCAAGGAGAGGTGGCGGTTGGAAGTGTATCACTATTCATGTCTGACGAGTCCAAGGAACCGTCCGACGATGATACATCGGTACGGGCTTGGGGCGGACTGCATAATCATATTCGACGTTAGGAGAAGCAGTGCGGCAAAGGTATGATATGAGTTACTCTGGTATCCGAATACTTACGACTTCGCCAGGGGCTTGGCCCTGAGCAGCCACTCGTCTTCGCCGTCGGCGGCGGTGGTGGAACAGTCCAGAAGGAGAGTCCTTCCCTTCTTGGACCCTTCGGCCTCCCCGATTGGGGCGGCCTTCCTCTTCTTGTCTCCCCCGGCTGGAGGCGGAGAGTCTTCATCTTCCTTCTCCTTGTTTTCGTGGGAGGAGTGCATCTCGGAGTTATCGGACGATGAGTCCGATACCACCTGGCATTGGGAACTCTTTCGGTTTCCCTTGGCCTTCTTCTTGGTCTTATTCGGCACCTCATAAGGAGCCGGAGTCCGCTTCTCCGTCAGGAGAGCATCCGCAGGGTCTTCGGGCAGAGGGGTCGGACAGTTGATCTGCTCCAATATCTCCACCCAGTCATGTCAAAGGCATGGGAGCTCAGACCCTGCACACGATTAAGCTATGGGAAATAAACACCCTATTAGATGTACAGAACTTACCGGATTCGCAGAACGCTTCGTGCTTAGCCCGTGGTCCTCAATAAGAGGAGGGACCTCGGTGCCCTTGAACAACACCCTCCAGATGTCTTTATGCATCGTGTCGAAGAGCTCGCTTAGAGTCTGGTGACGGGCCGGGTCGAACTCCCACAAGTTGAAATCCCGTTGTTGACACGGGAGGATACGGCGAAAGAGCATGACCTGGACTATGTTGACAAGCTTAAGTTTCTTGCTTATCATGTTCCGGATACACTTCTGGATTCCATCCAGCTCCACCGATGAACCCCAGGACAGGCCCTTCTCCTTCCAGGAAGTGAGCCGCATGGGGATTCCGGATCGAAACTCGGGGGCCGCCACCCAGTTGGTGTCGCGCGGCTCGGTGATGTAGAACCACCCCGATTGCCACCCCTTTATGGTCTCCACGAAGGAGCCCTCAAGCCATATAACGTTGGGCATTTTGCCCACCATGGCTCCGCCGCATTCCGCTTGTTGCCCGCCCACCACCTTCGGCTTGATATTGAAGGTCTTCAGCCACAAGCCGAAGTGGGGCCGAATGGGGAGGAAAGCCTCGCACACGATGATGAACGCCAAGATGTTGAGGATGAAATTCGGGGCCAGATCATGAAAGTCCAGCCCGTAGTAGAACATGAGGCCGCGGACAAATGGATGGAGGGGAAACCCCAGTCCATGGACGAAATGGGGGAGGAAACCCACCCTTTCGTGAGGTTTCGGGGTAGGGACGATCTGCCCCGCGGCTGGCAGCCGGTGCGCGATATCCGCGGCTAAGTATCCGGCTCCACGTAACTTTTTGATGTGCCCCTCCGTGACGGAGGAGGCCATCCACTTGCCTCCCGCTCCGGACATGTTTGGAGAGAGTTGAGGAGGAGGATGCGGACTTGGGCGCTGGAGCTCGAGTGCGCGAGAATGGATGAGCAAGGAGGAAGAAGGCGTGGGTAGAAAAAGGTGAGATCTTATCCCTTTATAAGGGCGGACTAAACTATGCGCCCCCACTAGCCTGGTAAAACTCGCTTATCCCCCAAGCGCCGTAATTGATGGCGCGGTTGGGTTACCCACGTCCGTATTGATGAGAATCCCGTAATAAGGGGAACACGATCTCTGCTTTGACAAGACGTGTCAAGAAACCGCCTCGCGTTATGTGCGGGGCTGGTTAAAGAAAAACGGTTCAAATAATTACCGGGCCGTGGCGTGATGTCATGCTGCCAAAACGTGTCAGCAGATTAGATTTGTGGTAATATTATTCTCTCTACGGTGGTATGTGGAACTTATTTTGCAGGGTCGGACACTATCCTTGTATTCAAATTCTTCCGTGGTGTATTCGGAGGAGGAACCCGCCTTGCAATGCCGAAGACAACACTGCGCGCCGGACTCATCGTCATTAAAGCCTGGTTCAGGGGCTACTGAGGGAGTCCTGGATTAGGGGGTCTCCGGACAGCCAGACTATATCCTTTAGCCGGACTGTTGAACTATGAAGATACGAGATTGAAGACTTCGTCCCGTGTCCGGATGGGACTCTACTTGGCGTAGAAGGAAAGCTAGGCAATACGGATATGTATATCCCCTCCTTTGTAACCGACCTTGTGTAACCCTATCCCCTTCTAGTGTCTATATAAACCAGAGGGTTTTAGTCCGTAGGACAACATACAATCATACCATAGGCTAGCTTCTAGGGTTTAGCCTCTCCGATCTCGTGGTATATCAACTCTTGTACTACTCATATTATCAAGAATAAATCAAGTAGGACGTAGGGTTTTACCTCCATCAAGAGGGCCCGAACCTGGGTAAAACATCGTGTCCCCTGCCTCCTGTTACCATCCGCCTTAGACGCACAGTTCAGGACCCCCTACCCGAGATCCGCCGGTTTTGACACCGACACCTATTAATTGCAATGATGACCAAAACTATGTTTGTCAACTCTCAACAACTTTTATTCATCATACTCTTTATATGTGAAGTCATTACTCTCCATAGGATCAATATGATCTCTTTATTTCTTTTCATTCTTTCTCTTTTCTTTTAAATTTTTTTATTCCCTCAAGATCATAGCAAGATAACCAAGCCCTTGACTCAAAACTAATCTTTATCATATATAGCTCATGGACTCGATTACATATAAGGATCATAAAGCAAAACTCAAAACTAAATCATACTAAAACTTTATTCTACTAGATCAAGATATAACCAAAAGGATCGAAGTAAGCAAAACAGTAAAGATAAAAAGTGTGATGGTGATACGATACCGGGGCACTCCCCCAAGCTTGGCAGTTGCCAGGGGGAGTGCCCATACCCAATACTTAGTTCTCCTTTGGTGGTGAAGAAGAGATTGTTGATGATGTAGGCTTGTCGTCCAGCATCGAGCGCAGGAGATGCTCCAACTTACAAATAATGCCCTTGAGTGCGATGATAAGCTCTTGCAACAGAATATTTTCACGAGTTAGATACTTGTTCTGCACCTGAACTATTTCAATCATCTTGAAAGATTCAATTTCATTAGGGGTAAGAAGATTGTAATGAGGTTCAAGGATGTCTTCTTCTGCTGCCGGAGCTTGATCCTCCATGGCCTTCTTGATCCCATCATCCTTGTTGATCTCCCCGGGTTCTTCTCTCTTCAGCTCTATCTTCATTAGCCAAGCATCATCGCCCTCATTGTTGGAGGCGGGAGACGACATGATGCCCGGCCTTGACAACTCTGGCAGAAAACAGCTCAAAACAAAAACAGAGGATAATTGCATGGTACGGTGGTCAAAACCTTCGGGAGATTATATAATGATTTTTTACCGGCCGGCCAAGAGAAGTATTGTGCAAGAAAACGGAGTCCGGAGGGCACACGAGGCAGGGGGCGCGCCCAGGGGGTAGGGCGTGCCCTCCACCCTCGTGGATGCCTCGTGTCCTTTCCGGACTGCTTCTTATTTTCCTATTTTCTTAAATATTCCAAAACGGAGGAAAATTGCTATTAGAACTGTTTTGGAGTCGGTTTACTTACCGTACCACATACATGTTCCTTTTCGGAGGCTGAAATGTTCTAGAAAGTGTCCCTTATATACTCCTCCGGGGTTACGGTTTCAATAACATTGGTTTCAACATTTATGGGATTACGTGAGATATAATGTTTGATTCTTTGACCCTTCACCACCCTCGGATTTGTGCCTTCGAAGTTGTTAAATTTTATCGCACCAGAATGATAGACCTCCTCGATAACGTAAGGACCTTCCCATTTAGAGAGGAGTTTTCCTGCAAAAAAACTTAAACGAGAGTTGTATAACAATACATAATCACCTACATTAAACTCATGTTCTTCTATCCTTTTGTCAAGCCATCTTTTAACTTTTTCTTTAAACAGTTTGGCATTTTCATAGGCCTGGGTTCTCCATTCATCAAGTGAGCTAATGTCAAATAGTCTCTTCTCACCGGCAAGATTGAAATCTTAATTGAGCTCTTTAATGGCCCAATATGCCTTATGTTCTAGTTTGAGAGGTAAGTGACATGCTTTTCCATAAACCATCTTATACGGAGACATACCCATAGGATTTTTATATGCAGTTCTATAGGCCCATAATGCATCATCAAGTTTCTTGGACCAATTCTTTCTAGATCTATTAACAGTCTTTTGCAAAATTAATTTAAGCTCTCTATTGCTCAGTTCTACTTGACCACTAGACTGTGGATGATATGGAGATGCAATTCTGTGATTAACATCATACTTAGCAAGCATCTTACGAAAAGCACCATGAATAAAATGTGAACCACCATCAGTCATTAAGTATCTAGGGACTCCAAACCTCGGGAAAATAACTTCTTTAAGCATCTTAATAGAGGTGTTATGATCAGCACTACTAGTTGGAATAGCTTCTACCCACTTAGTAACGTAATCAACAGCAACTAAAATATGTGTATACCCATTAGAGGAAGGAAACAGTCCCATATAATCAAAGCCCCAAACATCAAATGGTTCAATAACAAGTGAAAAATTCATAGACATTTCTTGACGTCTACTAATATTACCAATTCTTTGACATTCATCACAAGACAAGACAAACTTACGTTCATCCTTGAAGAGACTAGGCCAATAAAAACCGGATTGCAATACCTTATGTGCAGTTCTATCTCCAGCATTGTGTCCTCCATAAGCCTCGGAGTGACACTTGCGTAGGATTTGTTCCTGTTCATGCTCAGGTACATAACATATAATAACAGCATCTACTCCTTTATAAAGGTGTGGGTCATCCCAGAAATAATGTCTTAAATCATAGAAAAACTTTTTCTTTTGTTGGTATGTGAAACTAGGTGGTATGAATTTAGCAAGAATGTAATTAGCATAATCAGTATACCATGGAGCAGTACGAGAAGCATTTATGACAGCTAATTGTTCATCAGGAAAGCTATCATCAATAGGTAGTGGGTCATCAAGAACATTCACTAACCTAGACAAGTTCTCTACAACGGGGTTCTCAGCTCCCTTTCTATCAATAATATGCAAATCAAATTCTTGTAGTAGGAGAACCCATCTAATAAGTCTAGGTTTAGCATCTTTCTTTTCCATAAGATATTTAATAGCAGCATGATCAGTGTGAATAGTTACTTTAGAATCAACAACATAAGGTCTGAACTTATCACAAGCAAATACAACTGCTAAAAATTCTTTCTCAGTAGTAGCATAATTTCTCTGGGTACTATCTAGAGTTTTACTAGCATATTGGATAACATTTAATTTCTTATCAACTCTTTGTCCTAGAACAACACCTACAGCATAATCACTAGCATCACACATAATTTCAAAGGGTAAATTCCAATCAGGAGGTTGAACAATAGGTGCAGAAATCACGGCTTTCTTAAGTATTTCAAATGCTTCTACACAATCATCATCAAAGACAAAAGGAACATATTTTTGTAAGAGATTAGTCAGGAGCCTGGAAATTTTTGAGAATTCTTTGATGAACCTCCTATAAAAACCGGCATGACCAAGTAAACTTCTTATACCTTTTATGTCCTTAGGACACGGCATCTTTTCAATAGCATCAACTTTAGCTTTATCAACTTCATTACCTCTTTTAGAAATTTTATGCCCCAAGACAATACATTCATTAACCATAAAGTGGCACTTCTCCCAATTTAAGACAAGATTAGTTTCTTAACATCTCTGCAAAACTCGATCAAGGTTGTTTAAGCAATCATCAAAAGAAGTTCCATATACAGAAAAATCATCCATGAATACCTCAATAATCTTTTCACAAAAGTCAGAGAATATAGCAGTCATGCATCTTTGAAAGGCAGCAGGTGCATTACATAAACCAAAAGGCATATGTCTATAAGAAAAGGTACCAAAAGGGCAAGTAAAGGTGGTCTTTTCCTGATCCTCTTTTGACACATGTATTTGAGAGAAACCAGAATAACCGTCTAGAAAGCAAAAATGTGTATGTTTAGATAATATTTTAAGCATTTGATCAATAAAAGGTAAAGGGTAATGATCCTTTTTAGTAGCTTTATTTAGTTTGCGGAAATCAATTACCATTCTATAACATGTAACAATTCTTTGTGGGATCAATTCATCTTTATCATTAGAGATAACAGTAATACCTCCCTTCTTAGGGACACAATGCACAGGACTTACCCACTGACTATCAGCAACGGGATAAATTATACCTGCCTCCAGAAGCTTTAGTATTTTTTTTCTTACCACTTCTTTCATTTTAGGATTTAACCGTCGTTGGTGATCAACAACCAGTTTAGCATCTTTCTTTAATTTTATTTTGTGCTAGCATAGAGTGGGACTAATGCCCTTAAGATCATCAAGAGTATATCCAATAGCAACACGGTGCTTCTTCAGAGTTTTCAATAATTTCTCCTCTTCTTGCTCTGAAAGGTTAGCACTAATAATAACAGGATATATCTTCTTTTCATCAAGATAAGCATATTTAAGAGTATCAGGCAATGGTTTAAGCTCAAACACGGGATCACCCTTGGGTGGAGGAGGATCCCCTAGAATTTCGACAGGCAAGTTGTGTTTCAAAATAGGTCCCTGTTTAAAGAACATTTCATCTATTTCCCTTCTTTCATTCATAAACATATCATTTTCATGGTCTAGCAAATATTGTTCTAAAGGATCATTAGGAGGCACGACAATAGAAGCAAGATCAATAATTTCATCTTTACTAGGCAATTATTTATCATGGGGTTGTCTACGAAATTTAGCAAAATTAAAATCATGAGACATATCCCCTAAACCAACAGAAACAATATCCTTTTTGCAGTCTATCTTAGCATTAACAGTATTCAAGAAGGGTCTACCAAATATAATGGGACAAAAGTCATCTTGTGGGGAACCAAGAACAAGAAAATCAGTAGGATATTTAACTTTCCCACACAAGACTTCAACATCTCTAATTCCAATCGATGAAATAGTATCTCTATTGGCAAGCTTAATTGTAACATCAATACCTTCTATCTCAGTAGGTGCAATATCATGCATAATTTCTTCATATAAAGAATGAGGTATTGCACTCGCACTAGCACCCATATCACATAAGCCATGATAGCAATGATCTCCTATTTTAACAGATATAATAGGCATGCCTACAACAGGTCTATGTTTATTTTTAGTATCGGGTCTAGCAATTCTGGCAGCTTAATCACAAAAGTAAATAACATGCCCATTAATATTATCGGACAAGAGATCTTTAACCATAGCAATACTAGGTTCAACTTTAATTTGCTCAGAGAATGTAGGTGTTCTAGTATTACTCTTATGAACCACAGTTGAAGCTTAAGCATGATCCTTTATTCTAGCAGGGAAAGATGGTTTCTCAATATAAGTGGTTGTCGGATTTCGGGTTCCGATAGACCCTTGAGGTTCGAACACTGGGGTGCGCACGGAGATTTCGCCTCCTACCTACCTGCACTCCTCCGCCTCGCTAAGATCTAAGCTAAAGAAAGAGCAACACAAGAGACGCAGGGTTTATACTGGTTCAGGCCATCGTTTTGGTGTAATACCCTACTCCAGTATGTGGTGTGGTGGATTGCCTCTTGGGCTGATGATGATGAGCAATACAAGGAAGAACAGCCTCGCGAGGGTCTGTTCTTTGCTGGGGGGGAACGAACTGCTAGGAGGAGTTCAGTCACCCTTCTCTCTCTCTCTGATTTCGATCCGATCCTTGATCCTAGATCTCTGTCTCTAACCTTCCTTTTACCTCGAACCCAACCCCCATCCTTGTGGGTGGCTGGTCCTATTTATAGGCAATGGCCCTGGGCCTCTTCCCAAATATTGAGCGCGAAGGGCGCCAACAATTGGCCATTTTGAAGGGGAACATCTAGTACACTTTTCTTGACTAAAGTTGGTCCTCGCCTGCACAAGGCTCTGGTGGTGACGCCGTCTTGAGCTCCATGATGACCTCCGTCTTGCGGTCCTCCTGGTCTTGGTCTTGTTGCACCGAAACGGCAACCTTTGCCTGATGCCTCGGTACTCCATGGCTGCACTTGCCCCTTTGCAGCAAAGGGGAAAGGAGGACACTGTGCGGGCTGGCGCCCGCCTGCCGCCCTTGGTCGTCATGGCTTGCGTCACGGGCACCTCGTGAGGTACCCCGCCTTGATCTCTCCGCCTCCAAGCGAGCCAGCCTGGTGAGGCCGTGCCTGAGGAAGCTCCGTGTCATCCGCCCCGCGAGGCTTGGCCCCTCGCGAGGGTCTTGGGTCTGTGTCGATGAAGAGGGCCATGCTGGGCCCCCCTTTGAGCTACGCCGCAGGCCGCAGGCAGGCAAGTCTGGGGACCCCCGTTCCCAGAACGCTGATAGTAGCCCCCGGGCCCAAGGCGCGCCTGGACTTGGCCGTGCAGGGAGGCGAAAGGGTAAGCGCGAAGCGCCGCGGGCCCTAACAGCCTGCGGCCTTGGGCGCCGCGTGGCAGTTGATTGGACGTGGGCATCTCCACTTCCCCATGGTGCCTCGGCAACTGCACGGATTGGACAAGTCCCTGCATGCAAAGCGGGTCATGATTACCTGCGATAGTGGGGGCCGACGGTTGGCCCTCGCCGGCTACAAGTACGGATCGGCGCGCGCCCTTCCAGTTCATCCCCCTTTGCTTCTCCTTCTTCTTCATGGCCCCGTCGAGGAGGTTCTCGACCGCAGAGAAGGGGAAGGCTCGTCGGGTAGAGCCTGCCTCTCCCCCGCCCAAGCGCGGCTGAGGGCGCCCTCGCAAACATCCTGTGGCCACCAAGGCAGCTCCCCGCGGCCGTGGAGACGATTTCCAGCATGGTGACGGGCGGACTACTGCGGCCGGGGGTGCGCTTCGGTCGCGCGTCCCCCTATGCCGCGCTTTCGCGCTGCAGAGGTGCTGCCGGAGTTCGTTGTGTGGTCGGCGGAGCCGACTAGCACCCGGCTTCCACTTCCTCGCTTCCTCCTCGGCGAGCTCCCGGCCGGCGCCCCGGGTGGCCTCTGGCTCCAGGCTGACGGCTGCTGCAGCTGGGCCTCATGGGCTTCATTGGAGGTCTCTGCAGCCGGTAGCCTGGACTTGGCCCGCGGTTGGCAGACGTTTGCCCGCGCGCGTGGCCTGAGCCGTCGGTGCACCCTGCACTTCAAGTTCGACGGCGATGCCACCCTCTACGTGAGGGTGTTTGGGGAAGATGGCCGCTGTGCAGGGTGCTGCCCTGAGGGTGACGACCGCGGCCGGGAATCCAGCTTCGGCGATGATGGAGAGGACAGCGCTCGCGCGACTGGTGGCGCTTAGGGTTCCCCAAGCTTCTCTGGTTCTTCTTCAGGCAGTGACTCTTCTAGCGGTGGCTGCAGTCAGCCTCCACGCCGTCGTATCTGCTTGGGAGGTGGTAGCGTGTCTACCCGCTGTCGCGCCTCGGTGAAGCGCAAGAGGGAGTCGGCCTGAGCCCCGGGGGCAGCTCGAGTCTTCCTTGTAGGCCGGTGTGAGGCGAGCTATGCCTGATTCGTTCTTTCTTTCCCTTTTTCCTGCGTAAAAAGACAATAGTGTGGAGCCCCGCGGGGGCGTGTTTGGGTTATTGCTGTTAATCATCGTTTTGCTTCCGTTATCGTGCCTTCCAGCTACGTGCCCACGCGTGGATAGTTCCCGGCCCCAGCTGCGGGGGGCGACCGACCCAGGCCCTGTGTTCGTGTCGCGGTGCCCGTGGGGCACGGACTGGAGGGGTGCTCCTGTAATGGACCCAGGTCGTGAAACCTTTGAACGACTAGGATAGGAACACTCGCGAGGGCGCTCGGCTGCCCCCCTCGCGAGGCCTTGCATAAGAGAAATCGAGGCAGGAGAGTGAAAAGTCGAAGAACCACAAGCCAAAGACGGCAACAGCTTCAACAAAACTTCGAATGAGAATGAACAAGCTAACTGCGGAAAGCAAATGAAAAAGGCGCGTCCAGCACCTAATCTAGTCTTCGACGTCTTCTCACCAGCGCGGAGCTAAGTGCTGCCATTGGGCATGGGAGGGAGCCCCAGGGCCTGAGGCCGGCGCAACTGAGACTCCGGGGCATGTACAACCCCAACTCATTATTACGTGAGAGTGTCACGGGCAGCGAGCTTCACAGGCGTTGGCCTTCTTCACAGGCTCCGGGCCTTTTCCAAAACGCGACGGCTTCACAGGCATTCGCCTTCTTCACAGGCTCTGGGCCTTTTCCAAAACGCGACAGCTTCATAGGCATTCGCCTTCTTCACAGGCTCTGGACCTTTTCCAAAACGCGGCAGCTTCACAGGCATTCGCCTTCTTCACAGGCTCTAGGCCTTTTCCAAAACGCGACAGCTTCACAGGCATTCGCCTTCTTCACAGGCTCTAGGCCTTTTCCAAATTGCGACAGCTTCACAGGCATTCGCCTTCTTCACAGGCTCTGGGCCTTTTCCAAAACGCGACAGCTTCACAGGCATTCGCCTTCTTCACAGGCTCTGGGCCTTTTCCAAAACGCAACAGCTTCACAGGCTCTGGGCCTTTTCCAAAACGCGATAGCTTCACAGGCATTCGCCTTCTTCACAGGCTCTGGGCCTTTTCCAAAACGCGACAGCTTCACAGGCATTCGCCTTCTTCACAGGCTCTGGGCCTTTTCCAAAATGCGACAGCTTCACAGGCATTCGCCTTCTTCACAGGCTCTGGGCCTTTTCCAAAACGCGACAGCTTCACAGGCATTCGCCTTCTTCACAGGCTCTGGACCTTTTTAGGGGTAGAACCTCCGGAGGTGCTGGATGTCCCATGCGTTCTGGACCGGCATCCCCTCCTGAGTCTCGAAGCGCGTGGAGCCGGGCCTGGAAACATGAACAACCTTGAACGGGCCCTCCCACATGGGAGAGAGCTTGTGCAATCCCTCCCTAGAGAGAACCCACCTGAGCATGAGGTCCCCTACCTTGAGAGTTCTGGGGCGGATGTTGCGGCAGTGATATCGTCGCAGTGCTTGTTGGTACCTCGCCGCTCGCAGCGCGGCTTCTCAGCGACGTTCCTCCCCCAGCACGAGCTCCATCCCCCGCATGGTGTCTTGCTGTGCCTCGTCGAACGCCAGGACCCGCGCGGAGCGACGTCTGACCTCATGAGGGAGGACCGCTCCGGCTCCGTAGACCAGGAAGAACGGGGTCTCTCCAGTCGGCTTGGTCACGGTTGTGCGGATGGACCACAACACGGACTGAAGCTCGTCGTACCGACCTCTG
The DNA here is from genome assembly GCF_018294505.1 of Triticum aestivum. Taxonomy (NCBI): domain Eukaryota; kingdom Viridiplantae; phylum Streptophyta; class Magnoliopsida; order Poales; family Poaceae; genus Triticum; species Triticum aestivum. The sequence goes on from NC_057794.1 coordinate 331,547,352, forward strand.
CCGCAGGCCTCCAGCTTTTCTTGAACGTCCTAGTCTTGAGGCCCCTCAGGACCTCTGCGTTGGCTGGCTCAGCCTGGCCATTGCTTCGGGGGTGCGCCACCAAAGCGTAGCATATCTGCGTTCCAAGGTTAGCATAGTATGTTTTGAAAAGGTTACTGGTGAACTGCGAACCATTGTCCGTGATGATGCGGTTTGGCACCCCGAACCGGCTCACGATGCCCCTGATGAACTTGACCGCGGAACCCGCGGGAATGGTGCGGACGGCCTCTACTTCAGCCCACTTGGTGAACTTGTCCACGGCGACGTAGAGGTAGCGGTAGCCCCCTGGCGCCCGAGGAAACAGGCCCAGGATGTCCATACCCCAGACTGCGAATGTCCATGAAAGGGGTATAGTCTGCAAGCCTCCTGTCGGCTGATGGATCTGCTTGGCGTGGAACTGGCAGGCCTCACAAGCTTTCACTAGTTCGATGGCGTCATTGAGTGCGGTGGGCCAATAAAACCCAATGCAGAATGCCTTGCCGACAAGGGTCCGTGATGATGAATGATGTCCATAGTCTCCGCCGTGTATATCTTCTAGCAGTTCCTTTCCTTGCTCCCTGGAGATGCAGCGCAGGGATACACCGTTTGGTCGCTTCCGGTAGAGCTCTCCATCCTTGATGTAGTATGCTGTGGCCTTCCGTGCTACACGCTCCGCTTCCTCCTCCTTCTCCGGCAGGGTCCCTTGTGTTAAGTAACTCCGGAGCTCCGTGATCCAGCACCCCTCCTGAGGTTCCATCGTTAGGAGCGGGCGTGCTCCAGAGGCCGGGCCACAGGCCGGGGCTCCTGAGGCAGGTGGCTGGGGGAGCTCCTCCCGAGGCTGAGCCGTGTTTGACAATGACGGCAAGGCTGAGGGCTTGAAGAGCCGCTCCTCAAAAACGCCAGGCTCCTGAGGTAACCGCCTGGACGCCCGTTTGGCGATGTTGTCGACCTCCTGATTGGTGCCACGGGGCAGATGCTGAAACTCCAACCCCCAGAACTGCTTCTCCATCTTGCGGACCTCCGCAAGGTAGGCTTCCATGTGCTCATATTTTGGCTCGTACACCTTGTTGGAGAAATTGACAAGGAGCTGCGAATCGCCCTTGATGGTGAGGCGTTTCACCCCCAGGGCAGCTGCGGCCTTCAAGCCTGCTATTAAACCTTCATACTCCGCTATGTTGTTGGAGACCTTTTCACCTTGCTGGAAACAGAGCTGCACAGCGTAGTAGAGCTTGTCCTGAGTGGGCGATATAAGCACCGCCCCAGCCCCAGCGCCATGCCTGGAGAACGCCCCATCGAAGTACATGACCCAGCCTTCTGGCGCCTCGCTTCCTGGGGAGAGGGACCAATCCTCGTCGGCCTTGAGGCCTGGTGCCTCCATCCATTCTGCCACAAAATTCGCCAATGTTGCTCCCTTGATGACTCTGGTCGTGCTGAATTCGAGCTGAAATGCTTGCAGTTCTATGTTCCACTCAGCGACCCTTCCAGATGAGTTAGGGCTCCTAAGCACTCTCTCTAGGGGGTATGACGAGACGACCTTGATGGGATGACCCTAAAAACAGTGCCGCAGCTTGCGCGAGGCCACTAGTAGCGCGAGGAGGAGTTTCTGAGGCATGGAGTACCGTGCCCTCGCGTCCCGCAACACCGTGCTGACGAAGTACACTGGGTGCTCAACGAGGTTGGGTGCGTCAGTGCTGGTGGCTCCCTTGGGAGACCATGGCACCTCCTGAGGCGACGAGGCCTCGTGAGGCTGGCCATCTGGGAGAGGGGCCTCTCTCGCCTCCAGTGCACTCCCCTGCGGCGGCTGATCCTCCTTAGCCGCAGTGGCGGTTTCTGCGGGCCTTCCTTGTTCCTGTTTTGCCTTGTCCCGGGCTGCTGTTGTGGCCTTGATGCGACGCTCCTCTCTAACCGCCACTAGGGCTGAGCTGGCGGAGTAGGGAGTGGCGGCGAGGTAAAGCACCAGGGGCTCTTGAGGGCGCGGAGCCACCATGACCGATGGGCTGGTCAGGTATCTCTTGAGATCCTGGAACGCCTTGTCGGCCTCTTCAGTCCACTCAAAGGGCCCCTTTTTCTTCATTAGCTGGAAGAAAGGTAGCGCTCGCTCCCCCAACCTGGAGATGAAGCGCCCTAGCGCGGTCACGTGCCCAGTGAGCTTCTGCATTTCTTTGAGGGTCTTTGGCGGGCTCATGTCCTCGACCTCCTTGACCTTTTCCGGGTTAGCCTCGATGCCTTGGTGGGACACGAGGAAACCCAAGAGCTTGCCCGAGGGGACTCCGAACACACACTTCTCCGGGTTGAGCCGTAGGTTCACTGTGTTGAGGCTCGCGAAGGTCTCCTCCAGGTCTTGTATCAGGGTCCTGGCCTCCCGAGACTTTACCACAATGTCATCAACGTAAGACTCAACATTCTTCCCGAGCTGCGGGCCCAAGGTGATGTGCATCAGCCGCTGAAAGGTCGCCCCTGTGTTACGCAACCCGAATGGCATGCATGTGTAGCAGTACACCCCACACGGGGTTAGGAAGGCTGTCTTTTCGACGTCCTCTACCGCCATCTTGATCTGGTGATACCCGGAGAAGGCATCCAAGAAGCATAGCAGGTCGCATTCCGCGGTGGAATCGATGATCTGGTCGATGCGGGGGAGCGGGAACGGATCTTGCGGGCATGCCTTGTTGAGATTGGTGAAGTTGACACACATGCGCTCCTTCCCTCACTTCTTTGGCACAACGACAGGGTTGGCCAACCAATCTGGGTATCGGACCTCGCGAATGACCCCAGCGGCTTCTAATTTGCGGGTCTCTTGGACGATGAAGGCCTACTTTTCTATGGACTGCCGCCTTGCCTTCTGCTTCACAGGGTGCACGTTGGGGCACACGTTGAGGTGATGCTCGATTACACTCCTAGGGATCCCCGCCAACTGGTCAGGCTCCCAAGCGAATACCTTCTTATTCGCGCATAGGAACCCGACCAGGGCCTCCTCTTGCTTGGGTTCGAGGTTAGCGCCTATGGTGAAAGTGGCGTTGGTGGACCTGTCCTCATCGACGGGTATCTGCTTGGTTTCTGCCTTGTCTTGGCTGAACAACTATTTCTTCTTGGCGGGTGCAACCCCCTTGGGCTCGGGGGTCTCCGAGTCGGCAGGCTGTGCCAACGTCGTTGTCTTGAAGGTGAGCTTGAGCACCCGCAGCGCGTCTCCGGTGTCCCCATGCACGGTGAGGACACCGCTGCTCCCGGGCATCTTCATGAGGTTGTACGCCGGGTGCGTCGCGGCCATGAACTGGGCCAGTGCTGGGTAGCCGAGGATGGCGTTGTAGGGGAGGCCGATGGGGGCGATGTCGAAGTCGACCAGCTCCGTGCGGAAGTTGCTGTAGGTGCTGAAGGTTACTGGGAGCCTGATCTGTCCCAAGGAGCTGGATGATCCGCCCCCAACGCCTGAGAAGGGCCGGCTAGGTTGCAGCCGTTCCAGGGGTATGCAGAGGAGGTTGAAGGCCTCGACCGAGAGCACGCTGAGGCCCGCACCGCCATCGATGAGAGTTTTGGTGACGGCCACCTGGAAGATGGTGGGGGTGCACAACATGGGGAGCGCACCCGAGCAGGCCGAGTTGGAGGGGTGGTCCTCCGAGCTGAAGGTCAGGCTGGCCTTGGGCGCCGCCTGGTCCGGGAGAGCCCCTGCCGCGTGGAAGTGGTGCTGACCCGGCGGATGAACGGCTTGACGTGGTGACTTGTAGGCGACTCCTGCGAGCCGCCCAAGAGGGCTGCGACGACCGGGGGTGTTGGTGTAGCGTGATGGGCGGGGAAGAGGCCGCGGGGCTCTTCCCAAGAGGCCATGGAGGCTGCCGGCAGGTGGAGCAGCCATGCGCGCGGGGCGCCGGTGAGGGCCATGGGGAGCCAGTTGGCCATGACCCTATCGTCACCTCCAGCTTCGAGGTTGGCCTCCTCGTACACCAGCAAGAAGGCCAGTGGATCAGTTGCGCCGCCGTAGCGCGGCGGCGTCGTTGGCTTGAACTTGTCCGGCCGCCGTACCCGTTGCAGGGCTGTGGCCAGGGCTCGAAGCCCCCTGGCCCCCATGCTGGCGCCGGCGGCTGGAGCGGGTGACGCGCTACTCATCGCGAGGCAGGTCATGGCGGTGGCGGAAGGGAAAACTCCGGTGCACCCCTACCTGGCGCGCCAAATGTCGGATTTCGGGTTCCGGCAGACCCTTGAGGTTCGAACACTGGGGTGCGCGTGGAGATTTAGCCTCCTACCTACCTGCACTCCTCCACCTCGCTAAGATCTAAGCTAAGGAAAGAGCAACACAAGAGACGCAGGGTTTATACTGGTTCGGGCCACCGTTGTGGTGTAATACCCTACTCCAGTGTGTGGTGTGGTGGATTGCCTCTTGGGCTGATGATGATGAGCAATATAAGGAAGAACAGCCTCGCGAGGGTTTGTTCCTTGCTGGGGGGGGGACGAACTGCTAGGAGGAGTTCAGTCACCCTTCTCTCTCTCTGATTTCGATCCGATCCTTGATCCTAGATCTCTGTCTCTAACCTTCCTTTTACTTCGAACCGAACCCCCATCCTTGTGGGTGGCTAGTCCTATTTATAGGCAATGGCCCTGGGCCACTTCCCAAATATTGAGCAGGAAGGGCGCAAACAATTGGCCATTTTGAAGGGGAACATCTAGTACACTTATCCTGACTAAAGTTGGTCCTCGCCTGCACAAGGCTCTGGTGGTGACGCCGTCTTGGGCTCCACGATGACCTCCGTCTTGCGGTCCTCCTGGTCTTGGTCTTGTTGTACCGAAACGGCAACCTTTGCCTGATGCCTCGGTACTCCGCGGCTGCGCTTGCCCCCTTTGCACCAAAGGGGAAATGAGGACACTGCGCGGGCTAGCGCCCGCCTGGCGCCCTTGGTCGCCATGGCTTGCATCACGGGCACCTCATGAGGTACCCCGCCTTGAGATCTCCGCCTCCTCGCGAGCCAGCCTGGTGAGGCCGTGCCTGAGGAAGCTCCATGTCGTCCGCCCCGCGAGGCTTGGCCCCTCGCGAGGGTCTTGGGTCTATGTCGATGAAGATGGGCCGTGCTGGGCCCCCCTTTGAGCCACGCCGCAGGCCGCAGGCAGGCAAGTCTGGGGACCCCCGTTCCCAGAACGCCGACAGCGGTAGGAACAATAGGATCGACATTATAAGTGATAATCTTTTCTTCAACTTTAATAGGTTCAACTACTTTTACTTCAATGGGAGGATGATATTTAACCCACTTCTTAGGGAGATCAACATGAGTAGCAAATGATTCACAGAAAGAAGCTACTATCTCAGAGTCAAGTCCATATTTAGTGCTAAATTCACAAAACGCATCGGTATCCATAAAAGATTTAACACAATAAAACTTAGTTGTTATATCTGACTCCTTACCTTCGTCGAGTTCCCAATCTTCATATTTGCATTTAATTCTTTCCAATAAATCCCATCTGAATTCAATAGTCCTCATCATAAAAGATCTAGTACAAGAAGTATCGAGCATGGAGCGATTATTGAGAGAAAGCCGAGCATAAAAATTTTGAATAATAATTTCTCTTGAGAGCTCATGATTGGGGCAAGAATATAACATTGACTTAAGCCTCCCCCAAGCTTGAGTGAGGCTTTCTCCTTCGCAAGGCCAAAAATTATATATATAATTACGATCACGATCAACCAGATGCATAGGATAAAACTTCTGATGAGATTCCAATTTCAATCGGCTGTAATTCCATGATCCAATATCATCACATAGCCTAAACCATGTCAATGCCTTTCCCTTCAAAGATAAAGGGAAGACCTTTTTCTTGATAACATCCTCGGGCATACCTGCAAGTTTAAATAATCCACAAACTTCATCCACATAGATTAGGTGGAAATCGGGATGCAATGTTCCATCTCCTGTAAAAGGATTAGCTAGGAGTTTCTCTATCATACCCGAAGGAATTTCGAAATAAACATTTTTAGTAGGTTCAGTAGGTTGAGGAACAACTCTTTGCTCCACTGGTCCTGAAGATACCCCGAACAAGCCCCTCAAAGGATTACTTTCCATAGTAACAAGTGACAGTAAATTTCAGCACACTATATATATTTTTCCTTACCAAATTCCACCTACCAAAGGCGCTTCACTCTCCGGTAACAGCGCCAAAAAATAGTCTTGATGACCCACAAGTATAGGGGGTCTATCATAGTCCTTTCGATAAGTAAGAGTGTCAAACCCAACGAGGAGCAGAAGGAAATGATAAGCAGTTTTCACTAAGGTATTCTCTGCAAGCACTAAGATTATCGGTAACAGATAGTTTTGTGATAAGGTAATTTGTAACGGGTAACAAGTAATAAAAGTAAATAAGGTGCAGCAAGATGGCCCAATCCTTTTTGTAGCAAAGGACAAGCCTGGAAAAACTCTTATATAAAGGAAAGCGCTCCCGAGGACACATGGGAATTATCATCAAGCTAGTTTTCATCACGCTCATATGATTCACGTTCGGTACTTTGATAATTTGATATGTGAGTGGACCGGTGCTTGGGTACTGCCCTTACTTGGACAAGCATCCCACTTATAATTAACCCCTCTTCCAAGCATCCGCAACTACAGAAGAAGTATTAAGGTAAACCTAACCATAGCATGAAACATATGGATCCAAATCAGCCCCTTATGAAGCAACGCATAAACTAGGGTTTAAGCTTCTGTCGCTCTAGCAACCCATCATCTACTTATTACATCCCAATGCCTTCCCCTAGGCCCAAATAATGGTGAAGTGTCATGTAGTCGACGTTCACATGACACCACTAGAGGAAAGACAACATACATCTCATCGAAATATCGAACGAATACCAAATTCACATGACTACTTATAGCAAGACTTCTCCCATGTCCTCAGGAACAAACGTAACTACTCACAAAGCGTATTCATATTCATAATCAGAGGGGTATTAATATGCATAAAGGATCTGAACATATGATCTTCCACCAAATAAACCAACTAGCATCAACTACAAGCAGTAATCAACACTACTAGCAACCCACAGGTACCAATCTGAGGTTTTGAGACAAAGATTGGATACAAGAGATGAACTAGGGTTTGAGATGAGATGGTGCTGGTAAAGATGTTGATGGAGATTGGCCCCCTCCCGATGAGAGGATCGATGGTGATGATGATGGTGATGATTTCCCCCTCCCAGAGGGATGTTTCCCCGGCAGAACAGCTCCGACGGAGCCCTAGATTGGTTCCGCCAAGGTTCCGCCTCGTGGCGGCTGTGTTTCGTCCCGAAAACTTGCTTATGATTTTTTCCAGGGCGAAAGACTTCATATAGCCAAAGATGGGCACCGGAGGCCTGCCAGGGGGCCCACGAGACAGGGGGCGCACCCAGGGGGTAGGGTGCGCCCCCCACCCTCATGGATGGTGGGTGCCCCCCTCTGGTGCTTTCTTCGCCCAATATTTTTTATATATTCTAAAACTGACTTCCGTGGTGTTTCAGGACTTTTGGAGTTGTGCAGAATAGGTCTCTAATATTTGCTCCTTTTCCAGCCCAGAATTCCAGCCGCCGACATTCTCCCTCTTCGTGTAAACCTTGTAAAATAAGAGAGAATAGGCATAAGTATTGTGACATAGTGTGTAGTAACAGCTCATGATGCAATAAATATCGATATAAAAGCATGACGCAAAATGGACATATCAAGATCACTTCACCATCACCGTCACCACGCCGTCGTGCTGATGGAACTCATCTACTACCTTGACATCTTGCTGGATCAATAAGGCGAGGAGCGTCACCGAGCTGAATGTGTGCAGAACGCGGAGGTGTCATGCGTTCGGTACTTGATCGGTTGAAGCGGAAGAAGTTCGATTACATCAACTGCATTGTAGAACGCTTCCGCTAACGGTCTACGAGGGTACATAGACACACTCTCCCCTCGTTGCTATGCATCTCCATGGATAGACCATTCCCAACAACCCCCCCCCCTCCACGCCCAAACATGCCTAGTGGATGCAAAAAACAGTTTGGTTGCCCACAAGAGGCGTTGGCACCCACTCGCATGAAACTTAAAGCACATGAGAACCTGGCTTGCTAGGAAAACTCAAATCAACCATTTCTATGGAGCAAGGTTGAGTTGAGCGCAAGCAGGGGACGCCATACATGAGGGTGTGGGTGCTGGCATGGGGTTGGCGGGAGACAAAAAATCTGCAGGTGCGGGATGGCGCAAAATCGGCCTCACCTCCCTTTTACTTGCTCACCTCTAGCGGTCGGGAAAATCGAGCCTTGGTTCTTGGCACCGAGGCACCAATGCCTTAGATGTACTATACCGACAACGACAATGGTGGCGTAGAAATTCGGCACTAGGACATGATCCTCCCCTCCATAAATTGCTCGCCCCTTCATCTCTGTCTCATCTGCCTCATTTTCCGCATGGGCGGCTGTCATCATTGTGTCCAATGGAGGTAAGTAGCATACAACCACACTACGTTGTCAGGTCCTTATGTAAGTTGTAGGGTCGATTTCGCCGTAACTTACCGCAACATCAATTTAGGATGAACGGATGAAGCTGCTCATTCAGGTATCGACACTCATAGTTGTGATTCTGGGCTGGGTCAGGTTGCTACACAAGAGAGTGGTTCATCGCAACTCTAGACCTATGATCAGATATGCCCAATGTTAGCCCGATATATGGAGAGGATGGCGAATCTAAACTACATCTACAACTGTATCGATGTAGAGGTTGTGAACATGCTTTGAATGATAAGAACCCCTTTTCCCAACATTGTGGACACATTTAGGGAGATGAGGTTGCTAGACGATAGTATCCACACCTCCATGGACGAGCAAGTAGTAATGTTCCTTCAAGTTGTAGGTCATAATCAGAGGTTCAGAGTGATCAACAATACATTAAAGAGAACTAGTGTGACAATTTCCTGGTATTTCAAGCAAGTCTTGTATGCGATTGGAGAGCTTAGAGGAGAGATTATTAAGACACCTACTGGTCAAACTCCTATGAAGATAAGCACGAGCTATAGATGGTATCCATATTTAAGGTTAACAATATTACCTCTTAGTTCTTGCCATCCTATGATTACATTGTTGTGATCCACAACAGTTTTCCCCATGCCATCATATCATCAATAGATGATACTCATGTGACTACTAGAGTGTCAAGGCCACAGGCTGCAACATACATGGGAAGAAAAACACTACACATGTCTGAATGTTGTTGTTGTTGTTGCTGCTTTTTTCACTACACCGCGACACTCAAAGCAGCGTCAGACAATCTGTCGGCATAGGTCACCTAAGGCAACCCATTTAATGTCGACAAAAACCTTTTCTGACAGAAAGGAGCTGGCACCTACATAGTCTTGTCGGGAAAGGTCTTTGCCGACAGAAAGTATGACAACATTGGTGAGATCTACATCGACAGACATTTCTATAGCGACAAACTACTCTATGCCAACAGTTCACCTATCTATGCCGACAGATAAATCTATGCTGCCAGAAAGTATGACAACATTGGTGAGAGCTACGTCGACAAACGTTTCTATAGCGACAAACTACTCTATGCCAACAGTTCATCTGACACTATGCTATGCCACAAGGGGGTAGCTGATGGGCGGCGGTGCGCGGGTTGGGGGCGCTCGATTGCTCAATTATGTCTAGGTCGGTGTGATGACGCACTCTGTTTAGGCTAGGTTGCCAAAGAAAGGGGTGAGATTGGGGATCGTAGAGGTATTTGGGTGTGTCTTTTCTTTTCTTTCCCTTTTTTTGCTCCTCTAGTCCGACTCGGATGTTTCACATGGCGTGCACATGGCTCTCTTTTTGCACCATATTTTTCGGGCGTGGGCCGACGCAAACAATGTCGACACTTTTTTGTGTCCCCATGAATCCATGACACACAAACTATTAGTAAAGTCTATATCTGCCGACAGAAATTACGTCAGTGCTCTAGTGGTGATTTGGCGAGACAAGTAATGTGTCATGAGCTTATATAACACTAACATACGTGTGTCAGTATAGTTTGTGAAACAAAAGGTGTCGATGATGGTCACTTCTACCGAGAGATGCATGTTGTCCGTGTAGTGTCGCAGTATAGTGTTTGCTGACAACATGGATTGACCTCATGGGATCAATATATTTGATGGTAAGTTTAACCTAGAAGATGCTGGATATGGATGTCGTTCGGGGTTCTTCCATCCTTCAAGAAAACCAGGTACCATCTCAACAAGTTCTCTTCAAGGAACTATCCTAAGATTTCACATGAATTGTTCCCTCTCAGCCACTCTAGCATTAGAGTTATGGTTGAGAGGGCATTTGGTACTTTGAATAATATACTTAAGATGATTGCTCAGAAGGCATTCTACCCATTCCCCATCCAAGTTAAGTTTGTTCTGACATATTCCATTCTTTTGGATCTTAGATTGGGATCTTGATGAGTATGTGCAGGAGGACGAGTATGTGATGGCTGATGATGTTGAGTCCAACATGATGTGGAGGTACATGACAATGAAGTTTAAAATAGAAAAAGGTTTGAGTGAGCTAACACTATGTGGGCTAATAGAGGTAACACAAGAATTCAAAGAAGAATATGGCAAACTTCCGAGTTGATTAGCATTGATGAACTTCCCCCTATTGAGCCAACCATCTGACTGCTAATTTGATATGCATTTGTTTAGTAGTTAGATGAACTAATGAATTGCCATTTGTTTAGTAGTTAGACGAACTAATGAATTTCAATTTGTTTAGTAACTAGGCTGAGGTGGCAATTATTTTGTTAGCTAGGACTGAAAAATGGTAATTTTGTACCACCTATTTACGTATTATGATAAGATCATGACTGGTGAAAAGGGGTGGCAACAACATTAAGCCTGATGCAACCAAATGCCATGTAATTGCATCATCACAACCATAACCTTGAAATGTTGCCAACCAAACATCATGTATCAAACGACCTCATGATGCAATGTGGGCAGCCAAACAAGGAGTAGACTATGGTTTAGACCATGTATTACTGTAACGCCCTCGATGCGGCTATATCTCCCACATGTCGAAGCACGACTTAGAGGCATAACCGCATTGAAAGCAATGTCGCAAGTGAGGTAATATTCACAACAACCCACGTAATGAAATAGGGGAATAAGAGGTACATAGTTGGCTTACAATCGCCACTTCACACAATACATGAATAAAGCATTACATCATCCAGATACAATCAAGGTCCGACTACGAAACCAAAATAAAAGAAGACTACCCCAATGCTACACAGATCCCCGATCGACCCCAACTGGGCTCCACTACTGATCAACTAGAACGAATCAACACAAAGGACAAGATCTTCATCGAGCTCCTCCTTGAGCTTGGTTGTGTCATCTGCACGGTATCATCGGCACCTGCAAACTAGTTTTGGAAGTATTTGTGAGTCACGGGGACTCAGCAATCTCACACCCTCGCGATCAAGACTATTTAAGCTTATAGGTAAGGTAAAAGGTATGAGGTGGAGCTGCAGCAAGCGACTAGCATATATGGTGGCTAACATACGCAAATGAGAGCGAGAAGAGAAGGCAAAAGCACGGTCGAACAACTATGATCAAGAAGTGATCCTAGAACAACCTACGTCAAGCATTACTCCAACACCGTGTTCACTTCCCGGACCCCGCCGAGAAGAGACCATCACGGTAACACACACGGTTGATGTATTTTAATTAAGATCAACTTTAGGTTTTCTACAACCTGACATTAACAAATTCCCATCTTCCCATAACCGTGGGCACGGCTTTCGAAAGTTCAAATCCCTGCAGGGGTGTCCCAACTTAGCCCATCACAAGCTCTCACGGTCAATGAAAGATATTCCTTCTCCCAAGACAATCCGATCAGACTCGGCATCCCGGTTACAAGACATCCTCGACAATGGTAAACAAGTCCAGCAACACCGCCCGAATGTCCGACAAATCCTGATAGGAGCTGCACATATCTCGTTCTCAGGGCACACTCAAATGAGCCAGACGTCGGGTAGGCCAGCCCAGAGTTGCCCCTGGTAGCTCCGGACATCGCTCAGTTGGACCAACACTTAGAGAAGCACTAGCCCGGGGGGGTTAAAATAAAGATGACCCTTGAGTCTGCAGAACCCAAGGGAAAAAGAGGCTAGGTGGCGAATGGTAAAACCAATGTTGGGCATTGCTGGAGGAGTTTTATTGAAGGCGAACTGTCAAGGGGTTCCCATTATAACCCAACCGTGTAAGGAACGCAAAATCCGGGAACATAACACCGATATGACGGAAACTAGGGCGGCAAGAGTGGAACAAAACACCAGGCATAAGGCCGAGCCTTCCACCCTTTACCAAGTATATAGATGCATTAATTAAATAAGATATATTGTGATATCCCAACAAAATATCCATGTGCCAACAAGGAACAAACTCCAATCTTCACCTGCAACTAACAACGCTATAAGAGGGGCTGAGCAAAGCGGTAACATAGCCAAACAACGGTTTGCTAGGACAAGGTGGGTTAGAGGCTTGGCTTAACAATATGGGAGGCATGATAAGCAAGTGGTAGGTATCGCGGCATAGGCATAGCAAAATAGCGAGCATCTAGCAAGCAAAGATAGAAGTGATTTCGAGGGTATGGTCATCTTGCCTGAAATCCCGCAAGGAAGAAGAATGAGTCCATGAAGAAGACAAACAGACGTAGTCGAACGGTTCCTCACAAACGCGATTTTATCGGAACCAATCCGAACAAGCAACACCGGAAAGAAGCACACAACATAGTAAACAACCAACACATGAACATGGTATGATATGTGGGATGCGGTATGCGAAGCATATGCATGATTTGGAAAGGAATGATCGAACCTGGCCTCAACATGGAAATCCAAGAGTTCCACTAGAAAGGTGAGGTGATTTCGATCGAAATCGATATAAAGATCACCGGAATCGGATGCATGGTTTGGAAATGGCAAGTAAAACAAATATGGCACCGGTCTGCGATAATCAGCAAGTAGCCTTCTAAAACAATCAAGATAATTATGCTACAGCACTCAAACATGGCAACAAAATACATGGCACGGATCCAGTCATGATGCTTGACAAAAGATGAACACAGAGCTACGGCTAATTCACTCACTAACAGGTTCAAACAAGCATGGCAAAAGAGCAAATGATATTCAGGAAGCAATCTTTAGAGCATGAAAACTACATGCTACAGGAACTTAACATGGCAAAGCGAGGCATGGCATGAAGATACTCAAAGCACTTAACAAAAGTCCCTTAGTGACCTTGAGCCAAAAGGGATCAGAAAATACAATTGCAAGCATGTGAACATGGCAAAAACATAAACAGATTCAGACTTAGTGAAAAACTGGAGCATGCAAAACAGATTACAAGTAGGCATGTTTACGAGCTCGATGCACTCACTACAAAGCATGGCATGACAAACTAAGCATACACCCATCAAGAAGACATGGCATAGAAGCTATACATGGCAAGAAAAACAATATAGCATGCATGGATCAACAACAACAAGCTTGGCAAAATCGCTAAACATGTTAACAGTCTGCCAGGAACATTTTATAGCAAAAGTAGAGCTCGATTGACTCGAGCTAGGGTGCTCCATAATTGCAAACAAAGAAATGGATGGATAGAGCACCACAATATTAACAAAACATCCTCATCCTCAAAAGAGGCACGGATCACGAGGAAACAACATGAACATATGGCATAACAACAAAATCAGGACAAGGACTTAGTGAAATTCTAAGTCCCTGAAATCAGCATTAACGATTACGCTACTTTGCATGCTTGTGCTAGTCACCAAAAATATCACAAAAATGCATGGCATACACCCCTGTAAATATGGCATGGCATATAAAAAAACACATGTAGAGCTCAGGATCATAGCATGCACACATTAATCACGGCAAAAATGACAAAAGGCCATTTGCTGAAACAGATCTGACAAATTCATCACATAGCCCTCTTCCAACAGCATTTCGGGCATCAAGATGAGCTCAAATGAAAATCATGCAATGAGATGAAATGATATAATCGTCGAGACGAACATTTTGATATGCTACACGCACGAATCGGAGCTACGGATGCAGAGTTATGATGTGATGAAAAATGCAAAATAATTAGGGCTACGGGAAGAAAGTCAACCGTCAAAGTGGATCTAGATCTGGATCGGCGCGGATTACGAGGATGGCCGGAGTTCCTGTTCACCGGAGGAGCTCGGGTTGCTGGAGTCGAAGGAGAGGCGTGGAGGCGAGCCGGCGCGGTGGTGCGGCGGCCTCGGGTGAGCTCAAGGCGGCGGGGCGGCGAAGCCGGACGGCGGCCGTGGCCGGCGAAGGCGAAGGAGGCACGGCAGGCGCCGGCGACGCGGCGGCGCGGCGGGCGTGCTCGAGCGCTGCGGGGCGACGATGGGCTCTCGGGGGCCCGATTCGGGTTCCCCGGGACGGGCACGGTGCAAGGAGAGAGAGAGGGCCGGCGGGACAGCTGGCGCGACGCCGTTGGTCCGGCGCAGCGGCTGGACATGTCCGGACAGCGGCGGACATGTCTGACGGCGCGGGGATGAGTAGATCTAGGGTTTTGTCCGTGAAAAATGGACGGGGAGGGCTTTTATAGGTAGAGGGAGCTAGGAGAGTCCAAATGAGGTGCGGTTTTGGCCACGCGATCGTGATCGGACGACCGAGATGATGGGGGAGGTTTAGGTGGGTTTTGGGCCACTTTGGAGGGGTGTTGGGCTGCAACACACACAGGCCTTTTCGGTCCCTCGGTTAACCGTTGGAGTATCAAACGAAGTCCAAATGGCACGAAACTTGATAGGCGGTCTACCGGTAGTAAACCAAGGCCGCATGACTAGTCTCAGTCCAATCCGAAAACGTCTAACACCCACACACGAAAAGAGGTAGAAAGGGACATCGGGTGGCATAGGAGCGCCGGATTGCAAAAGGGACAACGGGGAAAATGCTCGGATGCATGAGACGAACATGTATGCAGATGAAATGCACATGATGACATGATATGCAATGCATGACACGCAAGCAATGACAAGGCAACAATAGGGAATAACTGGAGGACACCTGGCACATCGGTCTCGGGGCGTTACAACACTCCACCACTACGAGAGGATCTCGTCCCGAGATCTAGAATGGCACCGAAGGGAAAACGGAGGAGGGAGATAAGCGGTAAAACTAAGTTGCTTCTTTGACAAACGAGTGAAACCATGAACCTTGAAAAGGTTAAGCCATTTCGAGAAAAGAATACAACGGAGATGACGAAGTTGAAAACACTCCGTTAGAAAAAGGAACAAGGAAGAACAAATTCGAACAGCTCTCCGGTTGCAAAGATATGCAAGGCTTGATAAAATGAAGAACTTGAGCAGCGGGCACACACTCCGGTTAAATGGATAAGCATGAAAAGAACATGATATTTGAGAAAACGAGATGATGGGTGAATATAGCAGCAATACAAAGCCTCCGGAAGAAATGAAAGAATGCAAAGAAAAGAACGGACAAGAAAAACAACATGTTCTACCTCAAACGAATTTGAGAGAGCATCCTTAAAAAAGAAGGATTGAACGGAGTTGTTGGGAAATCAACAACGAAAAGAACAGGTTTGTTGAGGCTTATGGAAAACATCTCGAGAACTTGAGGTGAAAACCTGCCACAAACGAAAACAATTGCTTGCTTGAGAGCGACGGAGAGATGAAAACATCTTTCATCGCGAGAATAGGAGGAAACTTGGATTATTGATAAGCACCCCAATAGCAACATTCCTTAGGGAAGGGTTTAGGTGATATATAACCCAAGATAACTCCAACGAAGAGATTGGTGGATTTAAAATATCTCATTCTTGACAGCATGTGAATCATGAAACACACAGAAATTGTCAAAAATGACATAATACCACCTCAAAATATAAGATAGAGCGAATTGGAGTTTGAGATGCAAGATGAAGAATGCTTGAGCTCCTCTAAAAAGAATGTTGATGAACACTTCGAGAAGGAATTGAATCCGTGATGAAACATCATGTAGAACCTTCATGAAGAACTCCGGTAATAAAAGGATGATCAAACAAAAGGAAAGAGAAGTTGAAGACACAAGGTGAAACCTTGTAATGATTTAGATGGACCTTTGCGATGAGATAAAGTGGAAACTTGGAACTCCGGAAGAAAAGATGAACAAAAGAATTCAAGAATTTTGATGAACCTCCGGAATAAGGAATTGAATTTACTCGATGAAACAAAAATAAGAATTATGTTATGTGTATCCTTCACCAATTAAATTGATGACAAACAACGGATTTGGCATATTACTTATTCTCGTAGAAAAGATTAAGAGAGATATGGCGCCAACTTGATAAGGTCTTCAACGAACCACCGGTGGAATCGAAACATCGAATGAATTGATATGACGAACGAAGGAAGACAAAATCTTGGAAGAACCACCGTAAGAATTTGGAAGAACGAATAGATTGATATGATAACCAAGGAAGAGAACTCTTGAATGAATCACCTTAAGAATTGAAAAAGAATGAATAAAACATGAAGAAACACCGGGAGGGATTAGCAAATGAACGAAGATGCTTGAGAGAAATTAGATCCAAGTGAAGCAAATAGATCACAGACCAATTAGAGAATATACTTGAATGATGCACTGGTTAGATCTGGAGAACGAGAGCTGAAAGCTGGGAATGAGTAAAATTTGAAAAGATGGCCTTCGGGGGAAAGAAATAGAAACAACTCATGAAATGCTCCGGATGGGTGAAAAGAATTCTCAGAATGGAAAACAAATATGAGAGGATGGCAACAAGCTATCCCCATGAATCTTGAAGAGAATGGAGCAAGATATGAAGGAAAAATTCTTCCTCGGTCTACAAGTGCTGAGAATGACGACGAAAAACATCACCAAAAATTGTTTCGACACTCCGGAAGAATTAAAAGCGAAGAGGTTGAGCCAATGATGAAAAGATTTTGACAGATCTTGGAGAAGACATATGACTGATGATAATTCATTCTTACGTCGAACTTTAAAAGATTTGGGAATAGCTCCGGTAAAAAAGAAGAGTCGGGTAAGATCCTGGGAAAAGACATGTGGGTTAGGGCCCACTCCAAAGATACACTATAGAACAATTGCTTGAAAAGAGAGATTGCACTAGTTGAATTAAATGGCATGAAAGAGATAATAACCTCGAAATAGGTTGAATGAATGTAGAGTGGAAACACGAATCTTCGAGATACCTTGAGCACTCCGGAACAATTGAATAGCAAGCGGGGAAGATTAAGAGGTGCACCGGCATAAGTAAGCATTTGAAACGATAAAAGGATATGATCGACAAATCTTGACTTGAACCCACCGGAGAAGAAAAAGAATGAAGAACTTGAGGCCCCGTTAGAAATACCATGAGAATCACCGGATAAGAACATTGATTGAAAAGAAGGAAGAGACTTCACATGAATAAGATGGATACTTGATTAAGAAATCTTAGTCCTAGAAGAAACAAAGGGAGGGAGGCCGGGAAAAACAAAGGCAACTTGAAGACGGATGAAGCAACCAACATTGAGAAGACTTGAGTTGATCTTGCGGATGTTGAAAAAGATCGGATCCACTTGAAGAGAAACACACCGGTTGAACAAGATTGGCATAACAATATCGATTATCAAGAAGGATTGGTATTCACATAGGAACATGAGAACACCGCTTAGGAAAGGTATGGAATCAACATTTGACTTCGAAGCAACTCGAATACCACAACTCAAAACAAAACAAAGGATTGGCTTGCAGAATAAGCCGGAACAAACATATGATAGAGATTTCGTCTGAAGTTTTCATGGTGGGGCCTACGCGGGCTCGATCGTACAGCACCATCATGTACAAGGCTGTGCACATGACATACGAAGCATCCCCGAGTCGGCATAGCCAAGGACTCTTTAAGACACAATGAGACCACTATAAAAACCAACCATGGATAGGCGGACCACTAGACGTCGAACCCCAATTTCATATCATACATCTGTCGGAAACATATCCTAGGAACTACTTGAATTCCCACTTATAAACTCCTGAACCTTTCCGGTTATGCAATCAAGTGTTGGGGATACAGGGGAAGCATAATATCTCACCCAAAACTAGCAAATCCTACATTCAGTTGTATCCATCCTTCAACACATAACCAAGAAACCTTCGGAAATCATTTACCTCAACCTTCGAAAAGCATCTGTTATACGAGTTATGGCAATACTCCCGAACTCCTGCCCCAGTACTGGGTGGCGTCGAGGTTATCTCACCAACAACTGCATAAAAGAGATTTTTGATGTCGGCGAAACTAAACTCAGGTATTCCAGAACTGCAATGATAAAATTGTGACGACAACACCTCGGAGCTCAACTCCCCAGGACACTGCCACAACCCCTAAATGCCAGGAGGCACCAAGAACAATTTTCTCGTCACAAAACCATCGGAACGATTCCAAGATACCGGCATGACCCTAATTTTTTTTTGTGAAATTAGAGAAGAGAAGAGTCAAAACTCTACGTCGGGATGCCTCACCAGAGCGACGAAGGGACTGAGGAGTAAAAGAAGTCCTGACTCTCCGATATATATAATTCCTAAATGACTCAAAACATTTCTAGACTCAATAATGACAGTGATTTGATCAAGCAGGGGGCTCCTAAGGTCGGGGAAGGCTCTGATTACCAACTTGTAACGCCCTCGATGCAGCTATATCTCCCACGTGTCGAAGCATGACTTAGAGGCATAACCGCATTGAAAGCAATGTCGCAAGTGAGGTAATCTTCACAACAACCCATGTAATGAAATAGGGGAATAAGAGGTACATAGTTGGCTTACAATCGCCACTTCACACAATACATGAATAAAGCATTACATCATCCAGATACAATCAAGGTCCGACTACGGAACCAAAATAAAAGAAGACTACCCCAATGTTACACAGATCCCCGATCGACCCCAACTGGGCTCCACTACTGATCAACTAGAACGAAGCAACACAAAGGACAAGATCTTCATCGATCTCCTCCTTGAGCTTGGTTGTGTCATCTGCATGGTATCATCGGCACCTTCAAACTAGTTTTGGAAGTATCTGTGAGTCACGGGGACTCAGCAATCTCACACCCTCACGATCAAGACTATTTAAGCTTATAGGTAAGGTAAAAGGTATGAGGTGGAGCTGCAGCAAGCGACTAGCATATATGGTGGCTAACATACGCAAATGAGAGTGAGAAGAGAAGGCAAAAGCACGGTCGAACAACTATGATCAAGAAGTGATCCTAGAACACTACGTCAAGCATTACTCCAACACCGTGTTCACTTCCCGGACCCCGCCGAGAAGAGACCATCACGGTAACACACACAAGATCAACTTTAGGTTTTCTACAACCTGACATTAACAAATTCCCATCTTCCCATAACCGCGGGCACGGCTTTCAAAAGTTCAAATCCCTGCAGGGGTGTCCCAACTTAGCCCATCACAAGCTCTCACGGTCAATGAAAGATATTCCTTCTCCCAAGACAATCCGATCAGACTCGGCATCCCGGTTACAAGACATCCTCGACAATGGTAAACAAGTCCAGCAACACCGCCCGAATGTGCCGACAAATCCTGATAGGAGCTGCACATATCTCGTTCTCAGCGCACACTCAAATGAGCCAGACATCGGGTAGGCCAGCCCAGAGTTGCCCCTGGTAGCTCCGGACATCGCTCAGTTGGACCAACACTTAGAGAAGCACTGGCCCGGGGGGGTTAAAATAAAGATGACCCTTGAGTCTGCAGAACCCAAGGGAAAAAGAGGGTAGGTGGTGAATGGTAAAACCAATGTTGGGCATTGCTGGAGGAGTTTTATTCAAGGTGAACTGTCAAGCGGTTCCCATTATAACCCAACCGTGTAAGGAACGCAAAATCCGGGAACATAACACCGATATGACGGAAACTAGGGCGGCAAGAGTGGAACAAAACACCAGGCATAAGGCCGAGCCTTCCACCCTTTACCAAGTATATAGATGCATTAATTAAATAAGATATATTGTGATATCCCAACAAAATATCCATGTGCCAACAAGGAACAAACTCCAATCTTCACCTACAACTAACAACGCTATAAGAGGGGCTGAGCAAAGCGGTAACATAGCCAAACAATGGTTTGCTAGGACAAGGTGGGTTAGAGGCTTGGCTTAACAATATGGGAGGCATGATAAGCAAGTGGTAGGTATCGCGGCATAGGCATAGCAAAATAGCGAGCATCTAGCAAGCAAAGATAGAAGTGATTTCGAGGGTATGGTCATCTTGCCTGAAATCCCGCAAGGAAGAAGAATGAGTCCATGAAGAAGACAAACAGACGTATTCGAACGGTTCCTCACAAACGCGATTTTATTGGAACCAATCCAAACAAGCAACACCGGAAAGAAGCACACAACATAGTAAACAACCAACACATGAACATGGTATGATATGCGGGATGCGGTATGCGATGCATATGCATGATTTGGAAAGGAATGGTCGAACCTGGCCTCAACATGGAAATCCAAGAGTGCCACTGGAAAGGTGAGGTGATTTCGGTCGAAATCGATATAAAGATCACCGGAATCGGATGCATGGTTTGGAAATGGCAAGTAAAACAAATATGGCACCGGTCTGCGATAATCAGCAAGTAGCCTTCTAAAACAATCAAGATAATTATGCTACAGCACTCAGACATGGCAACAAAATACATGGCACGGATCCACTAATGATGCTTGACAAAAGATGAACACAGAGCTACGGCTAATTCACTCACTAACAGGTTCAAACAAGCATGGCAAAAGAGCAAATGATATTCAGGAAGCAATCTTTAGAGCATGAAAACTACATGCTACAGAAACTTAACATGGCAAAGCGAGGCATGGAATGAAGCTACTCAAAGCACTTAACAAAAGTCCCTTAGTGACCTTGAGCCAAAAGGGATCAGAAAATACAATTGCAAGCATGTGAACATGGCAAAAACATAAACAGATTCAGACTTAGTGAAAAACTGGAGCATGCAAAACAGATTACAAGTAGGCATGTTTACGAGCTCGATGCACTCACTACAAAGCATGGCATGACAAACTAAGCATACACCCATCAAGAAGACATGGCATAGAAGCTATACATGGCAAGAAAAACAATATAGCATGCATGGATCAACAACAACAAGCTTGGCAAAATCGCTAAACATGTTAACAATCTGCCAGGAACGTTTTATAGCAAAAGTAGAGCTCGATTGACTCGAGCTAGGGTGCTCCATAATTGCAAACAAAGAAATGGATGGATAGAGCACCACAATATTAACAAAACATCCTTACTGATCATCCTCAAAAGAGGCACGGATCACTAGGAAACAACATGAACATATGGCATAACAACAAAATCAGGACAAGGACAGTGAAATTCTAAGTCCCTGAAATCAGCATTAACGATTACGCTACTTTGCATGCTTGTGCTAGTCACCAAAAATATCACAAAAATGCATGGCATACACCCCCGTAAAGATGGCATGGCATATAACAAAACACATGTAGAGCTCAGGATCATAGCATGCACACATTAATCATGGCAAAAATGACAAAAGGCCATTTGCTGAAACAGATCTAACAAATTCATCACATATCCCTCTTCCAACAGCATTTCGGGCATCAAGATGAGCTCAAATGAAAATCATGCAATGAGATGAAATGATGTAATCGTCGAGACAAACATTTTGATATGCTACACGCACGAATCGGAGCTACGGATGCAGAGTTATGATGTGATGAAAAATGCAAAATAATTAGGGCTACGGGAAGAAAGTCAACCATCAAAGTGGATCCAGATCTGGATCGGCACGGATTACGAGGATGGCCGGAGTTCCTGTTCACCGGAGGAGCTCGGGTTGCCGGAGTCGAAGGAGAGGCGGGGAGGCGAGGCGGCGCGGTGGTGCGGCGGCCTCGGGTGAGCTCAAGGCGGCGGGGCGGCGAAGCCGGACGGCGGCCGTGGCCGGCAAAGGCGAAGGAAGCGCGGCGGGCGTCGGCGACGCGGCGGCGCGGTGGGCGTGCTCGGGCGCTGCGGGGCGACGATGGGCTCTCGGGGGCCCGATTCGGGTTCCCCGGGCCGGGCGCGGTGCAAGGAGAGAGAGAGGGCCGGCGGGACAGGTGGCGCGACACCGTTGGTCCGGCGCAGTGGCTGGACATGTCCGGACAGCGGCGGACATGTCCGATGGCGCGGGGATGAGTAGATCTAGGGTTTTGTCCGTGAAATATGGACGGGGAGGGCATATTTATAGGTAGAGGGAGCTAGGAGAGTCCAAATGAGGTGCGGTTTTCGGCCACGCGATCGTGATTGAACGACCGAGATGATGGGGGAGGTTTAGGTGGGTTTTGGGCCACTTTGGAGGGGTGTTGGGCTGCAACACACACGAGGCCTTTTCGGTCCCTCGGTTAACCGTTGGAGTATCAAACAAAGTCCAAATGGCACGAAACTTGACAGGCGGTCTATGTCGGTGTACTAGAGTAGGGGTACCGTAGTATCCCGAACTTGTGCACGGGCAGTCGCAGCATCCCGCGGCAAGGCTTGCCGGGTGACCGCCAAGGTCCTCCGTGGTTCCTTTGGAGCCATTCAAGGACAAAGTATCCAAGCCAAGGAGACAAGACCCCGGCAAGAGGAGCTTGCCGGGAAGGCCAACCAAGGCATCTCAAGGAACTTGCCGCAACGCTCCACGCGTCCCGGCAAGGCCCGGTGAGCGACAAGCTCCCGGACGCGACAAGACAACGACCGCGGCAAGGCGCTTGCCGCGGCAAGCCACCACTCTGTGTCCGCGCTCTAGCCCATCCACCAATGTGTCGCTCTGGGACCCTTCCAGGCGTACGTGGTGGGAGGCTGTGCAGCCAGCGGTGCGCGATGGCAAGCGGCGCTGACAAGATTGCCATCGTGGCGAGCGATGGCGTCCCTGACGGTCCCTTTTGTACTATTTAGGCGACGCAGACGGGCATTTAATGCCCCTGTCCCCTGCCGTCAGGGTTAGGTATGATACACTGTAGCAGGTAGCTGTACCAACCGCAACACCTTTCCATTTTTACCCTTGTCTACATTGCCACCTGTCGGTGACCCCTTGAGCATATAAAAGGAGGCCCATGCGCAACGTAGAAAGGAGAAGGAAGAGAACACTCACGCTCGGTCTCGTTAGCTGCTGGGGTGTACTGTAGCACTCCGCTCTCCCGAGCAAGAACTCAATACAAACCACAAAGCAAGAGTAGGGTTTTACGCATCCGTGCGGCCCGAACCTGGGTAAACTGCTCATGTGCTTCGCCTCGATCCACTCTTTGTGCGACCCTCGCCCCCGCCGAACCGAAAGGGACTCGGTCCGTCGTTCCCATAGGTGCTCGTGGATTAGTCCCCCGACATCTTTGGCGCGCCAGGTAGGGGCGTCGAGGTTGTGTGAACCAGATCCGGCGTTCACGCGAGCTAGATCTTCATCATCTTCATCGACATGCCGCCGAAGAAGAAGGCTTCGGAGGCGGCTGCTCTGTCCGCACCGAACCCACCACCGCCGGAGCAAACGGCTGATGGGGCAGACGCCGGCGGAAGAACGGGCGTCGACGAGGGAGCTCATGGTGCTGCCAGGTCCAAGGACAAGGTTGCGCTACCCATCGGCAGCGTAGCCCGTTCCCACAACGACCGGGCGCACTCCAAGACCTCGGCGTCCGTACATGCATCGCGCCCATCTCAGGAGCCGCGGGACCGGCAGCGTCATGGTACTCACGGTACCATGCGTTTGCTGGACCAAGATCGAGCTGGTGGATCTCGGAGTGCTCAAGACCAGCATGCACGCCAACATGCTGGCACGAGCGAGGCACGGTCGCCTGGACGGGATACTGCTCCTTCTAACATAGTTAGAAGTCCGAGCATATCCCGCTCCTCGCACCGTTCGCCACCGCCACCCGCCACTACAGCAGAAGCTTTGGCGCGAGCTCAACTGCTCCTGGACTACCCTCCAATGGCAGACAAGATCGACAACTGGAGGGCCACCATTCAGAGTCTCATCGGCTTCGCCAACGGCGACACTCAACGGCAGCTGAGCACGTCGCAGCCGCGGCAAGTCAGCCAGGCACGAGCCGATGGCGACAAAACCGGTGGGGGTGCAACTACTATGCACTCTCCGCGCCGAAGGCCAAGATCACGACTCGCCGGATCCACCTTGACAGCGACTCCACCGCGTCATCAGATCCACGAGCTCGTCGCGATCAGCGCCAAGTTCTTCACGAACGATAGCAAGAAGACGCTCGTACTCGCATCGAGCGCCAAAGAGAAGCGCGGCGTCAATCGGACCAGCACGCTGGGCCCTCTGTCGACATGCATGCGCCAGGGGAACCAGGCGACTTGCTGTACGTGGTAGGTTGCCCTGCGTTTACTCATGAGCTGCGGCAAGTCCAGTGTCCTAGCACGAAGAATTTCAAGCCAGACGTACCAGAGAAGTACAACGGCAAGTCGCATCCGTCGGAGTTCCTCAGCATCTACACCATTGCGGTGCAGGCTGCCGGGGGGCGGGACGACAAGATCCTTGCCAACTACTTCCCGCTGGTGCTCAAGCCCAACGTCAGGTCCTGGCTCATGCACTTGCTGGACAACTCCATATCCTCCTGGGCAGACCTATGCCATCAGTTTGTCGGTGCCTTTACAGGCGGCCACAAACCTCATGGCCAAGAAAGTGACCTTCATCTACTCGCCCAGAAGGAAGGAGAGCCCCTGCGCAAGTACATTCAGAGATTCAGCCGTGTACAGCACAACATCCCAGATGTCCACCCTGCCGCGGTGATCAGCGCGTTCCATCAGAACGTGTGTAACCGCAGGATGCGGGAGGAGATGGCGATGTGCAGGATCAGAGACGTCAGTGAGCTGTATGCCCTGGACGACAAGTGTGCACGTGCTGAGGAAGGGAGGAAAGTCCTCGGAGAGAATACAGGAGCAGGAGGATCTGACAGCAAGGATGCTGCCCCGGCAAAGAAAAACCGGCGGCGGAACAACAGGAAGAAGAAAGGCAAAGATGTGCTAGTCATTGAGCAGTCCGGCAACGAAGGTGGCGCCAAGAAAGCCAAAGCTGGTAGCTCCGGCAAGGAGATTGCCGCATGCACCAACTGCCAGGCTGTGGCGGTCGCCGACAAGCAGGACGGCACCGACAAGCAGTACTGCAAGATCCACCGCACCAAGGGCCATGACCTCCAGAGCTGCAAGAAGGTCGAGCAGCTTGTCCAGCAGCAAAAGGCTGAATACGAGCGACGCGACAAGGAGAGGGCCCAAGGAGGTGCTGGAGAATCCGGCAAGAAGTGCGCCAGCCGGGGAGGACGTCGCGGCAAGGCCAAGCAGCGGCAAGGGGACAGACCTCCCCGCGGCCGCGACAAGGATGAAGATGACGACGACGAAGACATGGATGATGTCGAGACCAGTGAGCAGGAGTTCCAGAAAGCCACAGAGGTCTTGTGCGTTGACGGTGGTGCTTCTCTGCATACTTCGCACCGCCAACTCAAGCAGTGGGTGCGGGAAGTCAATGCGGCAGAACCACCTGTCGAGTCACGCAAGCTTCTGAAATGGTCCAGCACGCCTATCATCTTTGATATTGAGGACCACCCTGATCGCACAACTGCGGTCGGGTGCTTGCCGATGTTGGTTTCACCAACTATCCGCAACCTCAAGGTCACTAAGATGCTAGTTGACGGCGGGGCCGGCTTGAACCTGATCTCCTCCGCTGTACTCTAGAAACTCCAGATCCCTGACAGCGATCTTGAAGAGACCGGCACATTCCAAGGAATCAACCCGGGAAGGAGCAAGCCAAAGGGGAAGGTCACGTTGCCAGTAACATTTGGCAGCGAGGTGAACTTCAGGACTGAGAGGGTCACTTTTGATGTTGCCGATTTTCCATTGCCTTACAATGGGATACTCGGCCGTCCAGCACTCACCAAGTTCATGGCAACCTCTCACTACGCATACAACATGCTGAAGATGCCAGGCCCGATAAGCGTCATCTCTGTCCCTGGCGACAAGAAGGATGCTCTTATCTGTGCCGACAAGATCTACCGGGAAGCAGCAGCCGCAACAGATCGCAAGTCACCTGCCGTTGAAGCTCCCGGGGGGAAGAAGAAGACCAAGTCCGGCAAGAGTTCGGATGCCCACTCCGGCAAACGCACCTCTTCGGAGTGCTACGCTGCCGTCGAGGACGCACCATCGAGCTCCACCGGCAAGTGTAAGAAAACAATGGCAGCTCCGCCAGAGACCAAGAAGGTGTCCGGCAAGGAGGACGGCACTGGTGGTACCTTCACCATCAGTGCCACTCTCGACCCTAAATAGGAAAGCGCGCTCATTGCTTTCCTGCGGGCGAACGTCGACGTGTTTGCGTGGCAACCGTCTGACATCCCCGGTGTACCCAAGAAAGTAATTGAGCACCATCTTGCCGTTTGTCCTCATGCGCGGCCCGTCAAGCAGAAGGTCAGGAAGCAAGCAGTGGAGCGCCAAGAATTCATCGCAGAAGAGATCAAGAAGTTGGAAGCAGCCGGCCTTGTCAGAGGAGTGCTCCATCCTACGTGGTTGGCCAAACCTGTAATCGTGCGCAAGGCGAACGGGAAATGGAGACTTTGTATCGACTTTACCGATGTTAACAAAGCTTGTCCCAAAGACCCATTTCCTTTGCCGCGCATTGACCAGATTGTTGACTCCACGGCCGGATGTGACTTGCTTTCATTTCTTGACGCATACTCAGGATACCATCAGATCTCCATGGCAGAAGAGGATGAGGAGAAGACCGCATTCATCACTCCATGTGGCACGTACTATTTCATACGGATGCCTTTCGGTTTAAAAAATGCTGGTTCAACGTTTGCAAGGGTAGTCCATGTCGCTCTTGAGCCACAAATACACAGAAATGTGGAAGCCTACATGGATGACATAGTGGTCAAGAGCAAGGACAAGGCAACTCTGATTCAAGATTTAGACGAGACCTTTGCAAATCTGCGCAAGATCAGCCTCAAGCTCAATCCCGAGAAGTGTGTGTTTGGAGTCCCCTCCGGCAAGCTTCTCGAGTTCTTCGTGTCTCAGCGGGGAATCGAAGCCAATCCCGACAAGATCAAGGCCATTGAGCAGATTGAAGCACCAAAGCGCGTCAAGGATGTACAAAGACTTGCCGGTTGCGTGGCTGCTCTCAGCAGGTTTATCTCTAGGTCTGCTGAGCGCACCCTGCCGTTTTTCAAAATATTGAAAAAGGCAGGTCCAATGAAATGGACTCCGGAAGCGGAGGCTGCGCTACAAGACTTGAAGAGATACCTGTCCTCCACTCCAACACTTGTCGCACCTAAGCCACAAGAGAAGTTGCTGCTGTATATAGCGGCAACCAATCAAGTGGTTAGTGCTGCGTTAGTAGCAGAGAGGGAGGCAGATGACGAGCCAGCAACCATGGCAGGCGCATCCAGCGACAAGCAGGGGGCTTCCCCGACAAGCTCTGGTCCCGACAAGGATGGATCTGCGCAGACGCGCGAGGAGATACAGAAGAGAATGGTTCAGCGCCCAGTTTACTTTGTCAGTTCCCTTCTGCAGGGGGCTAGGTCAAGGTACTCTGGCGTGCAAAAAATGCTTTTCGGCCTTCTCATGGCCTCGAGAAAGCTGCGCCATTACTCCCAAGCACATGAGATCATAGTTGTCACTCGTTTTCCGCTGAAGAGGATACTACAGAATCCAGAAGCGACAGGCAGGATTGTTGAGTGGGCACTGGAACTGTCAAGCTTTGGCCTCAAGTTTGAGAGTACTTCAACTATCCAAAGCAGAGCATTGGCAGAATTCATAGCAGAATGGACGCCAACACCAGATGAAGAAATTCCAGAAACGAGCATCCCATCGAGGAAGCCAGCAAAGGGTGGCTGATGTA
Organism: Triticum aestivum; assembly: GCF_018294505.1. Taxonomy (NCBI): domain Eukaryota; kingdom Viridiplantae; phylum Streptophyta; class Magnoliopsida; order Poales; family Poaceae; genus Triticum; species Triticum aestivum. The sequence goes on from NC_057794.1 coordinate 331,575,256, forward strand.
CTTTGATGGTGCCTTTTCGCTGCAAGGCGCCGGCGCTGGCATGCTGCATGTCGCACCCACCGGAGAGCACCTCAAGTACGTAGTCCAGATGCACTTTCCCAAGGAGCAAGCAACAAACAATACTGCAGAGTATGAAGGCTTGCTTGCCGGTCTCAGGATCGCGGCAGACCTTGGGATCAAGAAGCTCATTGTCAGGGGTGACTCGCAGCTTATCATCCGCCAAGTGAACAAGAGCTATTAGAGTCCGTTGATGGAAGCCTACATCGACGAAGTGAGAAAGCTAGAAGAGCACTTTGACGGCCTACAGATGGTGCATGTTCCAAGAGCTCAGAACGCCATTGCCGATGGCCTATCAAAGCGCGCCGCACTTAAGTTACCTATGGAACCAGGGATCTTTGTGCTCAAGCTGACTCAACCATCCGTAACGCCATCAACTGGACAGAGCAAGAAGAGGAAGTTGATTTCTGGTGACTATTTTTCGGCAGAGCTTCCCGAAGCCGCCGCCAAGAAGGTCCCCAAGATCAACACCAAGAGCGCTGAGGAGCAGTCTGCTCCGGCAAGCCCTAGGGTTTGTTCCGTTGAAGCAGAAACTCCCGACAAGTTTTGCTCCGGCAAGCTTGCCGGGGAACGTCAAGCTCCGGCAGAGCCGCAGGTTCTCGCCGTAGAAGCGGATGTTCACGCAGCAGCAGATTTGCCTTTAGTCCTTGTTGTCGAGCCACAAGCTCCAGCATGGGCACAGCAGATTGTCCGTTTCCTTCAGACAGGAGAACTTCCCGAAGAGCAAGAAGAAGCGGAAAGAGTAGCCCGGCAGTCAAGTATGTACCAGTTTATCGACAACACACTGTACAGAAGAAGACTCAACGGTGTGAAATTGAAGTGTATTCACCGGGAAGACGGACAAAAGCTGTTGGCAGAGATACATGGAGGCATATGTGGTCACCACATTGGCGCAAGAGCACTTGTCGGCAAAGCATTCCGGCAAGGTTTCTTTTGGCCGACAGCCCTCCAGGATGCAACTGCACAAGTAACCAAGTGTGAAGCGTGCCAGTTCCATTCCAAGCAGATACACCAACCAGCTCAAGCTCTCCAGACGATCCCTTTATCCTGGCCATTTTCGGTCTGGCGGCTCGACATCCTCGGCCCCTTTCCCCGAGCAGTCGGGGGCTTTGAGTACTTGTACGTTGCAATCGACAAGTTCACAAAGTGGCCGGAAGTGGAAGCAGTGAGGAAGGTGACAGCACAGTCAGCAGTCAAGTTCTTTAGGTCGATTGTTTGCCGCTTCGGGATCCCTAACAGGATAATCACCGACAACGGTACGCAATTCACGAGCCGCACCTTCATGCAGTACGTCCAAGATCTTGGCGCCAACGTCTGCTTCGCTTCTGTTGCTCACCCGAGAAGCAACGGTCAAGCGGAGAGGGCAAATGCTGAAGTGCTGCGTGGGCTCAAGACCAGGACTTTCGACAGGCTGCACAAGTGCGGAAAAAACTGGATTGAGGAGCTGCCGGTGGTTCTTTGGTCGATCAGGACAACGCCAAATCGAGCCACTGGCCAGACACCTTTCGCTCTAGTCTATGGAGCAGAGGCAGTTCTCCCCACGGAACTCGTATACGGGTCACCTCGAGTGCTCGCTTATGATGAGCTTGAGCAAGAGCAGCTGCGACAAGATGACGCGCTACTCCTTGAGGAAGACCGTCTTCAGGCTGCTGTACGAGCTGCTCGCTACCAGCAAGCTTTGCGCCGCTACCATAGCCGCAAAGTTAATGCCAGAAGTCTCGAGGAAGGCGACCTTGTTCTTCGGCATGTTTAGTCCACCAAGAATTCCAACAAGTTGACGCCAAAGTGGGAAGGCCCTTACCGGGTGAAACGAGTCACTAGGCCTGGCGCTGTCCGCCTTGAGACCGAAGATAGCATTCCGGTGAGCAATTCCTGGAACATTGAGCATCTTCGTAAGTTTTACCCGTAAGGCGCGGTTGCCGGAACCTATTCCAGCAACCACCTTTTGTACAAGTCTTGCCGCTGTTGCATGTAATCCTTTGTACAAAGCCGGACGCAGCCTCATGATATCCGCCGCATTCTCGAATTCCCAGGCGGGTCTCCCCCGTTCCTGCAGGGGGGCGATGCGGCGACGAAGAAAATCTGCGCCAACAGCGCCTACAGTGAGCCCGGCAAGCCTGAGGCGTTGGATCCGGGTGACCAATCTTCAGCCTATCGTCTTTCGGGGCCACGTCACTCCAATCGCTGACGCGTGCTACTGGGGCTTGGCGCCGGGCGGTAAACGGCTGTGGGTTCTCCTCGACAATCCAGCACCAGTCTGCTCTCCATTCCTCCCACTTGCCGCGGAACTCTCCCTCCAGATAAGTGTCCTTCTTGCCGGCCCTCGAGATCCAGGCGATTCCGCCGGATAAAGGCTCTCCTCTCTCTACTCGGGGCATAAAGAAGTGGCGAAAAAGGGCTACATTGGGATAGACTCCGACAAAGTTTTCGCAGAGATGTGCGAAAACTGCCATGGTCAGAACAGCATTGGGGGTGAAGTCAAGGAGACGGAACCCGTAGGTGTTCATAATATCGCAGAAAAACTCAGAGAAGGGCGGGCAGAGCCCGCAGTAGAAGAACAAGGCGAAGAAAGGATATCCGTTTGGAGCCATTTTCCAAGCGGCGGCTGGAAGTACCTCCGTGCGCGGATGCGCTCGCGTATCCGTCGACCAGAAGAGGTAGTAATTCTCCCTCAGCTCCCTCGCGGCGAGCTTGGGGGGGGGAGATTGCCCACTCCTTTCGCAGCACCGCAAGCCGCTGCGCCTCGGTCGACTTCACAACCTTCCCCTTGTCGGCTCTCAGAGCCATGGCGGAAGTGGTGGAGGAGGTCAACGGCGTTGGTGGTGTTGGTGGCGATGGGGGGCGGGGCGCTGCTCTCTTTCAGCTTTGCGAAGACGAGGGAGCGGCGGAGATTTCCGAGATTGGAGTAGTAACCGGCGAATGGGCGAACTACCCCTGTTTCCCATGCTTATAAAGAGGAAGGGGGCGGACGTTCCGTCTTTCCGAATAAAGAAACCACCCACGATCTCTCCCACGACGCCGCATTCAACGCGTGCCGTTCGGGGAGGGCGCGGTGGATACGGGGAGAGATACGGCGTAACCCAAGCCGCGCGTGCCCGTGCCCTGTTTTGGGCCTGGCCCAACAGCGCTCGGCACCGTGTATGGCCCAGGCCCGGGGGCTCCTGTCGGTGTACTAGAGTAGGGGTACCCTAGTATCCCGAACTTGTGCACGGGCAGTCGCAGCATCCCGCGGCAAGGCTTGCTGGGTGACCGCCAAGGTCATCCGTGGTTCCTTTGGAGCCATTCAAGGACAAAGTATCCAAGCCAAGGAGACAAGACCCCGGCAAGAGGAGCTTGCTGGGAAGGCCAACCAAGGCATCTCAAGGAACTTGCCGCAACGCGCCACGCGTCCCGGCAAGGCCCAGTGAGCGACAAGCTCCCGGACGCAACAAGACAACGACCGCGGCAAGGCGCTTGCCGCGGCAAGCCACCACTCTGTGTCCGAGCTACAGCCCATCCACCAACGTGTCGCTCTAGGACCCTTCCGGGCGTACGTGGCGGGAGGTTGTGCAGCCAGCGGTGCGCGGTGGCAAGCGGCGCTGACAAGATTGCCATCATGGCGAGCGATGGCGTCCCTGACGGTCCCTTTTGCACTATTTAGGCGACGCAGACGGGCATTTAATGCCCCTGTCCCCTGCCGTCAGGGTTAGGTATGATACACTATAGCAGGTAGCTGTACCAACCGCAACACCTTTCCATTTTTACCCTTGTCTACGTTGCCACCTGTCGGTGACCCCTTGAGCATATAAAAGGAGGCCCATGCGCAACGTAGAAAGGAGAAGGAAGAGAACACTCATGCTCGGTCTCGTTAGCTGCTGGGGTGTACTGTAGCACTCCGCGCTCCCGAGAAAGAACTCAATACAAACCACAAAGCAGGAGTAGGGTTTTACGCATCCGTGCGGCCCGAACCTGGGTAAACTGCTCGTGTGCTTCACCTCGATCCGCTCTTCGTGCGACCCTCGCCCCCGCCGAACCGAAAGGGACTCGGTCCGCCGGTCCCATAGGTGCTCGTGGATTAGTCCCCCGACAGTCTACCGGTAGTAAACCAAGGCCGCATGACTAGTCTCGGTCCAATCCGAAAACGTCTAACACCCGCACACGAAAAGAGGTAGAAAGGGACACCGGGTGGCATAGGAGCGCCGGATTGCAAAACGGACAACGGAGAAAATGCTCGGATGCATGAGACGAACATGTATGCAGATGAAATGCACATGATGACATGATATGCAATGCATGACACGCAATCAATGACAAGGCAACAACAGCGAATAACTGGAGGACACCTGGCACATCACTCTCTGGGCGTTACAATTACCTTAAGTAGGCTTGACCCAACCACTAGTACAAGGAACCAAAATGGTTGTAGGCAGCCAAACACACCATTAGTGTTTTAGTGTTTATGAGTTCTTATTTTTTTAAGGGAAAGCCTCTTGACACTTTATTGCAAACTTAATAAAGTTACATCTGTATACTCGGTAATAGAAAGCTAGGTGGATCATCATCCTACTAGTACATTACTTTGGAACCATATGCATGTCTAGCTAAAAAAACATGTGCCAAGATGTTTGCTCAAGTGGGGCAATGCCTGAATTGAATTGATGATATTTCATGTGGATGTTGGAGAGAATCAGCCAAAATTGCGGAATAGGGTGACAACATATTGGAAACTCTAGTGCAAGTCGTGATGATATCTAAACAGTCATACCCAACAATGATTCTCGAGTATCCAACATCACGTACCAGTTGAAGGCCTCGACAAAGCGCCATTGCTTCTACTGTCATAGCATCGAAGACTATTGGAAATATGCCCTAGAGGCAATAATAAATTGGTTATTATTATATTTCCATGTTCACGATAATTGTCTATTGTTCATGCTATAATTGTATTAACCGGAAACCGTAATACATGTGTGAATACATAGATCGTAATATGTCCCTAGTAAGCCTAGTTAACTAGCCCAATGATCAATAGATGGTCATGGTTTCCGGACCATCGACATTGGATGTCGTTGATAATGGGATCACATCATTAGGAGAATGATGTGGTGGACAAGACCCAATCCTAAGCGTAGCACAAGATCGTGTAGTTCATTTGCTAAAGCTTTTCTAATGTTAAGTATCATGTCCTTAGACCATGAGATTGTGCAACTCCCAGATACCGTAGGAATGCTTTGGGTGTACCAAACGTCACAACATAACTGGGTGTCTATAAAGGTGCACTACAGGTATCTCCGAAAGTATCTGTTGGGCTGGCACGAATCGAGACTAGGATTTGTCACTTCGTATGACGGAGAGGTATCTCTGGGCCCACTCGGTAATGCATCATCATAACGATCTCAATGTGACTAAGGAGTTAGCCACGTGATCATGCGTTAAGGAACGAGTAAAGAGACTTGCCGGTAACGAGATTGAACGAGGTATAGAGATACCGACGATCGAATCGCGGGCAAGTAACATACCGGTAGACAAAGGGAATTGTATACGGGATTGATTGAATCCTCGACATCATGGTTCATCTGATGAGATCATCGTGGAACATGTGGGAGCCAACATGGGTATCCAGATCCCGATGTTGGTTATTGGCCGGAGAGATGTCTCGGTCATGTCTGTATGGTACCCGAACCCGTAGGGTCTACATACTTAAGGTTCGGTGACGCTAGAGTTGTTATGGGAAATAGTATGTGGTTACCGAAGGTTGTTCAGAGTCCCAGATGAGATCCTGAACATCATGAGGAGTTCCGGAATGGTCCAGAGGTGAAGAATTATATATGGGAAGTCCAGTTTCAGTTATCGAAATAATTTCGGGGGTTACCAATATTGTACCAGGACCACCGAAAGGTGTTCGCGGGTCCACCGGGTGGGGCCACCTGCCCCGGTGGGCCAAGTGGGCTGAACAAAGGAGCGAACTAGCCCCTGGTGGGCTGGTGCGCCCCCCCCCCCAAGGGCCTAGGGCGCCTAGGGTTGAAAACCCTAGGAGGTGGGGACGCCTCCCACCTAACTTGGGGGGCAAGTCCCCCCCCCCTTGGCCGCCCCCCTCCCTCTAGATGCATCTAGGGGGGCTTCTGTAACCCTTCCCCCGGCGCAGCCCTTCCCCTCTACAACACCTCCTCCTCCTCCGTAGTGCTTGGCGAAGCCCTGCCGGAGAACAACAAGCTCCACCACCACGCCGTCGTGCTGCCGGAGCTCTCCCTCAACTTCTCCTTCCCCGTGCTGGATCAATAAGGAGGAGACTGATAACCCACAAGTATAGGGGATCACAACAGTTTTCGAGGGTAAAGTATTCAACCCAAATTTATTGATTCGACACAAGGGGAGCCAAAGAATACTCTCAAGTATTAGCAGCTGAGTTGTCAATTCAACCACACCTAGAAACTTAATATCTGCAGCAAAGTATTTAGTAGCAAAGTAATATGGTAGTAGTGGTAATGGTAGCAAAAGTAATGTTTTTGGTATTTTGTAGTGATCACAGCAATAGCAAAGGGAAAGTAAATAAGCGAAGAATAATATATGGAAAGCTCGTAGGCAATGGATCAGTGATGGAGAATTATGCCGGATGCAGTTCATCATGTAACAGTCATAACCTAGGGTGACACAGAACTAGCTCCAGTTCATTGATATAATGTAGGCATGTATTCCGAATATAGTCATACGCGCTTATGGAAAAGAACTTACATGACATCTTTTGTCCTACCCTCCCGTGGCAGCGGGGTCCTTACAGAAACTCAGGGATATTAAGGCCTCCTTTTAATAGAGAACCAGAACAAAGCATTAGCACATAGTGAATACATGAACTCCTCAAACTACGGTCATCACCGGTAAGTATCCCGATTATTGTCACTTCGGGGTTAACGGATCATAACACATAATAGGTGACTATAGACTTGCAAGATAGGATCAAGAACACTCATATATTGATGAAAACATAATAGTTTCAGATCTGAAATCATGGCACTCGTGCCCTAGTGACAAGCATTAAGCATAGCAAAGTCATAGCAACATCAATCTCAGAACATAGTGGACACTAGGGATCAAACCCTAACAAAACTAACTCGATTACATGATAGATCCCATCCAACCCATCACCGTCCAGCAAGCCTACGATGGAATTACTCACGCACGGCAGTGAGCATCATGAAATTGGTGATGGAGGATGGTTGATGATGACGATGGCGACGGATTCCCCTCTCCAGAGCCCCGAATAGACTCCAGATCAGCCCTCCCGAGAGGTTTTAGGGCTTGGCGGCGGCTCCGTATCGTAAAATGCGATGATTTCTTCTCTCTAATTTTTTTCTCCCCAAAACACAATATATGGAGTTGGAGTTGGAGTTGGAGTCGGAGAGGCAACGGGGGGCCCATGAGGTAGGGGGCGTGCCCCCCACCCTCGTGGAGAGGTGGGCCCCCTGGCCTTCATATTTTGCAGGTATTTTTCATATTTTCTGAAAAGTTGCTCCGTGAAGTTTCAGGTCATTCCGAGAACGTTTGTTCCTGCACATAAATAACACCGTGGTAATTATGCTGAAAACAGCGTCAGTCCGGGTTAGTTCTATTCAAATCATGCAAGTTAGAGTCCAAAACAAGGGCAAAAGTGTTTGGAAAAGTAGATACATTGGAGACGTATCAACTCCCCCAAGCTTAAACCTTTGCTTGTCCTCAAGCAATTCAGTTGACAAACTGATACAGAAAAACTTTTACAAACTCTGTGTGCTCTTGTTTTTGTAAATATGTAAAGCCAGCATTCAAGTTTTCAGCAAAGATTATAACTAACCACATTCACAATAACGCATAGGTCTCAAGTTTACTCATATCAATAGCATAGTCAACTAGCGAGCAATAATAATAAATCGCGTATGACAACACTTTCTTAAAACAATCATAATATAATATAACAAGGTGGTATCTCGCTATCCCTTTCTGAGACCGCAAAACATAAATGCAGAGCACCTTTAAGGACCAAGGACTGACTAGACATTGTAATTCATGGTAAAAGAGATCTAGTCAAGTCATACTCAATGTAAACTAACAGTAATGAATGCAAATGGTAGCGGTGCTCTCCAACTAGTGCTTTTTAATAAGAGGATGATGACTCGGCATAAAAGTAAATAGATAGGCCCTTCGCAGAGGGAAGCAGGGATTTATAGAGGTGCCAGAGCTCAGTTTTGAAATAGAGGTGAATAATATTTTGAGAGGTATACTTTCATTGTCAACATAACAACCAAGAGATGGCGATATCTTCCATGCTACACACATTATAGGCGGTTCCCAAACAGAATGGTAAAGTTTATAGTCCCCCTTCCACCAACAAGCATCAATCCATGGCTTGCTCGAAACAACGAGTGCCTCCAACTAACAAGAGTCCCAGGGGGAGTTTTGTTTGCAATTATTTTGATTTAGTTTGCATAAAGCATGGGACTGGGCATCTCGGTGACCAGCCATTTATCTCGTGAGTGAGGAGCGGAGTGCACTCCTCTTGAGAATAACCCGCCTAACATGGAAGATACAGACAGCCCTAGTTGATACATAAGCTATTCGATCATACAAAACAGGATATTTATTTGAAGGTTTAGAGTTTGGCACATACAAATTTACTTGGAACGGCAGGTAGATACCGTATATAGGTAGGTATAGTGGACTCATGTGGAATAACTTTGGGGTTTTAAGGAGTTTGGATGCACAAGAAGTATTCCCGCTTAGTACATGTGAAGGCTAGCAAAAGACTGGGAAGCGACCAGCTAGAGAGCGACAACAGACATGAACATGCATTAAAATTAATCAACACCGAATGCAAGCATGAGTAGGATATAATCTACCATGAACATAAATATCGTGAAGGCTATGTTGATTTTGTTTCAACTACATGCGTGAACATGCGCCAAGTCAAGTCACTTAAATCATTCAGAGGAGGATACCACCCTATCGTACCACATCATAACTATCTCAATAGCATGTTGGCACGCAAGGTAAACCATTATAACTCATAGCTAATCAAGCATGGCACAAGAAACTATGATCTCTAATTGTCATTGCAAACATGTTTATTCATAATAGGCTGAATCAGGAACGATGAACTAGTCATATTTACAAAAAAAGAGGTCGAGTTCATACCAGCTTTTCTCATCTCAGCCAGTCCATCATATATCATCATAATTACCCTTCACTTGCACGACCGAACGATGCGAATAATAATAATAGTGCACGTGCACTGGACTAAGCTGGAATCTGCAGGCATTCAATAAACAAGAGAAGACAAGGCAATATGGGCTCTTTTGTCAGATAAACAATAATGCATATAAGAGCCACTTCAACAATTTAATTATGGTCTTCTCCTATCGACCCCCAAAGAAAAGAAAAGAAATAAAACTATTTACACGGGAAAGCTCCCAACAAGCAAAAGAAGAACAAGAAATATTTTTGGGTTTTCTTCTTTTTAATTACTACTACAAGCATGGAAATTAAACTGATTAAAAGCTACAACTAATTTTTTTGGTTTTTCTTAAGGTTTATTAAACACACAAGAAGAAAGCATAAAAAGGAAAATAAACTAGCATGGATGATACAATGAAAAAGTATGAGCACCGACATCTAGCAATGAGTGTGTGAACATAAATGTAATGTCAGTGGGAAATGCATACTCCCCCAAGCTTAGGCTTTTGGCCTAAGTTGGTCTATGGCCACGGCTGGCCTGGCGGATATCCATAATAGTAGTTGGGGTCATACTGTGATGCAGCGGCTATCACCTGCTGAGCTGCAGTGTGGCGACGAGCGGCCTCCGCTCTCCTCTCGTACTCATCTGCCTCCTCTCTGGTAATAGTGTAGCTTCCTCTTGCCTGATAATCAAAGAAGGCAGGAGCAGGGAGAGTAATACGGACAGCACGATGTCTGTCAAAGATTAGTCGATACTGGAGAGGTGATTCATTCCTCTCGACAAACTGGTGGTGAACCATAGCATTAAAATCTAGATAAGCAGGAGGTAATTCAATACCATCTTCACGTATGCCTACACCAAGAAAATTAGCTATGCGGGTTGCATAAATTCCACCAAAGAAATCTCCATTAAATCTATTAAGATGCAACCTACGTGCAATAATGGCTCCCAAATTATAAGTTTTGTCTCCTAACACACCACTCCGAAGAATACTGAGGTCAGGGACACACGTGTGACATGCCTCATCTTTACCATTAATTCATCTACCTATGAAGAGAGCAAAATAATGTATAGCTGGAAAGTGAATGCTCCCTATGGTAGCTTGTGTAATATCTCTAGATTCTCCCATAGTTATGCTAGCAAGAAAATCTCTAAATTCAGATTTGTGAGGATCCCTTATACTACCCCATTGTGGAAGTTTGCATGCAGTGGTAAAATCCTCTAAGTCCGTAGTGTAAGAGTTATCATAAAGATCAAACAGGACAGTTGGAGAATTACGTGAAGTTGAAAATTCAAACCTCCTCATAAAGGTACTGGTGAGGTTGTGGTACTGGCTGCACTTCTCTTCTTCGAAGCTCACGAGATCAGCATTACGTAAATATGCGCTGAATTCTTCCTTAATTCCCGCTCGGTCCATAAAGTTCTCAGAAGCCCATTCACAAGGACGCACTGGAGCATCTCTTGGTGGCTCGTGATCAGCATCACGCATTGCAAGCCTGGGTCCTTGCTTCCTTGAAGAACCACCTTGGAACATTTTCCTAAGCATATTTCTTCCTCTAAAAAATTCTGAAAATTTTTAGTAACTTCAAAATAAAAGTAAACCAAACTCAATAATATTGATAGCAACTACTCCTACAAGTGCCTAGAGCCTATATCATGCATCAAAACTACTTTTGACCATATAAATTTGACATGCAAGCTCAAGAACAGGGTCACCTAAGCAGCAAAAATTTGCAATGAATAAAGCACCAGAACAAAAACTAATTGGACCAATGGAGGATTCACATACCAAGGAACAATCTCCCCAAGCAGTTTTGTGAGAGGTGCTTTGAGCAAGGAGATCGAAAATGGCAGCAAAACGAGCTTGGACTCGGGTTTGAGCTGGTTATTCGTGTTTGTGGGAGGAAGAAGAAGTGTATGGGTGAAAGGAATAGGTGGAGGAGGGCCACCATGGGCCCACGAGGCAGGGGCCGCGCCCAGGGGGGTAGGGCGCGCCCTCCACCCTCGTGGGCAGGTGGTTGGCCCCCCTGCTGTGTTCTTAGTGCCAAATATTCTCAAATATTCTAGAAAAAATAATATTTAAATTTCAGGGCATTTGGAGAACTTTTATTTTCAGGGTATTTTTATATTGCACGGATAATCAGATAACAGACAGAAAAATATTTATTTTTATTTTATTTAATATAAATATCAGAAAGTAAAAGTGGGGTACAGAAGGTTGTGCCTTCTAGTTTCACCCATCTCATGATCATCAAAAGGAATCCACTAACAAGGTTGATCAAGTCTTGTTAACGAACTCATTCCGAATAACATGGAACCGGAGAAATTTCGAATAACACTATGTTACCTCAAAGGGGACATGCACATCCCCAATAATAAGAATATCATATTTCTTCTTGACAGTAGGAAGAGGAAATTCAAAACCTCCAAATATAATCGATGGGATTTTCCCAATAGAATTGATACTATGAACTTGAGGTTGTTTCCTTAGAAAGTGTATCGTATGCTCATTACCATTAACATGAAAAGTGACATTGCCTTTAGTGCAATCAATAACAGCCCCTGCAGTGTTTGAAAAGGGTCTTCCAAGGATAATAGACATACTATCGTCCTCGGGAATATCAAGAATAACAAAGTCCGTTAAAATAGTAACGTTTGCAACTACAACAGGCACATCCTCACAAATACCGACAGGTATAGCAGTTGATTTATCAGCCATTTGCAAAGATATTTCAGTAGGTGTCAAGTTATTCAAATCAAGTCTACGATATAAACAGAGAGGCATAACACTAACACCAGCTCCAAGATCACATAAAGCAGTTTTAACATAGTTTCTTTTAATGGAGCATGGTATAGTTAGTACATCGGGAACTCCACATTTCTTTGGTATTCCACCCTTAAAAGTATAATTAGCAAGCATGGTGGAAATTTCAGCTTCCGATATCTTTCTTTTATCTGTAATAATATCTTTCATGTACTTAGCATAAGGATTGGTTTTGAGCATATCAGTTAATCACATACGCAAAAAGATAGGTCTAATCATTTCAGCAAAGCGCTCAAAATCCTCATCATCCTTTTTCCTGGATGGTTTGGGAGGAAAAGGCATGGGTTTCTGAACCCATGGTTCTCTTTCTTTACTATGTTTCCTAGCAACAAAGTCTTTTTTATCATAACGTTGATTCTTTGATTGTGGGTTATCAAGATCAACAGCACGTTCAATTTCTATGTCATTATCATTACTAGGTTGAGCATCATTATGAACATTATCATTAACATTATTACTAGTTTCAGGTTCATTACCAGATTGAGTTTCAGCATCAGAAATAGAAATATCATTTGGATTCTCAGGTGTTTCAGTAATAGGCTCACTAGAAGCATGCAAAGTCCTATCATTTTTATTTTTATTCTTTTTAGAAGAACTAGGTACATCTATATTATTTCTCTGAGAATCTTGCTCAATTCTCTTAGGGTGGCCTTCAGGATACAAAGGTTCCTGAGTCATTCTACCAGTTCTAGTAGACACTCTAACAGCATTATCATTATTCTTACTATCCAATTCATTGAACAAATCATTTTGAGCTTTAAGTACTTGTTCTACTTGAGTGGTATCCATAGAAGCATGTTTACTAATAAGTTTAAGTTCACCTTTAACATTAGCCATATAATCACCCAAGTGTTCAAGCATATTTGAATTGTATTTCAATTGTCTACCAAAATAAGCATTAAAGTCTTCTTGCTTGGCCATAAATTTATCAAACTCATCTAAGCATGGGCTAGCAAATTTAGTAAATGGGATTTCAGCTTTATCATACCTATAGAGAGAATTTACCATTACTACCAGTGTCGGGTTATCAAGACCATGAGTTTCTTCAATAGGTAATGGATTAAGATTATATGTTTCTTCAACAGGCAGTAAATTAAGATAATGTATTTCTTCAATAGGAGGTAAATTCTTAACATCTTCAGCTTTAATACCTTTTTCTTTCATAGATTTCTTTGCCTCTTGCATATCTTCAGGACTGAGAAATAGAATACCCCTCTTCTTCGGAGTTGGTTTAGGAATAGGCTCAGGAATAGGCTCTGGAGGTGTCCAATTATTTTCATTTGTCAACATATTATTCAATAGAATTTTAGCTTCATCCGGTGTTCTTTCCCTGAAAACAGAACCAGCACAACTATCCAGGTAATCTCTGGAATCATCGGTTAGTCCATTATAAAAGATATCAAGTATTTCATTTTTCTTAAGAGGATGATCAGGCAAAGCATTAAGTAATTGGAGAAGCCTCCCCCAAGCTTGTGGGAGACTCTCTTCTTCAATTTGCACAAAATTATATATATCCCTTAAAGCAGCTTGTTTCTTATGAGTAGGGAAATATTTAGCAGAGAAGTAATAAATCATATCCTGGGGACTACGCACACAACCAGGATCAAGAGAATTAAACCATATCTTAGCATCACCCTTTAATGAGAACGGTAATATTTTAAGGATGTAAAAGTAACGAGTTCTCCCATCTTTAGTGAACAAGGTGGCTATATCATTCAATTTAGTAAGATGTGCCACAACAGTTTCAGATTCATAACCATGAAAAGGATCATATTTCAACCAAAGTAATTATATCAGGATCAACAGAGAATTCATAATCCTTATCAGTAACAAAGATAGGTGAAGTAGCAAAAGCAGGGTCAGGTTTCATTCTAGCATTTAGATATTGCTTACTCCATTTAGCTAATAACCTTTTGAGTTCATTTCTATTTTTGCAAGCTAAAATAGCTAAAGAACCTTCTTGATCAAAAACATAACCCTTAGGAATAACAAGTGATTCTTCATCATCACTTTCATCAGTATCATCAGATTCAATATTTTCAATTTCTCTAGCTCTAGCAAGTTGTTTATCAAGAAATTTACCAAGTGGCACGGTAGTATCAAGTATAGAAGTAGTTTCATCATAAGTATCATGCATAGCAGAAGTGGCATCATCAATAACATGCGACATATCAGAACGAATAGCAGAAGAAGGTGTAGGTGTAGGTGCCGCAAGCTTACTCAAAACAGAAGGTGGATCAAGTGCAGAGCTAGATGGCAGTTCCTTACCTCCCCTCGTAGTTGAGGGATAGATCTTGGTTTTTGGATCTCTCAAGTTCTTCATAATGATAAGCATATATATATATATCCCAAGTGACTCAAAGAATAGAGCTATGCTCCCCAGCGACGGCGCCAGAAAATAGTCTTGATAACCCACAAGTATAGGGGATCGCAACAGTTTTCGAGGGTAAAGTATTCAACCCAAATTTATTGATTCGACACGAGGGGAGCCAAAGAATACTCTCAAGTATTAGCAGCTGAGTTGTAAATTCAACCAGGCCTGGAAACTTAATACCTGCAGCAAAGTATTTAGTAGCAAAGTAATATGATAGTAGTGGTAATGGTAGCAAAAGTAATGTTTTTGGTATTTTGTAGTGATGATAGCAATAGCAACGGGAAAGTAAATAAGCGAAAAACAATATATGGAAAGCTCGTAGGCAATGGATCGGTGATGGAGAATTATGCCAGATGCGGTTCATCATGTAACAGTCATAACCTAGGGTGACACAGAACTAGCTCCACTTCATTGATATAATGTAGGCATGTATTCCGAATATAGTCATACGCGCTTATGGAAAAGAACTTGCATGACATCTTTTGTCCTACCCTCCCGTGGCAGCGGGGTCCTTACGGAAACTAAGGGATATTAAGGCCTCCTTTTAATAGAATGTGACAGCCTGGGTTTTGCCATGTCTTATTTGCTTGATTTTTCATTTGAAATTTTTTGAAACTTGGAGTTTCTGAATCTTTTCATATGGACTTAAACACTTGGGCATCCTTAGCTTTCACCCAAGTGCTTCACTTCCCTCCTAAATCATCATTTCACTTCTGACCCACCCAAAAATAATCTTTGGAATATTTTTCTTAAATGAAAAATATTCATTTTCTTTCAAAAACCCTAAGCCAGATCTATTTGCTTCAAAGAAACCACAATTTTTATGGCTCGGAAAAATCTGAGATAATTCACAAGTATTCTGTGAACCCTAGTGCACCTTCCTGAGCAAAAATATTTCATCACTTTTTGGAATATTTTTTCTATAGAAAATCTTTTCTGTTCTGGAAGAAATGGGGGTTTCTACAGCAACTACCATTTTACTTGCTCCATTTGACCTGAACTTTCTTGTGCATCTTTACCTTAGTAACTTATAACTAGCCTCCAAAGCACAGCTTCAAACTCCAAGCCATTTGACCACAGTAACATCACAAAGTTACTGACCAGAAACTTACTTGGTGTGTGAAAACTTCTCTACTGCACCTGGATCCAAACCAAATCGTGGTAACACTCAAAACTACCACGAACAAACATGCCAGACATTGAGTTTATGCTTAGATCGACCTGAAGTCATAGTTCACGCGGTGACCGCGTTCGTCCAGGCGTGCTAGCATGCAGCCGACGCGCTCTGCGACGCGCCCAAGCCTCTGTTGCTCGCGTGCTTGCTTCCCCGCCTACCCAACCATGCCAATCCTCGCCACCATCATCGTCTCAATGTTCTTAACTCCTCCCTGGCGCTCGCCAACGCCGGAGCTCGCCGCAGCGAGCACGGGCAAGGTCCGGCCAGCCCAACAGTGTGGAGCGCACTATGCTCGTCGCCATCCTCTTGATCTTGTGCTCGTCTTCGCCCGCCCACAGTGGCCCTGTGACCTCCATCGCCTTCTCCCCCTCTCACTGACGCCGCTCATCGCCGGGCGCCGTGGACAGGTGTCCACCGGCGGAGCCCGAAGCACCCTCGCCGCTCGCCTATATATAGAGCCCTCCCCAGCCTCCTCGAGCACCATCCAGCACTCGCACACACCCCACGATCGAGTAGGAAGCCGGAGCCCGGCCGGGCAGGCCTCGGTCCGCCGTCCCCGAGCTCGAGCTCGCCGACGATCCCCTCTGGTCGCCGCAGTAGCTCCAGCCCCTCCCAGGCCTGGGCGACCCCCCCAGGGCCTCCGCCTCTCTCCGGTGAGGCCATCTCGCCCGCTTGGAGCCCCTGGAGTGGCCTTTGCTTGCCGTATTCCTCAACTCTGACGACCTCCACGTTCTGCCTCCGCTTGCGAGGTCGTTTTCGACGCCGTCCGACCGCCCCTAGCTACGCTATGGGTACGGGCAGGTGTGCCTCAACCCCCTCTTGCCATCCCTCCCTCTCGTTTGGGCCAAGGAGCCCTCATCAGTGGCGAGAGCTCCGGCGAAGCCGCGGCCCCTCTGTTTCCTTCTCCTTTTCCCCCACCTGACTAGCGGGGCCCGCTAGTCAGCCACTCAGTACGTGCGCAAAGTAATACGAGTGGTGGCGCCCCTGGGCTTTACGCCTTTGACGTCACCCCCCCCCCCCGGTCTATTTCTTTTATTCAAATTCATTTGAATTTACAGAACACTTCAAACAGTTATAACTCTTCAACCATAAGTCCAAATGAATTGATTCTTTTTGCATCGTGTTCTTTGATAAGAAATCTAGAAGCTCACCAAAGATGAGATTTTTCTGAGCTGTCTAGAATTTCTGGTGATTTTCAGAAGTGTTCTTAATATTTTCCTTTTGTGTTTAAATTTTTTTTCAGAAGGTGAGGCTTGTCTTGAGGATCACCAGGAGGCTTGTGAACCTCATCTGCACTAAGGCAAGCCACAGCAACATTTTCATGATGCCATTTCAATATTTGTGATTTTCTTACTTGAATGAAATGATTAATCCATGCATTTAAATAATTATTGAGTTATTTATATTCTGTTAAATATTGGTTAGTTGTTATGCTTGATTTATAGAATGGTTGAAACTAGTTTAGTGGATAAAGCAAGTTAAGATTTATTTGAGGTGATGTTAGAAATAATTTTGTTATGCATGTTAGCAATTATTTAAAGCTATGTTTTGCCTTTATAGATTGATGGAAATTTATTAGAAAATAATCTGTTAAATACTTGTTTAATCATATTACTTGTCTTACAGAATGTTTGAACCCAACATAGTGATAATGAAATTAAGAGTTGTTGATAGTGAAACCTTCTTGACAAGCATATGAGAAATTTATCGGAGTTACTTTCTTGCATAAGAAATTAATAAAACTTGTTGCAAAATATTTTGGTTAAGTTGTGAGTCATTTGAGCAAGTAGAGTAATTTGAGTTGTTGACATTATGCTTGGTGTGTATAAGGATGATATCGGTCATTTTTATCATTATATGATGCATGTGTTGTTTTGCATTTCATGGCATGCTATGACACCGGTCATTTTTAGTTTAAAGTTAAACCTGAATATAACTCAACTTGAATATAACGTTGACTAGGTCATGTGCTGCAAAAAAAGACACATCCGTGACATTTTGGGCCGAACAATTTTTTTTTCTGTCATACATATGACACTTCTATGACGATAATTGTGACAAAACCCAGTATCATCATAGATGTGGTGGGCTCCTAATTCTATGACAAAAAATCATGACAGAAAATGGGATTTTCATCCTGGGTGGGCCGGAGACGCAGCTGCATGACATTCTTTGGGCCGTACATGACGGAAAAAACCATGGTAGAAGCGAGGGGGAGGAAAATTTCGGGGAGTTCCCGGTTACGGTGGGAGGTCGGGGGCCGAGCGATGCGCGTTTCTCTCATACACGTACGCGCGTGTGTGCGAGGCGTTGGCTCTAACTGAACCCGAGCGAGGCGTTGGGCTCTAATTGAACCTGAGCGATTGCACTGCATGCTACGCGTTACTGAACTCGAGCGATCGACCGGTGGCTGTTAACTGAACCCGATCGAGCGATTCCTTCGCTACTACTGCTAACTGAAGCCGATCGATGCTGCCTCTGGATGAACAGTGAGCATTGCAGGGGGGTTTGGATGAACAGTTCCCGGTGGGGGTGGATGAACAGGACCCCGTGGTGTTGCCTCTGGATGAACAGGACCCCGATCGATCGAGCCGGTTGGGGCTGGATGAACAGGACCCCGTGGAGGGCTGGATGAACAGGACCACCCCGTGGAGGGCAGGATGAACAGTAGACGGTGGAGGGCAGGATGAACAGTAGCCCGTGGAGGGGTGGTTGAACAGGAGCCCGTGGAGAGGGCTGGTTGAACAGTAGCCGGTGGAGTAGCGCGCGGTGGAGGCTGGATGAACAGGAGCCCGTGGATGAACAGTTGCAGGTGGAGGCTGGAGGAGGTCGATGGTGGATGAACAGTAGCTCGTGGAGGCTGGAGGGGGTCGATGGTGGAGATGAACAGTATCCCGTGGAGTCCCGTTTTGCGGTACGCCACACCCCTCCCGATGAATAGGACCCCCATTTCGACCGTAGCGCTCCAACACAAGTCTGTTTTGTCCGTTTTGCGGTACGCCACACCCCTCCCGATCAACAGGATCCCCGTTTCGACCGTAGGAGGTCCGTTTCCTCCGTTTTGCGGTACGCCAGACCCCTCCCGATGAACAGGATCCCGTTTCGAATGTGGCCGGTCGAACACAAGGCTGTTGACACCGTTCTGCGATACGTCAGGCCTCGTTTCCATCGCCTGTTCTGTCCAAGCCCTCCCGATGAACATGACGCATTCCGTTGCCTCCCCATGAACACGACGACGACGTTGTTTCTCCATTTCGCCCCAGCCATGTACACGAGCCCTGGCCGTACGTATGCGCGAGTAGGCGTTCGAGACCCCGCCCGTATGTACACATACGTGGCCGTATTTTCTTTCTTGCACCCTAGCCGATGTACGTACGTGTACATGCTACGTGCACGCCTCTACTAAGACACGTGCGCGCCTCT
The DNA here is from genome assembly GCF_018294505.1 of Triticum aestivum. Taxonomy (NCBI): domain Eukaryota; kingdom Viridiplantae; phylum Streptophyta; class Magnoliopsida; order Poales; family Poaceae; genus Triticum; species Triticum aestivum. Next base: position 331,594,292 of record NC_057794.1, read on the forward strand.
ACATCGACCAGTATATATGTATGTACACGTTCGCGACCAGAATGACAACGCTACGTACGCTTCGACCAGGTGGGTCCTGACTGTCAGGCACTTCCTTGCGTGTGAAGATGTAGCTGGTGGGTCCCAGCAGTCAGGGGAAAACATTTTTTTCACGAAATACGGTGGCCCGTTCGGTGGGTCCCCGCTGTCAGTGGAGGAATAATTATTTTGCGCGTAATAAGGAGGCACGTCCTTGCTGCGGCCATGGACCCAGCTGTCAGCGTATCCACGCACAGTACTCTTCCGATGGAAGTCGGTCGTTGACAACATTGACCACGCTGCGCCGAGAGCACCACGGCGGTGGACGATGGCGAGGCCTAGGAAGGGGACGACGCGGAGCCGGGGAAGATGTGGCAGTGGAAGCCCGCGTGGAGAGGAGTACGAGGGTTCACTGGTTCGGCTGCGGTGTGAGGCTGCCGTCGCCGCAGGGCCTGGCCAGCGGTGGGAATAGTAGGGGGCGGTGAGGCCTCCGCGGCAGCACAGCCGGCCATGGGAGGCAGGAGCATGCGGCACGACCGGCGCTGCTTTGGACGGCTGGAGCAAGAAGACCAGAGGTTGAAGAAGCACTACGGCCGTTGGATGGACATCGTACGGTCACTGGAGCTAGAATCGTTCATATTGACTAAGTTGACAAAGCCCTTCGTCCCCGTTAACTTAGTAGGCCCACAAGTCAGCCTCCCACCAAGGTGGGTCCCAACTAGGCGGGGGAGTATTCATTTTTTTGTGCGTAATAAGGAGGCACTTCCGGTGGGTCCGAGCTGACAGCGGGGGGAACGTTTTTTCGCGAAATATGGTGGCCCGTCCGGTGGGTCCCAGTAGTTAGGGGAAACGATTTTTTCGCAAAATACTGGTGGCCCGTCCGGTGGGTCCCCGCTGTCAGGTGGAGGAATAATTATTTTGCGCGTGATAAGGAGGCACTTCCTTGCGGCTGCCATGGACCCAGCTGTCAGCCTCTCCACGTATAGTATTGTTCTGATGGAAGTCGGTTGTTAACCACATTGACCACGCCGCGCCGAGAGCACCACGGCGGTGGACGACGGTGAGGCATATGAAGGGGATGACGCGGAGCCAGGGAAGACGCGGCAGTGGATGCCCACGTGGAGAGGAGTACGAGCATTCACCGGTTCGGCTGCGGTGTGAGGCTGCCGTCGCCGCAGCATAACAGGGGGTGTGGGTGAGTAGAGGGATGCCCTGGCCAGCGGTGGGAGTAGTAGGGGGCGCTGAGGCCTGCGCGGCAGCACAGCCGGCCACGGGAGGCAGGAGTAGGCAGTCCCGCCGGCGCTGCTTTGGCGGCTGGAGCAAGAAGATTAGAGATTGAAGAAACACGATGGCCGTTGGATTGACATCCAACGGTTACGTCTGCTAGAATGGTTTGTTGACGTATATAATAACTAAAAAAATCTTGCATACGTGTCAACTAAATAGGCCCACAAGTCAGACCACTCCCTCTTTTTTTAATAATTTATATATAGCTCATGGAAACTTCTTATGCAATTTATTGCAGTCGTTTTTTTGGTTGGCCAGGGCCAATTTCGCATATTTCTGTGGGTTCCAAACTATTTTTAATACCGAAATGTCCAGCCAGATTTAAAGTACTTTGAAGATATATTTAAATTAGGTTAATGCCCAGTGAAATAGGAATCTGAAAATGTAATAAAATTCAGAAATTATAAAGTAATTGCCTATTTGTCATCTGTTTTTATATTTACAACCCATTTCATATTACTTTCAAGATTTGCAGGCGTCTTGAAAGAGTTGCAGCCCATCAAGGCGTAGAAAAATAAGTAGGCCTGGATTGGGTATTCTTCAGAAAAAATAAACTGGGCTCATTTTCACAAAGAAAAAATAGCTGGGATGTCACATGGTGAACATAAAATATAAGCTTGGGCTAGATGGGCCACAGCCCAGTTCAAACCCTGCTCCGTCTCAACAATACCAAACAAAAAAATACTGCTCGAGTAGCTATGTCCCAGGTGTCAGCCGATCTTGTGCTGTTCTCTTTTCTATTGACTATATATGCTCCCAATGTCATGTGTCCCAGATGTCAGGAAAACACTAGGAGGAAGCATTTTTAGTTTTCCATACGCTGACGTGGTGGGCCCCTACTGTCATCCTCTCCACGTACTTCTGCCGATTCCTGTTGTTTGTTGACCATGTTGACAACGCGAGAGGGCGGCGCCGTGGCGAGCGCACCAAAGCGCGCGGAGGACGTCAGCGTTAACGGTTTAGGAGACGGTGGGGCGGCGATGCGTGCGCTGAGGCACAGCCAGCCGTGGGAGGCGGAAGCAGGCGGCCTCCCCGGCGCTGGTTTGGTTTTGGCGGCTGGAGGAAGACAGGACTGAAGAAACACGACAGACTATAGTACTTAACAACCTTAACTGAAACCAGCAGGGGCACTTAACAACCAAAGCTGAAAGTAGTATGAGTACTTCTACAGGTTCAACCGTACAAAGCACGCCTTGAACAGTGCTACTTCGCCTACAGTTAACCAAGGGTGAGGCCGCCAAGCCCCAGGACAAGGCCCAGGTGCCACCCCGCGCATCCACAACCTTCTGAAAGCGGCTTCATCTTGCAACATGGTCAATAAACAGGATATTCGCTTTAGAGCCATGGAAAAGCATGAACATAATCTTCTGTCCTATTCTCCAAGATGGACGGGCCTTCATTATTTGAGACCACCCATGAATAAGTATCTTTTCACCTCCAAGGGGAATTGAATAGGTCGGCATAAACATCATGTTGTGACCAAGCACAAGTCTGACCCGACCATGGTCAGGCATCTGTATAGGAACAATAGAACTCGGCAGTTCCTGTTTCAAGAAGATCACAGCTGTAAAACTGTGTATAAGCAATAGTTTATGAACAATATATATAACAGAAAACAGCTCGTACCATAAGTTTCTCGACACAGTTGGACCTGTTCAACGAGTGCAGCAGTGGCACACATATCCCACGTGGCCTTCCACTATTGAAACGCCCCACAAGGACCTCAAGACGATTAATAAAGTGTAGGAACTTATGGATGTCAATCCAGTCAACTTCAGTGCCATTAGTAACAGCCGAGTTATTACAGAGTAACAAATGAGCAGACTGCTTTACTCTGAAGAAACCTACACGTGCCACCAATTATAAGAAAATATTAGTTAGAAGTAGCATCTTCGTGAGAGATTCGTTGCTACTTCTAAAGTTAAATTGTGATTAGTTAGAAAGAATAAGTGGATTAAGAAGTAATCGAGACAACAAGCAAGAACCAGATACAAAACTAACATGGATGAACAATTGGAACGATGTCGGGGTGGAAGATCGCAGTGAAGATGAGACCAGGTTCTGCTATTTCCATCAACATTCGTGCGCCAACTTTCAGTCTGTAACACTTGAGAAAGTTTATCCAAGTTCGGCCATAAAAAAAGTAGCGATCTTCTTGGTTCATGAACCCAACTCGGAACTTATATCCATGGCTTGTCTTCACTGTGACCATTAAACTAGTGTATTCAGTTATGGCAAGGCCGAGCATCTTGAGTACATGTGTTCTGGTAGAGCAAATAATACACTGCAGGAAAAATAATATGAGAGCACAGCATGTTCAAAAAACCCCCACCCTCCCGGATAGAAAAGAGGATTCTAGGAACATACTGTGCACGTTTCAAAATGTTGTGTGAGGATGAGAAGGAACAAGTGTGGCGTCTCGCCGAGGGCGCAGAAACCTGTAGGGTACTCGCACTTTGGGCACTGCAAACGAAACACACTAGATTCAGTAGGAAGAAAAATGCATCAACGGCAGCGGCTGCCATCCTAGGATTACCTGCGACCAAGGGACTTGGGTTTATCGGGGATGGATGAAGAATTCGTACCTGGTTCTCCATGAGAAAACCCTATGCAATCGCCGAGAGGGGGTTTTCTCTGAACAGGCAGACAAGGGAGAAAGTGATTCAGGCCCAGTGAAATATTGCCGCTTCGTCCGTCCAGCTTACTGCTAAAGCTGGAAAGGGGGGGTTGTGATTTGACGGCTCATTGGGCATTACTGCGGTGCTACGACTGGGGTGTGTCTACCATGAAGTTGTGCACTCTAATTTGTGCATATGGCACGTGGACCCCGTTGCCGGTTGCCCCACATATCAGCGAAAGTAAGTAGAAAGACAGGAGTAACTAGTTACACATAAATATATATTTTGACAGAGAGATACTCCCTCTGTAAAGAAATATACAAATCTTTTATATCATAGGCTCACCTTGCCGAGAAAAATACTCCCTCTGCAACGCACGGGCATTATGGGGGTTCAGCTGAGAATATAATACTCAGACGTTTTTTAGGGATAAAAGCTGCTTTATTGAAGATTAACAGTCATAGGTATACAAATAATTTCGGGGGTTCCTGTGAGCCAAAGATGGCGTCCACAGGGCAAAGAAGTAGCAGCTTTTGCGAGCACATGCGCTTCAACATTACACTCGCGTTTTTCATGTATGATCTCCACGGTTTGGAACGTATTCTTCTTCATCTTGATCTCGTCCATAATAACTTTGCTGGGCCCCAAGTATGCCTCTCTGATATGCTTGACTGTTGCTAAACAATCGGTGCTAATCTGAACTTGTTGCTGGTTTAAGTCAAGAGCCAGAGATAGCCCCTCGCAACATGCCATTGCCTCTAGGATCTCTGGATCAGTAACACTTTCGCACACCAGTGCCGATGCTCCAAGGAAGAAGCCTGTATGATCCTGGCTCACAACTGCCAGGGCTCCCCTTCACCATTGCGGGATAATGCAGCATCAACATTCATCTTCGCCCAGCCCACAGCAGGAGGAGGACGCCACTTCTGCACTGAGCTAGTGCTTCTCAAAACCAGGTTCTGGACTTTGGGCTGTAGGCCGACCCTGCATGTTTGGGGGCCCATGTGTTCTACCTCAGCGCTTTTCATATTGCAAGCGATAAGTACGGCGCTGCTTTTAGATGTTGTCGCAAGGCAAATACACAAAATTGAATAAAGCATGGCAGCTGTTGGAATGAAATCGAATGACAGTTCCTAACCAGCAATCAGAGTTGCAATTCTATCAATGATATACCATGTGATAAATAATACTATCGTACTACTTATACACACAGGACACTTGTTTCACCATGCCAGATTATTACATCAAAATCTCTTGGAGGATAGATCAGTTAGGTAGTTGCGTGCTGCTACTGAAGAATTTCAAAGTTGATTTGGACTAGCTCTCCTTGCCAAGAAAGTTCGATTTTGACATCATCCCCTACCACAAGATATGATTTATATTTGAACCTTGACCATCCTTTAGCATCAATCATCATGCGACCATCCTTTGTACTTACGATATATTGAGCAGGTTCATTCACACCAAGGTTGCGCATGGTAAGAGAAACTTGGCCGCGGTCGCCCGGATTGTTGAACGACTCCCTCGTTGCTCTAGGAATTCTCTGTTTGCAAACAAGAAGACATACCCAAACAGTTAGATCAACACAGTGAATCATGCGAAACAACATGGAAAGAAAAAATAATGAAGCACTTGGGCGGCCAATGCTTACCAAGAAGGTGGACATGTCGGTTTTTGTAAGGACTTTGGTATATGAAGTGCGAACTGCAGCCTAGTCTGTTGCCGGTGCAACTGCACGGGCTAGAGCAGATGCAAGTGCAAGTGTTGGTGCAGGTGCCGAAGCCGCTGCTGCTGCCGGAGATGGTGCTCCTTGTAGAGCTGGTGCCGGTGTCGGAGCAGGTGCCGGTGTCGATGCCCGATCCTCCGGTAGATCAGACTGATCCGCTGACGCGGTCGGTGCCCAATCCTCAGCTGGATCAGACTGAGTTGTTGCCGCTGTCAGTGCTAGAGCAACTATCGGTGCTCGATCTATGCGAGACAGCGGCGATCGTGTCTGGTCTGCTATGATCAGCTTTCTAACTTGACTAGGATCCGTGACCGTGATCCAGTCTTTTTCTTCATTTCTTTTAAACGCGAGAAGGACTAATTGTGGCGTTTTTGTTAAACCAAACTGCAGTTCATCATAGGGATCTAGCTTGTACTCAGACAACAGACTGATCCAATTTTTTCCAGTAATATAAGTGATGGACAGTGCCTTCGTTACTGACACGACATAAGAAGTGAAATCTGCAAAAATAGCCATCGTAGAGCAAACCAAACGGTTTATTCTGTGATGAATGTCACATGGCAAAACCTGCATCGTAAAATTGCAGGAAAAGAAAGAAAACATGACATTAAATCAATAAGATTTAGACAGTAAATCAATAAGATTTACTTGATGTGACACGAGTGAGTCCTTACCAGGAAATCACTATGTTGAAGTACTAAACAGAAGATTGATCGTTCAAGTACGCGTGGCATGCAGGGGCCCTGCCTACTCCCACAAGCAGGACACTCCAAAGGTCGTGAAAAATCGTATGGACCGAACATCCATGGGCCTGGAAATCCTGGTGGGTGCGATAAACCCTACGATGCATACAGATATTGGAGTGTAACCATAATTGATAGACCATCCTCGCAAAAAATATGATATGGATACTTCAAAATATACAGACTGAATTGAGTGGACAGACATTAACATAGACCGTTCTCAGGACTGACCACACACCAAAAGCGGCAGTACTAATAAACAATACAGGGTTCACAAACACAAATCAAGTACTGAACAATAGTACTTACTACAGACAAGCAAAGTTGCACTAACAAAACTCTGCAGACTATTTTTTGCCACCGACCTACGGGATGAACCCCGCATAACTGACTAGGCCATGGACTTCATGTGAGATGTCTACATGCACCATCACCATCTTGTCAACCTTGGAGAACCTAACAGAGTGGTCTTTCCACTCATAAACATGATGATGAAGACATGCCGCATTAGATTTGTTGGGAAGCTTTACAAGAACCACACCCTTCGTAATCGAAGGCACAGCCAGGAAATTGTTGTGGTCAAGTACAGCCTCGAGAACACGCCTGACAACAATGCTACAGGAAAACACTAGTTCAGGACACGTGGCCACAAGGAAACAGCAGCTGGATAGTTCAGCAGTAGAACTCACCATCAGGTCTCCCAGTTCACACGGCATGACTTTGAGAACTTCATCTCCACCGTGGACCTGGTTCTAATTCAAACAGAAACCATATTTTATTACTACCTCTGTTCAGAAATATAAGATGATTTTCGATATTATACTCCATATATGACTACATATACGCACAGAAATGAGTGAACAAAGACACTAGAACATGTCTTCAAAGGCATGAGAGCAGAGGGATTACATGCAATATCCATAACACAAGTTACTGAGGCAAATATACCCTCTTAAAAGGTAGCATTGATGTTCATAAAGGACTCCCTCCGTCCCAAAATTCTTTTCTTAGATTTGTCTAGATACGTATGTATCAAGTCACATTTTAGTATTAGATACATCCGTATCTAGACAAATCTAAGACAAGAAATTTGGTACAGAGGGAGTAGTTGAAAGTAATCTATAAGAAGTCAGTGTCAACCACTCGCATGTTTTGGTCAAAAGAGGAATTTAGAACCGTCATTTGGCACACAAAAATCACATGCAAGATCACCCAGAAAGTTGTACTACTAGTACTAGTATTGCGTGTTAGATGAAAAAACACGATCAAGATCGAGAAAAAGATCGTCAAGAAGAGATATTACCTAGACTTGCTTAATGAGGGATCCCGGAGAGGGGGGCTTGGACAGGGCGATGGCTTTGAGCTTGTCTGCGGTAGTCTCGGCGGGGTGCTTGCGCTTCTTCGTACCATGAGCCTCGACGGTTTTGGCCGGAGCCATAAAAATCATTTCGGCCGGTGCTCCAGCGTCCATCAAGAAACTGTCAAATAGAAATAAAAGAAAAGAAACCATAATCACAAACCCAAAAGAAGAAAAGAGAGGGAGTTATAGGATCAGTCTCGGGGTTGCAAGACCAGGCCTTGGCCAGAATCAACACCATTGATGCGCTCACCTTTCCTTCTTTGGGAGAGAAGAACAATGGCAGAAGCAGGTCTGGGTTTTCTTGAAGAAATGAGGAAAAAGATGAGGCAGAAGCGAGGGTTGGGTAGAGACGAAGCTGAGAGAGAAGAGTGAAATGATGGTTGCTTCGTCCGTCCAACTTACTGCTGGAAAGGAGGGGGTTTTGTGATTTGACGGCTCATTGGGCATTACTGTGGCGCTTCGATCGGGGTAGTCTACCGTCACTCTACTACGGACTAATTTAGTGCATGGCTGGTCGACCCCGATGCTGGCTGTCCCACACATCGGCGAAAGTGAGTAATTTAGTGCATGGCTGGAGGAGGATCCGCACAGTAGAGCGTGTCCATTGTTTTTCGGAAGAAGAAAATGATTACAGCAAGCATTTCCACTCATACGACGCAGGAGTGCAAAACACGGCAGCCACTTGAACATACATGGTGCTCCTACTACTAGGCATGTGCAGTGGTTCATACGTCAGTACTACACAATCTTGTTGCTAGTGTAGTAAGATATGATGATAACAAATGATGTTGTGTGCATGTCAACTACTCCAATATGTAACATAGTACCGCTTTTTTGACTGTCCGGTCGAGAATGGACGGAGAGATCAATGTTAACAGAACTAGGTCCACAGCGCACGGAGAGTACGGTGCTGCAGTACTCCATGAAACATGAACCACATGAAGCACGAATAGTGTTAGGCAGGGTGTATGAAGGGTACACGGGATGGGAGCAAAAGTTCCCTTCTTGACCCACTTTTGGGTGTTTGGCAGAGTGCATGAAGGGTGCATGAGTCCACAGTAGTAGGTTGACAAAAATACACAAAGAGGAAACAACTATATTGAGATGAGAATGCAACCAAACACACCCACACGCTTTGTGCTGCAGTGACTGATCTGCACCGTCTGAGTTTGATCCAACGGTCATGTTGCGCCGAGACATGGACATGCCCATGCAGAGGGTTTAGCCCGACGACCGGCATCGTCGCGCTGGCACGACGGTAGGCATCGCGCAGCCGCAACACGTGCGTGGCAACTTGGTTCACCAAGTGGCTGAGGCGATCCTGGACCTCGTCACGATCGGCCCGCTCGCGCTCCAGCCGGCTCCCCTGACGGCCTATCGTATCTCCCGCTTTCTACAGCAACGCCGCCGACACCTCGAGCATCTTTGTGGTGGACGCCTGCCGCTTTTGAAGCTCTGTGAACTCCTACACATAACGGAGGAGCATGGCACTCCTCTCCTCCTTGAGCTCACGGAGCTCCACGTCCTTGGCCCTGAGCTCCGCATCCTTGGCATGGAGCTCCTGTGTTAGGAGCCTCACCTCGGACTCCATGATCTGCTGCGCCGCCATGGCACCAGGTAGAAGCAATGGGGAGAGGAAGCAAAGGGGGCGAAACGGCTGAAAGGCAATGCAATCTACGGGAAGGCGGAGGGAGCGGGGAATCTTTTGGTTTTCACCACGGTAAAACACCAGTCGACGACTTCTCACATCAGGGAGCAGTGGGTACAGGCGGAGTCATCGTGACTAATTGCTGCTGCGCCTGCTCCCGTCAATCAAAAAATTAAAAATCATGGCGCGCCTGCTCCCGTCAATCAAAAAATTAAAAATCCTGCCGCACCCAAACACCAGAGCAACGCCACGGTGGATATTTGAATTTACCTGCCTGCAAGTAGATAAAAAAGGGGTGAAAAAACAAATGTGGCGGCGGCCTAGCTAATCGGTCGAACTAGCCCAACTAGCTAGCCACCGTGCTTCACTGATGTACTCGGCGGGAAAGGTGGTCTTTCGTGATTTGACGACTCGTTTACTTGCTTCGGCGCTACGACCGAGGAGGACCCAAAAACGCGCGGTAGGGCATCCCACGTCAGGAAGAATATATGCGTGCACCACCCGGGAGGACCTCGAAACCGCGCGGTAGGGTGTGCCACGTCTCGGCACGGAGGAAAAATGTGCGTGTAAAAATATACTATATCAGACGTAGTAGAGTACCTATGGTTCGACCTCGGGACCCAGCCAGTCGGTTGAAAACACCCCACTAGCCACACAGCTTCATCATGCAAATGTGGCACGGAGGATAGATGTGGTTAGCTCCGTCTCGACCAGCCACAACGTCTCTTGTTCTAGGCGATTCTTCTATTTTCCAAGTTTTTTTTGTTGTAATAACACCACGGCAAGCTAGCGCCGCTCTTCGTGTGTGCCCGTGCAAAGTTTAGATGATGGAGAGAAGAGAGATTGAGATCGCAGACCTGGGACCCACCAGTAAGTGAGATAACGGTCATGCACGTGTTGACGAGGCACTCCCTCTACTCTACTCAACGCAAGTACTGTATAAAATCAAGTTATGGGACAAAGCCAACAACCGTTCGTTTTTTCAGGCTATCGACTTACGCTTTGTAGTCCAGGTTGCCAGTTCGAATCTCGTCTTTTAGATTTGTTAGTTTTAGGTCCAAATTTGATTAATGACAAGTGGGACCCCCGTGTGTTGTTCTGATATTTCAGTGTAGGATGGTTTTTTTGAACAAACACTTTGTGCGGTTAGACAAGTAACAGCACGAGTTACATGTTTTTTGCAAGTTTACGAACAAAAATGGCAGCGGCATAGAATATCACATCCACCCCGCAGCTTAGATACTATGGTGATACGAGTTTTTACACCGTTGGAAGTGAGATCCAATGGCTTGGGAGTAGTCTTTGTAATTATGCGCAATTTCCTAACTCTCCAAAGGTTTTTTTTGCAAATAAAACATTCAGGCCTCATGTGTGCCGCTGCATCTTCGATCCAACGGCTCCCCGGTGCTCATATTAGGTGCTCCCCGTAGCTTAATTACCCGCTACGGTGATTGGAGTAGTTGTGGGCCGAATGCTATGAAAATATAATCTAAACCGACCGGAATAAATGCCTACACAAATTAATCCAAGGTTGGAGTGCCCCTCGCAATGTAAATAGCTCCTGCTTTGCGAGGGATGGAGAGGTAGTAGCTTCAACGTGTGGAAGATACGGTGTGAGAAAGCGAGGTCAATCGAGAGACATATAGATAGAGAGACAAAGTGAGTGTGGTCCGACATTCATTGAACAAATATATATGCTCTGGAGAGATATTGTCCGATTGAGCTTTTGGCAAGGGTGAGGGCTGTAAGATAGAGCTTGAGAGATGATCCAGTCATAGATGTGTATATATATTTTGTGTGTGAGAGGAAGCAAGGTCAACCGATCACATAGGGTCGCCGTGCGATCGAAAGAGTGAGACGGGTTGGAGAGAGTGACCTAGATAGACGATGTGCGTGAGAGAGTATACAATGTGAATAGGTTGAATTGGGATCAACATGGTGATATATCGTTTTTGTCCGAGAAAGAGCGAGGTCAATCGAGACATACGGAGAGAGAGAGAGAGAGAGAGGTTGAGTGAGCGTTGTCGTGGTTCTAACTCTGACAGTGATGTAGGGGGGTAAGTATGGAGAGGCAAGATCTCAGCTATGGAGAAGTTGTAAGCACGCAAGGTTTACGAGTTCGGGCCCTTCTCGGAAGAAGTAATAGCCCTACGTCTCGGAGCCCGGAGGCGGTCGACTGGATTATGCGCGTGTGAATTACAGGGATCCGAACCCTTCAAACTGAGGAGGGGGTGGCTTATATAGAGTTCGCCGGCCCCCTCCTGCCCTCAGTAATGAAGGGTTTTAAGGTACATTTAAGGTCGAGCGTTACTGGTAACGCCCTTAATAAAGTGCTATAATGACCATAAAGACTACTTAACAGCTGACTGTTTACCTGCGGAGTGACTATAGGCCTCCTGGTAGTCGAGATGGTTGGCTTCATGGTCGAGTGATGGCTTCTTGGTTGAGTGTCTTGAACCCGTTGAGTAGGATACCTTCAAGTCGATTGAAAGGTGACTTCTCCTAGGGATGTCCCAGGGTAGGGCTCTTTGGACATGCCCGTGCCCCTACCCTATGTACATGGCTTCATCATTAGCCCCCGAATGGATCGAGGTTAGAATGGGGAAAGAGTTGGAGATCTTTCCGACTGGTTCTTTGGGCTACGTGAGCGCCTCGTTTTGGGCCAACCGTCACGGATGACGTCATCAACCTCTTTCAGTCGCCTTGAACCATTCCAGGCCTTTCGTCGAGTGAATTTCTTTATGTGTGACATACCGAGTGTCGGCGCGAGCGGGGTCTTCTATTTTAACAAGTTGTTCTACGGCCCGCAGGTGTTGCGGGATTCGGATTTCGGGAAGCGCGCGGGATGGGAGCGGCCGTAGTAATCGGAAGCGATAAAGTGGAAGCTCCTCGATCCTCGCGTCACCTTTTTCGCCACGTACTGCGCGCGCATCTGCTACGGGATTTGACTGGATAGCCTGGGCCTACCAGTCAGCCACTCGGAAGCGGCCCCTCATAAGTTGTTGGCTCGGGGTTTCCAAACAGTGCGCTTCCTTCTTCCTCTCTCCCTTCGCGAGTTCCTCCGCCACCTCCGTTCTCACCCTAGCACCGCGGGTCCGTACAAGATTTGCCGGCGACGATGGCAAAGGACAAGACATCCGCCCTGGAGCGTGCAAAGAAGGCGGCGGCGCAGGGGAAAGGGAAGAGGTCTGCTCGGGGCGGATCCTCCTCAAGGTCTGCTCTGCCCTGAGGCTGGATCCAAGGCGATTGGATGCCACCGGTGATCCGTCAAGAAGATCTCGACGACATGGTTGAGGGGGGGGTCATTCCCCACGAAGCCGCGCGTCTCCCGGGGAGAGAGATCGAACCTCAGCCCCGCGACGGTGAGTGCGTGCTCCTAGCCACCCATGTCGACCGCGGGTTTTCTCTGCCGCCCCATCCTTTTTTCCAGAGCTTCCTGAACTTCTTCGGAGCGCAGCTTCACCACTTCACTCCCCACTCCATCGTATACCTTGCTGCTTTCATTTCCATGTGTGAGGGTTTCTTGGGTTGCCACCCCCATTGGGGTCTCTTCAATCACATCTTTACCTACCGTTCTCAATCGGTCAAGAAGGCCAAGTCGAGTGATGAAAGGACGCAGGTGATCCAGCTGTGCGGGGGCCTGGCGATCCAGACGAGGGGAAAGAGTTGTTTTCCATCTATCACTTTCCCAGAGTCGGTCCGTGGCTGGCAGGCGACCTGGTTCTACTGTCAAGACCAGGCGACCCCAGGACAGTCGACTGGTCTCCCCCCTTTCTCACTCGACCGAGCTGAAAAACCTGCTTCTCTGAAAGTGGCGCCGGAGGAAAGGGCCCAAGTCAAAGTGCTGGTCGGTCGAGTGGTTGAGCTTCTCCGTGAGGGCGTGACGGGTATGGATTTGCTGGAGGTCTTCCTCCGAAGGCGCATCCAACCGCTCCAGGCTCGTGACCACCCGATGTGGCTGTACTCGGGTCTCGACGACACCACTCGGATCCACCCGGAGGAGGTCACTGATGAGATGCTGGAGGGGTGGCTGTCGAGCATCACAGGAAACAAGGACAACCCCCGAGGAGCCAGGAGGGTAATTCCACTCGACAACTTGTATGACGTGGACTAGGTATGTCTTTATGCTCCTGACTAAGATCTTGTTTTTCTTCATTGGTCTTCTTTGAGTTGGTCGATTAACCTTTGTCTTGTCTGTTGTTTTTTAGGCGACTACTGAGATGTACTCGACGCCCAACGGGGCACAGGGGCCAACTGAGGAAGGGGAGGCGAGCGGAGGTGAGAGCGGGGAGCCAAGGCGAGTGGGAGTCCGACGGTGAAGGAGAGGGAGGCGACGATGTCGACTCCAGCGAAGAGGAGGAGGAGGAGGTTGAACCCCCCCCCCCCACCCGGAGGTGCGATCCAAGCTCACACACGATCCAGCGTGGGAGCGTGGTAGGGCGACTGCTCCTGTTGGGCAGTCGTCTAAACGCCCTCGGACCTCTTCTCCTACGCCGACTGGAAAGGCTCCCAAGAACCCACGCGCAGCGCCGTCCAAGCCGCCCAAGGCTCTGCCCAAGATGAAGATGGCCGTCCCCACCATTTCTGGATAATAATAAAACTTGTTTTCCTTTGTCGACCGTGGACGGATCCTTGGTTGATCCATTGAGCCAACCGACTGACTTTCGAGGCTTGCAGTGCTGCTACTTCTGAGATCTCCGCCAAGGACGATGACCAAGAGATGGAGGATGCTGTTACCTCCAACCCTGGTACGATTACTGATGTTTCGCTTTGAGTCGACTAAACATTTATTTCAACCCTGGTCGATTGAATGTTTCCCTTGTAGCCCCTCCTCATGTTATCGACCTCCCGGATGACGACGACAACGATCCGTTGAGAGTGAGGAGGCACAAGAGGGCGTCGGCTGACAAGACCCCCCAATCCGCTCCGGCGTCTGAGGCCGTAGCTCGGGATGGTGGTGACACCACTCGGGCTTCTGTGACCTTCGCCATTCCTCTGGCGAGTGTGCGGCCCTCGACGTCGACTGCGGATCCGTCTTCGCTTTTTGCCGCATACCCCGTCCCTGAGGACCAAGCGGCTGCTGCAAAAGAGGCTATACGCCAGGCAGGGATCATGATGGAGCAAGTGAAGGTGGCTCGGGAGGCCAGCCAAACAGCTTATGACGCGAGCTCGGCTCTTCAGAGCAATGTCCAGGTCAGTCGACTCAACACTTGGTCTGTTATGATATGCTGTTTGAAGGATCTCTTTTCCGAAGATCTTTGTATCTGTACACCCACTGGGTGTGTCTGTCAATTCTTGGACGAGTGGGGGCACGCTAAGTGCACCCACTGGGTGTAGTCCCCGAGACTATGGTGGACTGCTGGCAGTCGACTGTAGTCTTTATATTGTGTTGCTGTAGCTGTATTTCTTCACTCGGTCTGGTCAGGCCATGTCGAGTGGGACTGTATCCGGTCGACTGCGGGCAATCGACTCTTTTTTTTACAGTGGGGGCACGCTGAGTGCACCCACTGGGTGTAGTCCCCGAGACTACTGTCGAATGTTCTTGATTCGGCTATAGTCTTAGAAACGTCAACATTGTCTCTTGGTTGCTCGGAAGCAACTTGTCTTGGACGTCTGCCGACTGATTTTTCTTTTTACAGAAATCTTGCGAACTTGTAGCTCGCTATACTGAGTTGGAGAATCAGCAGATCCAGCTCAACCTTGACTTGAAGCTTGCTCAGGAGAATTTGAAGAAGGCGCAAGAAGAAGCAAAAGGTATGGCTGGTGAGGTTCTCCATTCTTAACGGGTGGCTTTTCTTTCTTGTCCATTCTTGATGTTGGTTCCACTCGACGCGCCGCAGATAAACTGGAGGAAGCTCTGAAGAAGAAGGATCAAGATCTTGCAGAGGCACAGAAGGAGGCCTCGAGCAAAACGAAGCTCGCAAAAGAGAAACTGGCTTCGGACGGAACTCTTGAACAGGAGAACTCCAGACTGAAAACTGCTCTCGAGACAGCTAATCGAGAGTCTAGTCGACTGAAGAAAGAAAAGATGGCTCTGCACGACAAGGCGGGTGAGCTGGCGGGGAAGGTAAAAGATCTAGAGGCTTATCTCGGTGGACTCGCCAAGAAGTTGTTCATCATGCTCGAAGGTAATTATTCCAACCCGGCTGTCTTGTAGTTACCGAGCCCGCGTACGGCCATTGTCTTATTCTTGAATCGTGTTTGCAGAATTCTGCCAGAGCTTCGAAGAGGAAACCAGTCGAGTGGAGCCAGGCTTGGATCCTGCCAATTCTCTAGTGAAGGACGAGGCTGCTATGAACGTGCTCCGACTGGAGTCTCGTGTTACCAGCGTTGTTGATTATCTTGCTCGGCTGAAGGTTGTGATGTCGCGGATCGACACATCACTCTGGCCTGGAACGACGCTTCAGAATGACCTCGAGTCCCTGATGGTCCGACTGGATGAAGTCCCGGGTCGAGTGGCGGAATGGAAGAAATCTTCTGCTAGATGCGGTGCTGATGTCGCTCTGTCTCTGGTCCGCGTCCATTGCAAGGAGGCGTGAGGAGAAAAGCTGGCCGCCATCCAAGTTGCCAATACCAGGAAGCGCAACTTTCAAGACTTCATGGAGACTTTCATTGCTGCTGCCACTCGTATTGCAGACGGGATCGACTTGGACGAGTTCGTCGCCCCTTCCAGTCCTCCTCCTGAGGAATGAAAAACTTTTATGCTTCACTTTAAATTTGCCTCGGAATGCCGAGTGGATTTGTACTGTTAAACTCCGCCGAGCCGAGGGCTCGAGTACTTTGATCTGAGGTCTGGGACCTTTTAGGCTTTATCTGATCTTGATTTATCGTTGAATATCTTCATGGTTTGATTCATTGAGTGGAACTTGATCTTCACTCAGAATAACCTTGTATTTGTGGCACAGCTCCGAAGGAGAAGGTAGCAGTCGACTTGCGGATTGGGTTGTGTCCTGTACTTAGGCGAGCACTGGGCTGCAGCTAAGCCTCCGAGTGAGAGGTTTGCTCTCCACTCGGTAGGATTTTTAAACACTTAGGCGAGCGCTGGGCTGCAGCTAAGCCCCCGAGTGGGAGGTTTGCTCTCCACTCGGTAGGATTTTTAAACACTTAGGCGAGCACTGGGCTGCAGCTAAGCCCCCGAGTGGGAGGTTTGCTCTCCACTCGGTAGGATTTTTAAACACTTAGGCGAGCACTGGGCTGCAGCTAAGCCCCCGAGTGGGAGTCTGGCTCGCCACTCGGTAGGATTTCTAATCACTTAGGCGAGTGCTTGGACTGCAGCTAAGCCACCGAGTGGGAGGTTTGCTCTCCACTCGGTAGGATTTTCAAATACTTAGGCGAGTGGTTGGACTGCAGCTAAGCCCCCGAGTGGGAGGATTGCTCTCCACTCGGGAGGATTTTTTCAAACTTAGGCGAGTGCCTGACTGCAGCTAAGCCTCTAAGTGGGAGAACTTAGGCGAGTACTGGACTGCAGCTAAGCCCCCGAGTGGGAGGATTGCTCTCCACTCGGTAGGATTTTTTCAAACTTAGGCGAGTGCCTGACTGCAGCTAAGCCTCTAAGTGGGAGAACTTAGGCGAGTACTG